>NC_143054.1:197061439-197364469 GCF_052426305.1 Pelodiscus sinensis
CTGAGGGAGCAAGGGGAGAGCATCAGTGGATGGTGTCCCTAACCTCTGTTTGTCAGGGCTGGAATTGGGTGATGGGATGAATTACAAGATGATTGCCTGTTCTGTTCATTCTTTTGGGGATGTGTAGGGTTTTTTTTATTATTATTATTGCTTACTCTTGGCTACTTTATTTTTGTTAAAATTTGACTTCTGTGTATTTTCCATCTCACATGCATCATGTACCAAACACTCTTCAGTGCTATTGCTATGGGAAGCATATGCAGAGTTCTGGAAATTTGTGTATATCCATTTTATACCTGCAGCTCATTTTTACGGATATAGATACTGATACAAAATTTTGTATCCATGCAGAGTTCTAAGTACAAGGGGCTTAATTCTGCTGGTCTTATTGATTCATTTATGCCATAATTCTCATAGTTGCTTAGTCACTGAGATTTCGTACTAACCGTAAACTGAAGTCTAGTTCTGATCTCTCGGTTAAAATACTGGAACAGAGAATTCTTTAACTAATATGGTTTGTTTGGCTTCAGTCCAGAAGTTAGTATGAAAAATAATTGTTCTTTCATTTCTGCAGATATATTTATTTTTTACCAAAGAATCTTGAAAATATGGTTTTGTGGAAATATATTTTGAAGATTTTTGGTTTTTAAAATGTTTTATTTATTTTTTTAAATTGTAGCATTGAATGTTAGAGTAGTCAAGCCATTTTTTAAAAATCAATACCTTACTATGTCCATGCCTGTTGAAACTATGGTATTAATATAACTAATTAAAAGAATAATCTGATCTGATTTTTTTGGGAATGTTATATACTATTGTTAAATTTCAATTGTCCTGCCTCCAAGAACAAGCACAGTCTGTCCCTTGCCCTTTTTCTATTATAAGGGAAGTCCAAATAGAATGGGGGGGGGGGGAAAGGGTTTGTAATCTCTAGTGACTCGACTTGTCCATTCTGTTTCCACGCCTCTTCCACTTGTTTGACGTCATACTATTTTTGTCCCTGTCTAGCTCATTGACACAATTGCCTCAGAAATTGGAGAATTGAAACAAGAGATGGTACAGACAGATCTCATGCTGGAAGATGGATCCACTGTTTCACAAAGGTATAATATAATAGATCCTGGCAATGTAAAATGACAAGACTGTTTTCATTGCACTGCTTTATTCAGGAAGGTGAAATTTCTGTCATAGTCATTAGTTTTCCTCCTACGAATACAAAAGATTGTAGGTAATGAAGGTGTTTGCCTGTGGGCAGCGGGCGTGTCTGTTGATTAAGTTGTATGTATGTTTTTAATTTCTTTCAGAAGCAGTTGAACTTTGTGCACTCACAGTTCCTAGGTTTTTGTTGTTTGTTATGAGGAAACAGATGCACTTTCAGATGCAGAAACAACTTAACATATTACTGCTGGCTGTAGAAATGCATCTAGCGTTTACATTGTACATGTTAAAAGTATTCATTGCTTCAGTCAGCTTTGTGAATATTCAGTGGAACTTTCATTCAATAACCTGTGACTGTTTTTGCCTTCACAGTTTAGTAGTAGTAAAATATCGACTGCTATAAAATGACTATTGTATTAAAGTATTTGTGAGATGTATGTGAAGTTTGTTTAAAATTTCTTTAAACGTAAGAACAGTAGGCTGTCGAAATTTGGGAAGGCTAAAGAAAGATGTTGCAGTACAAATAAAGTTCTGACTCTTTTTAAATGAATCCGAGTAACTGTTGTTGTAATGGTTAAACTAAATCCGTTGCTTTCTGTTGGAAAGTTAGTGAAATAGATATTGTCTGGTAAATATTAGGCCCATAGCTATTTTCTTTTCTTTTTTAATGTATTTTTTTAAGCAATCCTGAGATCTAGAAATACACTCCATTAAGGTGAAATATTAGCTGTAAAAGGGAAGTAACAGATTCAGAGCTTCTGTTTAACCTGAGTAGATAGGTTGGTTTCTAACTAACTAATCTTTTATAATATGCCCTGTTGTTGTTACTGTGTTGATTCCAGTACATTAGAGGCATGAGGTGGATGAGATAATATCTTTTTTTTTTATCAGATCAGTAAAACATTTTCTCATCCATGTGGTCTTTTATAAGGTAGTGAAATGACTTCTTATTGCATACCCATTAGTATCTCTGTAGTTACAGAGTTGCCATTTCTGTTGAAGGTGCGCATTCAGGCACTTTTAACTTGTCCTCTGGATTCAAATTCAATGATCATGAAACCGAGGTCTGTGTGTGTGGTTTTCAGGTACCTGGCTGCTGGTGCCTCTAGTTATGTTCTAAACCTAGCTCTGACAAGATGTTCAAATTGAAGTTTTAGCTTTCATTCATTTCAGCAGTTATGTGGCCTTAGAGATGTTATCAGCATCTTGGGGGAGGGTAACTAGTGTTGCCCTACCCCTTTGATCGGTGGCTACCTTTATTCTGCAGGCTTGAGGGGGAAGGGCAAACTGTACTTTGTTACAGTAACAGGATGGGGCACTCATTGCTCTCCATGCCCTCTGAGACATCCTGCTTTGTACCTACTGCACTGCTCAGGGGTCTTCCGTTTGGCTGCTGCTGACAGCCAGTTCTCTCTCCTCAGTATTGTCCTGAGAAGGCTGAATTTGGCCCTGCCTCTTACAAATGGAGTCTCATGCAGGTTTTTTTTTTTTTTAAACTGATTAAGAGCAGAAGCCTTATGTCTAAACGTGGTTTACATTTAGGGTTGCCAGATAGTTTCACAAAAAATACTGAACACGACGTGGAAAAAATTGGCTGAGAAGAAAAAAAACAAACACACCCCAAAAGTTGTTGAGTGTTTTTAAAAAAAAATGGACACATGCCTCAAATACTGGGCTGTCCGGTCCAATACTGGACACCTGGCAACCCTATTTACATTTGTCACAGCCACTTTGTAACGTGTTTTCGTAATGTCGTATTCTAAGCTATATGGTTCATAGTCATCTGATTTGTTTTTGTTTTCAATCACTAGGCCCCTTCCATTTCCTTCCAATCCTAGCAGCATGCAGTCCTTCCTGAGTGGAGGAGAGGAAGCAGTCACGTCTGCAGCTCTGTTCCCTCTCTCCTCCTACTTTCCCCAACCTTGTCCTGACCCAGTTGGATGGGAGAGGAACAGGATGGGGGAATGCACATCACCACTGTTGTGTGAGGAATTTGCTGTCTACAGTGGAAAGTTACGCAGCCAGTTGCTGCACTGACTGCTGTGCAGGCCTTTGCCATTTGCGTGAAGTCCCGTTGAGGAGGTGTGGTGGCAGGTCTTCCTTACACTGCACTGTCAGGGAAGTGTGAGGGTCCAGAGTCAGACTCAAGACATGGCCTTTTTCTTGTCTCCAACTAGAGACCATGGTACCCGTCATTCTCGTATTAAAGCATCTGTGGAGTGGAGCCAAAGTAAAAGTGGCCTGAAAACCAGTTGTGGGATTGGTCTAGAGTTGCCAGGTGTTCAGTTTTCAACTCGAACACCAGGTCGAAAAGAAACCCTGGCAGCTTTGGTGCTGACGAGGCTGTTAAAAGTCTGCTTGCTTCAGGACAGGCAGGCTGCTTTCCTTTCAGTGTGCCTGCTCACATCTGGGCTAGGCAAACCTGCTGATCACCGAGTTAGCTCTGCAGTGAGACATAACCTTAAGGTGCAGTGTAAGGAACAGCCTCCATGTGTTTTCTGTGCATGTTGAAGAGGGAAAGCTCCACTGTCCTCTTAGGGATTGTCTTAGCAGGGGCCTTGCTATAACCCCACTCATCCACGCTGCCCCCTAGCAGAGCGCTAGTGAAAACAGTTATTTTCTCACAACACTCCAGGTAGGACCAGTACAGCTACATCGATAGCTGTCATTGAAGCAAATCTTCACAGAAGGCTTTAGACTAGGGGTGTGGACAGGTAATGGGAACGGTCCCCATGGGTGGAGGGCAGCTCTGGCATTGCAGGGGTGCATCTTCACAGGCTGGGAGCAGCTGGCAGCCTCGTAGGGGAGGGGTGTGAAAGCGGCAGTGAGGGTGGGGAGTCCGCAGGCCTCCGCTTCTTCTTCCGCCTTCTCCTGCTGCCACTTCAGTCCTGCACAAGGCTACGGGCTTGGAGCTGGCAGCCCAAGTGGGGGCGTAAGCAGCTGGGCTGGAACCGCCCCTGCCCGTGGCGTGGGGGCTGCTGCAGCCTGGCCAGGGCAGGCCCAGTGCTCTGGAACGCTTTCTTCTCCCACCCGACCCCATTTAATCACTTAACTGGTTAAATACTAAGTTTAACTAGTTAACTAATTAAATGGAATTTAACATCCTGACTTTGGACTTAGGGCATGTCTAAACTGCCTAGCAGTTCAGCCGGTGGGGGGGGGGGGGGGTTGAATAGCCATGAACACCAAAGTGCTTTGTTGTAACTCCCCCATGTGGACGATGCAGGCATGAACTAAAAGGTTCCTAGTTCACACTAACAGTCCTCTTCAAATGGCCTGGTCTAGTTCATTCCTGCAGTGTCCACACAGGGGAGTTCCAGTGCAGCTCTTCAATGTGTGTTGCACTTCATACCCCTAAACTCTGAATTGTGAGGCAGTGATGACATGCCCTTATAAGACCTTAGGAGACAGCAGCTCATTTATTGAAACTACAATTAGAGCAGCATAAGCAAGGTCTCTGAAACACACACAGTCAGTAGTGGCCCTTTTGTATGTCCTTCCTATAGAACATTTCCTAGCCTGCAGGTTGAAGTCTATAGATAACCATGAGCTCCTGTTTAAAAAAGCGGGGGACCCTCTGTCTTTGCAGGGCAGAGAGAGTTTAAGATTTATGACTACAGATACGGGACCTAATTCCCATTTACGCCACGGCTGTTTGGACACCATTCTGGCAGTGCAATGAGATCTGTTGTATAAGGAATAAATGGCTCAAAGGTGTTAGCATAACACAGTCGTTGTCCTGTATTAAATAGAGTTAAATAAGGTTCACAGTTCAGTATACAGAGACCTCAGCCTGCTTAGTACAGTATGGCAAACACACCTGTTAACATCTTTTTATTATAGGGAAAGAAATGAAGGGGAAACACTTGACATTTCAAACACTAATTATTACTTACATTTTAATACTTCCTCAGCTAAAGGGGAAAAGCCCTCTTGTTTGACAATCTTCAAAGAGTGTAATAGCTGTTCTTTTGGGTAAAAGAAGTTAGTTGGTATGAGCTAGAGCTGTTTCTGCTACTTTAGTAAAAGTCTGAACTCATTTTACCTTAGGTGGTGCTTGGGATTCTGCTGCAGCTTGTAGGGGTGGCGTTGTGACCCATGCCTATGATTGGGGGTAGGGGTAGATTTGAGGGCAGACTGCTTCAGCAATGTTACTGAGCATGCTTAGTACAAACCAAGCAGCAAACCTCTTCTCACTCGTCCCCTTCTTCCCACAATGTCATCTCTGGGTGGAGATGACATCTGCATCTCTTTGTGTGGCCTGGTCTGATCAGGGCATTGCTCAGGATTGGGACAAAGAAGTTCTGTGAACCCAGGAGACAGTGGGTGTGGCAGAAATGATGCCTCCAGTAGCCTTTGTCTATTCCATTTTTTTTCTCCTTGAAGTTTTTTTTAAAGGATCCAGAAATGTAGTGATGGATGGAATAGCCCATCCTCTTATTATTTGTGCCCCAATTTGACTTAATATACATTCATCTGATTCATTACTTTCCAGTTCCACGTCTTGTGTTTTTACCAAGCATGATTTCAATACAGTCGTTGAGAGAGGATGTTAAAATTAGATTAATCGAATAGTTGATAAGAGCCCACCCGGCTGTTGCTACATCTCAAAGGCAGAAGTGCCCTGCAGCGTTCCTCCTTTGAAATGTACAAGAACCCCAGCAGGGGCTCTTGTGCATTTCAAAGATTGAAACACTGCGTGTGGAGCCCCGGACCAACAGGGGATTTCCTGAGTCCCTCTGGCCCCAGGCTCCATGCAGCGCTTCTGCTTTGAAATGTACAAAATCTCCAGCGGGGACTCTTGTATGTTTCAAAGATGGAACACTTCCGTTTCACCCCTGCCCCCTCCAATGGAGCTGGGGGGAACCGGCTTTTAAGCTGGCTCCCCCCAGCACCACTACCTCTTCCCTCCTCCCCCGCTACCTCTTTCTGATGGGTTGGTTAGTCGCTAGTCAATTAGTCGCTTACATCCCTTTTGTTGAGTTATACCAGTAGGTTTCTTTGTTTAATTTAGATTACTTTAGTCTCCCTTTTGTACCTTTTCCTGTCAACATTTGTTATAGATTACTGTGAAAGTTAATCAAATATCACATACTTTTTACAGTTGAGCTCACAATTCGGATAAATTTGTAGGTGCAGTTATTACCACAGACTTATAGTGATCATGGATTAAATGTAAAGATTGCTTTAAAGTTCTTTTGTGCTGCCTAGGTGATATAAAGGACCTTAGTGTAACTGGGATTCAGACCCACCATTCTGTTTGCTACAGTCCTAGGGAACAGTAAGGACTCAACTCTGAATTTCCTAACCTTTGTGGATTAAACTCATTGTTATATAAACAGCCAGATCTCCCACATTTGGGTTGTCCCTGTCTTGCTCTCCTGTTCGGAGAAGACAGTTTTCTGCAAGGGTCTTGGCCTAGGAATGGGCAAGAACCCTTAAAGATTCTATAATCCCCATTTTGTATAAGGGAACAGCTGTTCTTCTGTGCCCTCTCTTGAAAAAGTGTCTCTTTCTTAGATATCACTGATCTCATATTAGTTTTCTAACTGCAGGTGTTTTAAAACCAACACTGGTCAGTTTCCATTTCTGTAGTTCTGATGAGATTCCCAGTGAGGTTTTCTTGGTTTCACTGCCCAAAAACTAATTTTGATTTCCAAAGTCCAGCATGCTTAGACATGGGTGCTAACTGCAACAGAATCCTTGTTATTTTACTTTGATTTATTCCATCACTTCTGAGACTAACAAAACTAAATTATTTCTCTCCATCAGATCACGTAATCTATAAGGAGGTGGTCTGTAATGATAATGCCTGAACAGTTCATCTGATCTTAAGTTAAGCAATGGCGGGCAGAGATCACAAAAGCAGCTAAAGGAGAAAGAGGGCTGCAGAGGCCAGAAATGAACAGATGATGGGGGATTAAAAATGAAAAGACCAGAGTCAGGAATGCAGGTTACAGGGTCAAAGCAAGAGATCCAGAGAGGATTGAGAAACTAACTAACAACCCCACAGTTGCTGACCGTCTGAGGGGAAACAGACACATTGGGCTTTGGGGGTATGCGCATGCACGTGGACACACATTCCAACCCTCTGCTTACAGGCTGTAAATCATACTGATTACAAGTTTCAACCTGTGCTGTGTATTCATTGCCACGAATTAATTGTGGTTAGGGCACAGCTGATCGTTTGTTTCTGCTCTTACCTTCAAGTATTTCCTTCATAATTGAGGGGTTTCATGAGCACTAAAAAATTAGGCAAAATGTTTGGTTTTCTTTAATGCCCATGTGTGTTATAGTCTCCTTAGGTTTCATCATAAGTCTTTTTAGCGGGATTTGAAAATAATTAGTGCAAAACCTACAGAACTTCCATGCAAATTTGTATTTGTTTTTGATTTTCTATTTTGGTTTTCTGTTTTACTTGACATATTCTATTGACTTGGATATCACCAGAAGATATTATTATAAAACAGAGAGTTATTAAATAATTTTAAATGTATTAAATGTCATTTGCTGCTATTGCACAATGTATGCTGCAGCAACTTTTTATTATCAATGTTTAAAATAAATACCCTTTTGACTTTCTGTTCATTGTTAAGGTACTGTTGTTTTCAAAGAATAACAAGGCCCTGTCCCCAGGAGTTTCCAGCACCTATCCAGTTTAGACTGTATATCTGTAACTCCTTTCTCTCTGGAACAGAACTTATTCCTTTGATTTGTGAACCATTTATTAAAGAAAATGCAAAGAAGCAGCGCTTGATTCTCATTTACACTGCCTTAGTGTAAAGGAGAAAGTGCTTTCTAGTGGTGTGAAAGGCTGGCTGGATTTGACCCGTACTGTCGGTGGTGAAATTAGCTGTACATAAATGACTTGCCAGTTGTATAAACATTTTTCTGCTGGTCTTCCGGAATGTTAGTACTATAGCCACAGTTGACACATGACTAGTGTGTCTTCCTTCTATCTGCCATTCAGAAAACCAGTAGGGAATGTTATTTTTTTAAAGGGACAGATTTTATTCCCAATTTACTTGTGTGGGGTTGATAAGATGAACTGGTGCTGATCCTCCTCTGAAGCATTAGTTTATGTAAATCAGAGAGAGCCTTTGGCCTGGGTAGAAAGGCACTTTAAATTGCTGTGTCCATAATCTTTTGTGTCCATGTGAGAGGCCAACTCTGCAATGAGCTTCTGAAACTTAATTTTGTGTATCTAGATCATGGAGGTGTGGATACTTGTACCATGGCATGTGGAATGGTTTGTGTGGCGAGAGCTTCTCATAAACATTCTCTGACTTAAAATAAGTGATTGTCATGTTTAACCTTCTTACATATAGCACAGAAGGCGTGTATGACCTGTGTATTTAACCCACTGGTAAAGAAGTGGGAAGCTAGGATACCGTATATTCCGGCGTACAAGACGACTTTTGATGTTAAAAAACATCCCCCAAAAATCGGGGGTCGTCTTGTACGCCGGGTATACATCCCAGGCACGCCTGGGATGCCCCGCCGCCGGCTTCCCCCGAGGTTTTGCAAAGCCGCGGAGGGGCTCGGGCGGGGGGGCATCCCAGGCACGCCTGGGCTGCCCCCTCGCCGGAGCTCCTCTGCGGCTTTGGAAAGCCTCGGGGGAAGCCAGCGGGGGTGGGCTCCTCCGCGGCTTTGGAAAGCCTCGGGGGAAGCCGGCGGGGGGGCAGCCCAGGCGTGCCTGTGCTGCCCCCCCGCCGGCTTCCCCTGAGGCTTTGCAAAGCTGCTGCGGCTTTGCTCCCGGTGCCTCTGGTCTGCTGGGGACCGTCTCCAGCAGACCAGGGACACCGGGAGCAAAGCCAGGGAGGCGGAGGGGCGCTGGGGTATAAGATGAAACCCTATCTTTTAATTAAAAAATTAGGGGGTCGTCTTATACATCCAGTCGCCTTATACGCCGGAAAATACGGTACATTAATGTATGTGCATCTCCCTTGACGCAAGCATTCTCTCTTGACGTCCTTTAGGCATCGTCTCATAAGCAAGCAGTGCATTGCTGATGGCTGCAATGCTGCTTCTTCTAGAGTTAACGTTGCTATGCTTACACGAGTAAAATTCACCCCCTCCGAACCTCCCAGTTGAGTATGGCTAATTGTCATTACGAGAATTCCTTGTTTGCAGAATGGTTTGTTCTTTGAGAAATGTACTTGCCTATATTTTAATTGTTTCATTCTCTTCCTCGTAGCCTGCTTAACGACATGGATAATACCTGTCCTGAGAAAAAGGATGTAAAAGGCTGTCCCCGGGATTCTGGCTATGACAGTCTCTCCAGTAAACTCAGC
Organism: Pelodiscus sinensis; assembly: GCF_052426305.1. Lineage (NCBI taxonomy): Eukaryota > Metazoa > Chordata > Testudines > Trionychidae > Pelodiscus > Pelodiscus sinensis. Next base: position 197,070,892 of record NC_143054.1, read on the forward strand.
ATACTAGATAAACTTCTCCACACCCATCCTGTGTGGCTGCAGCTTGGCCTGAATGACTCTGAAGCCGTGGAAATTCTGCAGTCCCAGCCCCCTGGAGTAAGAGACAAATCTTAAATGTTTTCATATTTAAACTCTCTCTTCCTAATGTTGCACACGTTCAGCAGCAAGTTACATACTTCCTCTGATAAAAGGAGAATCATCCCTCAGAGCCACAGAGTTAGAATCTTGGATGAGCCATCTCCATAATGTGATCATCAGCATCTTGGCTGATGCTCTCTGGATTGAACTAGGGCCAAAAGCGTGAGCTGATATGTATGGCGCCCTGCCTCTCTAGCTGGTGCTGTAACAGATTCAAGTTCTCCATTGATCGGACACAGAGGAGGAACTTTTCTGGGCTAGACCCGGGCCTAAGGCTATGTCTTCACTAAATGGAAGATTGATGTTGACGCAATGGACCTTCCAGAGGTCTATTTAGTAGATCTAGTAAAGACCTGCTAACTTGAACTCACAGGGCACCCTTGTCAATGCTGGTACTCCTGCTCCTCGCAAGGAGTAAGGGAAACTGATAGGAGCATTCGCTCCCATCAGTGTCCTGCTGTGGAGCAGCACGAAAACTTGAATTAAGGTGCATCAACTCGAATTAAGGTACGTAGCTAGAGTTGCATATCTTAATTTGACCTTCCCCTTTAGTATAGACCTGGCCTAATTAAGATCAACTGAAAATTCTCCCAAGGTGAGAGAGCTCCCAGCTAGTGTAAATGTGAGGGAGACAGTTACTTCTCCAGGTGCACCCCAATGGGGGCTTGGCAGAAATGGGAGCGGACAGGGTGGAGTCTGCTGCTTCATACCATTAATTGTTGACCAGTGTATGGGCCTTGGGGACTTCAGACCTCTCTAGCCTGAGCTGAAGCTGGATTAGATGCCGTGTGTTAATTCAGGAGCCTTATTTGGCTCTCTGATAACACCTCTTCTTTCTTCTGCCCTAAGCCTGCAAAGGGATCTGCTTAACCAAAGTTAGTTTCTTTCTTGATTAAAAGCCCCTTATAAACACAGGGAGGGGAGCATGCCCTGTGTACTGGGACTCAAGCTGGGGCTGTGGTGCTATTTTTAGTACTGTGGTCCTGGCCCTAGGAGATGCCACACAGCCATAGCTGCTCCCAGGGGCTGGGCTATGTGATGGGCGGTTGCCCCATGTTCCAGGACTGGAGCCGGAGCCACAGTGCTATTTTTAATTCCGTGGGCCAGGCTTCAGCTCCAGCAGCCACCGTGCAAGCCATGTGGTGGCTGCCCAGTTGCTGCCTTACCCCCGGGTGCACTAGGGCTGCAGCTGCATGGCTCTACTGATGAGGTGGGCAGGACTAAAATTCTTGGTGCATGCCTACACTGGCACGCACCTATAGGAAACCCTGGTCGTGGTTCCTGACCAATGGAAGCTGTGGAGCAGGTGCTTGGGGTGGGGAGAGCACGTGGAGCTAGGAGAAAAGGGAAGGACATGTCACGCTTCAGGAGTATGGCAAGGGGCCAGGTAGGCAGTCCAGCAGCCCTACCAACCACCCTGAAATACCCCTCCCTCCAGCATCTGCAGGGGTCCCGCACTGCTGCCCCTCCTTGAGCTTCTGTGGCACCCCTTGTTCTGCCCCTTTCCTGCCTCCCCCAGTGTTCCCTCTAAGATTTTCCATCCATGTACACCTGTATTGAGGTCATGTGTGCTTGGTTGGATGTATGTCACCATGGCACCCAAGTTATTAACAAATTTTACACACGCACACACACACTTTAAAGTGTTATGGAAGAAGAGTAGTATAACAAGCGATAAATAAAAGGGTGCATGACTTTAAGTGTTTATTTAATATGAAGTCAAGTAAAAAAGAAAATTAATACTGCAAAATTTTAAGTAGCCATCTTCCTCTGTTTATAGTCCTCTCCCTGATCCACCCCCAGCTGGACTAGATGATCTCTCGGGCTCCCTTCCAGTCCTATGATTACTGTCGGAATTCAAAACACCAAAGGGACGTTGGAGGGTTTGCTAGCAATATCAAGAGCATGATCCAGCAGAACAGTTTGAACTACAGCATCTCAGCTTTTATTAGGATCCCAAGGCATGACCACATCAAAGCAGGAACGCTGAAAGAGTGAAAGATGTATCTAAGCCCCCTTTGAGCCTTCTGTACTTTCCACCTTCCCTGAGGCAAGTCCAGCTGCTGTTGTATGTTAGCTGAGCCTCCAGGCTGCTCCAACTCTGTACTGCCCACAGTTCCACAGAAGTCATAGCACTGTGACTTATTTTTGTGTCAGTGCAGCACTGCTCTAGTTTTCCTCCAGAAGGCCCCTATGCTGTGAGCTTTTGGGGGGAGCACCACAAAGCCATTTCATTGGCTCTAAGCAAGCTATGGTGTCCCCTATCTGCACTGGGGCTAAGGCCCAAGTAGGGAAGTGAGATCACTGCTTTTAGGGCACCTTTGCACCACTAGAGTGCAAAATGGTTCTAGGGCATCCAGTGGTGTGACGTGACTCCTGGCTAGCAGGTGAGAGGTCCCCAGGGCCACCTCCATGCCTCTGTATGTGGAGCTGCAGGGTGTCTCCTTGCACAGGGAGTGTCTTGCCCAGATTTCTCCTTTGCATGGCCAGTTGGCCACACTGTGTAATGCTGCACAAGTAGCATGGACACCCACTGGCACAGGCAGGAGGCATCTGGGGCAGGGCGCTCCTTTCCCCCCTCTGCAGTGGTGCTGGGGGCCTGTTGCGCTCCACTGCGAGAGTCAGCGTCTAGAGAGATGCAGCGCCCTCCAGATGTAAAATCCTGACATGAGCACCAGCTATACAGGAATAATAATAATGAACCATGTGGAAATAGCCATTTTCAAACAACACTTACGCTCTCCCCAAAGCCACATCCATCCGTCGGCCATTTCATCTCAGATATGAAACCTCGACCACACTGATGTGAACAGGAGTTTTGCTATTGACTTCATTAGTGGGGTCAGTAATCTTTTTTTTTCCCCAGAATCACAGCTGATACCTTATTGAACATAATACGAGACAGTAGATAGATGCCTAAAGAGATGGCTATTCAGAAGTTGACATGTGCTGGCGGTTTGCTTTACTACACATGCACCAATTGCTCATAAGACATTGAACTAAGCCCGGAAATAGCAAGAAAGAAAATTCAGTGAGAGAAAGCAGAGAACACCTCCCTTCTGCACCCGCTGCAAGCCTCCTGCTGGCTCAGCACAGAATGTCAGCCCCCGTTTTTGTAAGAGAAGGTTTCAGGATTTAGATTCCTGAGGGTAGTCGGTTCAGGACAGTAATGCCAGTTGTCAGAGTAACAGTGAAAAAGGGATCCTACTGCCTGGGAAGCAGATTTTTTAAATACTTTCTTCAATGTCCATACAATTAAATGTTCTTTAATATGTATAAATACAAAACATTCCCACTTTTAAAAACAAGTATTTAAGCCAGAAATATAGTAGAGTCCCTGTCATCCGACCTAAATGGGACCGACACATGGTCCCGACCATGGGACCGACACATCAGCTGTTCCGTTGCTCTCTAGGAGATGCTTCCAGGCAGGAGCGGCAGTAGCAGCAGCTTCTCCTAGAGAGCAAGGGAACAGCTGATGCTGCTCCTGCAGGGGACTCCCCATGTGGCCCTGGACCCAACCCCCCGGAGCGGAGCAGAGCAGCCACTCCTCATGTGGCCCTGGCCCCAGTCCCCCGGAGCAGAGCAGCTGCTCCTCACGTGGCCCCAGTCTCCTGGAGCAGAGCAACCATTCTCATATGGCCCTTGCTGCCCGAGCAACCCGAACAACTAAACCCCACATGGCCCCAAGCCTGGCCCCGACTGCCAGAGCAGCCTTTTCCCACGTGGCCCCAGCCCACTGGAGCAGAGCAGCTGCCACTTCCTCCTCCCCTTCCCCATCCGCCAGAGCAGCCAAGCCACTCGCCTTCCGGGTCCAGCAGGAAGGTGAGCGTTACTGTGCGGCTCTGGGAAGGAGGTGGGCGGGTTTAGAATTTGTGCACAGGTGCGCACTTTGGAGGGAACCCTGCCGCCCCCTAAGATTCACTCAGGGATGGATAACAAACATCATGCATAGGGCACAAGCTATGAATTTTTGTTTAGTGCCTGTGACCTGTTCATGACTTCTATTAAAAATGCCCACGACTAAAACAGAGCCTTAGTAATTAAGCATTGAAACAGCATACAGATAGATGCAGTGGGTACTCTGTCACTTTGTCTTTTAAAATGAAGATAGGATCTTTCTAAAAGATGTAGTTTAATTCCACGATTAAGTTAATGGATGTAAGAACACAAGTTAGTGATGAAGAGGAAGCTAGAAAGGTGGTGGAGGATAATCAGCTGAACATGAGCTCCCAGCGTGACCCTGTAGCCCAAAAAAAAAAAAAATTAATGCAACCCTGGGATGCACAAATGGGGGAATCTTGAATAGGTGTAGACAAGTTATTTTTCCTCTGTATTTGTCACTTTCGATAGCAGCCTTCAACTGCCTGAAGTGGGAGGTTCCAAAGAGGATGGAGAGAGGCTGTTCTCAGTAGTGACAGGTGACAGACTGAGGAGCAATGATCTCCAGTTGCAGTGTGGGAGGTCTAGGTTGGATATTAGGAAAAACTATTTCCTTGGGAGAGAGGTGAAGTACTGAAATGGTTTACCTAGGGAGGAGGTGGAATCTCCATCCCTAGAGGTTTTTAAGTCCCAGCTGGATAAAGCCCTGGCTGGGATGATTGAGTTGGGATTGGTCCTCCTTTGGGCAGGGGGTTGGACTCGATGACCTCCTGAGGTCTCTTCCAACCCTGTGATTGTATGACTACTTTTAGAATACTGTATCCAGGAACCTGCAGTTCAAGAATGAGTTGAGAAACTGGACAGGCTTTAGAGAAGAGCCACGAGAATCATTAAAGGATTCCAAAACATGCCTGTAGTGATAAGCTAAATAGATTTGAGCTCCGTGCAGCTACATGGAAAACCAATATTTAATAATAGTCTCTTCGATCTATCGGAAAAAGGTATAAAATGATCTAGTGGCTGGAAGTTGACTGTAGACTGGAACTGAGGTACACCTTTTGAATGGTGAGAGTAATTAACAATGGGAGAATTTACCAAAGGTCATGGTGGATGCTCCATCACTGACTACTTTTATATCAAGATTGGATGATTTTTGTAACAGCTCTGCTCTAGGAATTTTGAGAAAGTTCTGTGGCCTTTGTTATGCAGGAGGTCAGATTTAGATGGTTGTAATGACCTTAAAATCTTTGAAAAGCATCTGTTGCAAAGAAGTCTAAATTCTTACTTTATTCCCCCTCCTGATAGATCTTTCTGGTTAGGAAATCCACAAGAATGCAGAAGAAAGTCCTATCGCTCCGTGTTCCCAATGAATTTGGCTCTCGCCTCAAGGAATTCGCAATAAAAGAAAGCACGTATAGTAAGTCATGTGTTATGGAGATTTTAGTTATTTGCTGTACTGTATGGGCCAGATTCACTTTCCATCAGGGAAATCCAGTGTCTGGGTGCTAGGCTGAAAGCAGCAAATCAAGCAGGATTGGGGAAGAACAGTGCAAACTGTGTATAACCCCCTCTGCTGAGGGTTTGAAAGTTATCTGGGCAGACCTACACTAGTGGGGGAGAGGGTCGGGAATGTGTGGAACTAATTAAACAAGCTACATAAAACCCAGAAGTTCAGCACAACAGACCAGCGAGATGGAACTTCTTTACCAGAAAAACTTGGAAGGAGCAAAATGTGGGGCCGTTGGGCAGCCAAATGAAGGCAGCTTCTCTGGCATAAGTGTGGTTCAAAGTCTGCAATACTGCAGGAGGAGGATAAAGGGGACACTCCCATCTCCACCCATCCCATGGTTCATGGGGAGGAGACAGGGAGGGTGTGGAGGCTTCAGGTCTGAGGCTTTTCTCTCCCTCCTCCCCTCATCTCAGCTGGTGCCCCCACCCCTGTCCGTAGTGGTATGAAATGGTTTCTGCTTGCACCATTGTTAAAAACCATGTACCTAACTTGCTGTTAGCAAATAAGTAGTCACTCTGAAGTCAATTAAAACACTCGTGTGCTTAAAGTTAAGATGTGCATAAATACTATGCTAAATGGGGGGCTCAGTGCTTGTTATAGGCAGTCTCCACTTGTGAGGCGTCCATCAAACCCCACCAGAATTTAAATCTGTCCTTCCCGGATGATGCCATCGCTTCTGCTGGGTGACTTCTCTTCTGGCACATCTTTGCCATGGGCCCAAAGGAGAATTTGTGTTTGTTTCTCAGAACTAAGAGTAATTTTCACCAATTATAGGGTCAGAAATTTAACCCCATTGAGAGACATTTCTAATAATCTTTGGGTTTCATGTATTGCAAGTATTATTTGTTCCGTATCTTATTTACCAGAAATAAAACAATGGCGGGGTTCCAGTAAGCTTCAGAACAAAACTGTAGCAATTTCTGTGAAAAGAGAGAGTGAAAAAGAGTTCTAGGAAGAACTGCATATAAAAGCTGCTGCCTCAGATAATAGCACATTTTGAAAGCTGCAGATAGAACAAGGGGGTTATCTTAACATGTTCAAAACTGGAATTGAAATTTAGCAACAGAGTTTCAGCTAAGCTGCTGTCCTCAGGAATGATCTGTGAAGGAAAAGCTATCCGGACCTAAGCTTTCTACAGTGTCTGTTGGTAATTTGAGGTTTTTTCTTTTTTATGTTTATCCATTACCATTCCCTCGAGTCTTTATTTACATGGCTTCTTTACTAGAGTGACATTTGCTACTGACAGGAATGGCTGCTTCCGAGCTTGAAGTCAGTGGAGTTGCACTAGCTTGTATTTGTATATCTATGATCTGTAAATGTATATTGATATCAATACAGAATCATTTTGAAAATTACATTGTAAAGGTCTTTATTATTTCTGTGAATTTAAAGTAAGTGTTTGCATTTTTAGAAAAGTTTTAGTATCACTTTATTTTAAAAAATTATTTAGCTTAACAATTTGTAACAACTTTCACAAAGCATTAGGATGAATTGGTTGGAGAGCTGTATGAAAAGGGAAATGATTCATAGATTTGCCACCTCTCCTTATCAGTGGTTACTGGTGTTGCTGCTAATGTAATTGAGGCAAAAAAATTGGAAGGACGGGTGCCAAGAGAAAGGAAAGAAAAAGAGTTTTTTCATTGACATTTTTTGTCTATATTAGTACGATGAATAACACAAGGTCTCTGTTGTTGACTGGCTGTTCTGTTAGAAGTTGTGCAATTGTAATCTCTTTTGATTTAATTTTCCAAGGATTAGGACATGTTTGGAATGTAAAAACAAACCCACTGTCCACGCGATCAGTATGTTTACTAGAATGTTTTGACTGAAACACATGCTGTTCTGCACAGTTGGTTTTGATTAACTAAACAGCAGTTAGTTTGATGCTGTAAACTCCTTGCTACTTACACTGTGCAAAAGCCAGGTGTGTTTATATTAAGCCTGGTTTCTTGGGATATGCATGGGAAGACTGATCTGTTTTTTCATAATCTTTCTTTGCAGCCTTTTCTTTGGAAGGCTCTGGAATAAGTTTTGCTGATTTATTCAGGCTCATTGCTTTCTACTGTATTAGCAGGTAAGATTGTATTATGTTATGTTGTGAGTAGCGTTTGCTAGACCTTCCTTAAATTGAGTTACTGCCCGTAAAGATTTTCTGATTAAATACGATATAAATGGTCATCATCATCATCTTTAGCCAAGGGCAAGATTGGGTAGGGTTGACTTCCATTGATTTCTTGGCTTGGCTAATTACCTAGACTGCCTGCCACATCAAGTATAAGCCTAGTCTAGTATAAATATTGCTAATCGATAAATATTAACAGACTGTTTTGGAGGATAACTGGCTAAATAAGCGCATGAACTAGAGCTAAGAAAACAAAGAGTTCTTGTTACCCACTATCTTACATGGCATTGACTAACAAAGGATCAAAAGATGCTGATCTGAGCATGTCTCAGAACCTCTCTGATAATTTTTTTTCAGTGAACCACAAATCCCCACTTTTGCAGTTTATTGGGTGATCCTGCTTCTGTGGGTAGAGCCAGTGTAGGTGATGTCACGTATCCTGCATGCCTGGAGCAATCACATCACCTTTTGACCCTGCCTTGGGCATGGACTAAGACCTGAAATGCCTACCTGAAATGCCATTTCTGTTTTTCTTCCCTGATGGATGTGCTTATGCTGCTGTGATTGTGGGAAGATGGTGGGCTAATTCCTCCAGTGAGTGAAGACCTCGCCTGATTCAAACAGGAGAGTAACTTGTCAACTCCACCATCCCTCTTCAGTGTTGACTCTCGGGACAGCTGCTGCCAGGGGTTTTCAAACTGCAGGTTGCGACCCCGCACTGGGTGGTAGAATGTCAGGCACTGGGGCTGGTTGCTGCAGGGGGGTCAAGAGACCAGTGGGGGGGCTAAGGCAGCTACCTGCCTGTGCTGGCACTGCGCACTGCGCTGTGCCCCAGAAGTGGCTAGCAAAAGGCCTGGCTCCTAAGTAGGGGAGGGGAGAGCATCCAGGGCTCCGTGGTCTGCCCCTGCCCTGAGCACTAGCTCCACACTCCCATTGGCTGGGAACCTGCTGCCGGCTGCTTCTGGGGTGCAGCTTAGTCTGCGGTGCCAGGAGAGGCAGGAAGCTGTCTTAGCCCCCTACTGCTCCGCTGCCCCAGCCCTGACACCCCCACAAAGCTGGTTTCCCCTTCTACACCCCAAAGCTCTCCTCCTCAGCCCCACCCCAGGGCCCACACTCTAGTCAAATCATTTTGTGTTGGGGGCATCAACAATTTTCTGTAACTGGATCATGAGAAAAAAGTTTGCAAACCACTCCCCTAGGCATTGAGCTCGGCTGCAAGCAGAAAATAACCTATGCTGAGGAGTCTTTCGCTCTGTGCTCCCCCTCCCCCATCTTCATTGAGAAAGGGCTGGAGGAGGAGATGGGAGTCACTCTCTTCCCTTGCCACAAAGCAGCATTCACTTTAGGCTTCCTACGTGCCTGGTCTTGGTACTACAGAGGTGTGAGTCACCTGCCCTGGCCCCTCCTATTTAATCCCTAGCGTTTGCAAATGCACATGTCTCCCAGGGACATCACTTCCTTCCCCTGCCGCTGCTTTCTGCAGCTCCCAAGGCTGGGAACGGCAATATGCGGCAAATGGGAGTTTCAAGTGGCTGGACCTGCAGAAGCTCTAACCCCGGTTAACTGCGTCCTGCCCGTGGGCTGCTTATTGCCCACTGCTGGTAGAGATGCTCACAGTAAAGACCAGCTCGTTCATGTAGGTAACTGAACAGCACCTGACTGAGCCGGACTGGATCAAAACTGGCAACCTAGCAATGAAAGATCTTCTGTTTCATCCCCATTCAGACTCTGTTTAAAATACCATTTCTACAAAGTGGCTTTTAATTTTCCGTGTGGGGCTTTATATTAATTTTTCTTTGGAGTAAGGCTGAGCCTGAGTCTCCAGTTAAGGCCCAGCAGTTACATTGAAGTTCCTGGCAGAACAATTCTAAGGTGGATGCAAGACTGCACTGTCCGTACAACTGTATGCCAATTTTGCAGCCCTGCTTCTTCCCCTTCATGCAACGAAAGACAAAAGAGAAAACAGAAGGATGATGCAAAGCCAGACATAGCTGTAACTCTTCCAAATACCGCTACTGCACGTTTATAAGGACACGCTCATCTGAAGTCATTCTCAGGCAGCAGGAGCCAGTCCAGTTCTATTTCCTATCCTTCTTGAGGCTTTTGTCTTGGCATCGTCTGGACTGTTAGAATATGCACAGTTCTGGGGGGAGCTGTAGTGAGTGACTGTGACAGAGCAGCAGAGGGAACACACAGCATCACGTAGTGTCTCAAACAAAACACAGAATAGATTTTTGACTAGAATGGAGAATTAAAAAAACAAAGTTAGTGGAGCCAAAGTCCCACTGAAATTCAGTAGGATTTGGGGCCCTGATTTCCTGAGGCCCTTTTGAGAATCCCAGCTTGTGGGTGAAACCTATGTCTTCGTGAAATCAATTGAAATTTTGCCATAGCGATGAGAAGGGTCAGAATTTCACCCAATATATTTAGGAGACCTTCTACCCCAATTAAAATGGAGTTCAGATTTTGTCCCATGGAGATGTTGACAGTTTCCTTTCAATCGCTTGTTAGTGTTAGTTAGTGTGTCAACTTGCTCTGTATATTTTTTATTTTAATCGGTTTGGAGTTTGCTGTTACTGATTTTTGAGAGAGTAAACATAAAATATGGTAATTCAGTGATCAAAGAGCTGTTTGTGTTGCACCAGATGCTCAACGTGCTTACAATTTTGAAAATAAATTACCTCTATATTTGACACTAGGGATGTGAATGACTAGTCACTCTTCCCCTCCGCTGCCTCCATCAGAAAGAGAGGCAGCAAGGGGGGGATAAAAGGGGATACTTCAATGTGGCAGCCCTGCGTGGAGCCTGGGATCAGCTGGGGACTCCCTCACCAACCCCTGGCTCTGTGCGGCGCTGCCGCTTTGGAATTCCGTGTGGAGCTTGATGACAGACTCCCTACGGCATTTCAAAGCGGCAGCGCCACATGGAGCTCCGGGTTAGTGGAGTCCCCAGCTAACCCCTGGACTCCATGTGGCTCTTTCACCTTTGAAGTGTAGCAACAGCCCTAGGGCTGTTGCTACACTTCAAAGGTGGAAGTGCCCTATAGACTAATTGAATAGTCAGTCACTCAAAATTTAACATCCCTATTTGACACTAGCTGTAGCTAAATGTAAAATAGAAGTGTGTGTAGACATGGTTGCTACATGGCCAGTTCTTATTTGCTTACTCTCATTACATTAAGTACTTCTAATACAACTTTTATGATTTTCCAGACTCTGGGGTTTGTGAATCCATTGGTACCAACTATAAACAAGTGGGCAGAAAAGAGATAATGTATAAAATATTATAAATGCTTACACAAAGTACTTAGGCAAAGCAATTCTTAAGTCCTTGTTTTAAAAGGATTTATCCAGTGGATATGACTTGTAGTTCAGGCACAATCTCTGGAGTCCCATATGTAAAAACCCATTTATCATTTAATATCTATTGTATAGAAAAGAGATATGATGACAGTAGTGTGAAGGTAGCTGTATTTATTGGAATGAATATATGTTCGGACTAGATTTTCAAACTGGCAAAGTGGCTCTAATATATGAGCGTTTACAAGCATTTCTGTGTTTTCTGTCCTAAATCCTCATTCAGACTCATTTTAAAAACTGGAGATTAAATTGGAACAAAACTCAATTGTTGTTCACCAATAGAAATTTGGGGTAAATTGCTGATTTGGGCAGATGACTGTTTCAGTAATCAGATGTTTCAGAGCGGTAGCCATGTTAGTCTGGAACTGAAAAAAAGTAAAAAACACCGAATAGTCTTGCAACACCTTTGTGAGTAATAAAAAATGTCGATGGTATCATGAGCTTTCTTGGGTAGGCTCCTGATACCATCTACGTTTTTGTTAATTTCTAAGGTGCTGCAGGACACTTTGGTGGTTTGTTTGTTTGTTTGTTTGTTTGTTTGTTTGTTTTCTAGTAATCAGACACATGCTTGACAGACCAGTGGAAAAGCTACTGCTATATTAACTGTAAAAGAGGGTGGACAGGGAGAGTGAGTGTAGAAGAAAGAAACATTGAGGGCCTGGTTCTCATTTACACTAATGTCTTTTTATACTTGGACTTAAAGGATGGTTGATTACATTAAACTCACGTTATGGCTCCTTTAAACTGCCAGAGCAGTTCAAAGTGGTTTTGGTGTAAGTGTGAATCTGACTTGTAGTCATTGCACATGCTAGAAATAATGAAAAAATTAAAATATGGAAATAACCACAAAAATTTCCAATACTACTCTTTCTTTCAAAACAAGAGATGTCCTGCCATTCACCTTGAAATTGCCCCATGCTATTGCAGCAGCAAAGACAGAGGCCCAACTTGAAGACATTGCTCAGCTGGGACTGAGTAAGTATGATTATTTACATAGGGTTATTGCCCTGAATCATTGTAACCGTATCCATACTTGTGCAAAAAAAAAGTAAATTTGGCTCCATTCATTTTTTTTAAAAGAAGATTTTGTTAAGTGTAATAACAATTGTCCCACCCAGTAGCACTGGGTTACCTTCCTATCCTGCGGATGAGCCTCTGTGATTTGATTTGCTACATTGCTGCCTCCTATTTTCCAGCTAGCTGTGTGCACACTGTTCCACAGAACACCGCATGCTGATCCAAATCCTTTCTCATCATCCTGAGAGCAGGGTTTGGTGCAGCCCCACATGCATTGCAGGCTCGAACCCGTGCTACTGAAGGTGGGATGACAGTTATTGGCTTGTACAACATAGCTCTGAGTTTGGTAATTGCTGGAAAATTGTAAATGAAACTCATTCTGAGCAATCTCTGTACTTGGATTAGCACATGCTTATGTCTACAAAGCAATTTAGGACTTAACTGTTCAGAGGTGTGCTGATCCAAACACAAGTAAAACCACCTCTAAGTAAATGTATTCACATTGGTATGATGAGTATTTTCAAATGGGGTGGAGGAAGGAGCAGGGTCATGTCCCTAGAAACTGCATGTTCCACTGCTAAAACAAATATGGGCACATCCCAAAATGTGCCTTGAGCCTAAAGCAGAAGTGAAACCTGACAGAAATTGAATATTGGCCTGGTGTTGAGCAGATTTGCAGCAACCAAGCAGTGGTGCTCTCAGGTCTTTTATCTGCACGAGACACACAACAATAAATCTGTGTGAGAAAATGCTGGAGAGCTTGTGAACAATGGCATTTATACCTCCTTTGGCCAGACTCCTCTAGTACTTCTTGCCATCAGGTGTACAAGGGGCTGAGATTCCAACGACACCCCAACCCACCTCACCATGCCCTTGTTTGGGTGCACGCACCTGACGGACATCCCCACGAGAGCGTATGCTCTATAGCCTGGCTGCAGTCTTGTGCTTTTGACTTACCTCAGTGACCAGTTACTGGTGCAAAATTAAAACCCAGAGCCGCCTCAGAGGCTCATTGCTGAGTAAAATCCTGTGATGCTCGAGACGTGTTACAGTGCAAGTCATTGTACTAAGGAAGAGCACACAGAAGTTTACTGAGCCAAAGTCTGCTCTTGCGTAAATACACCAGATCTGGAAAGATGCTGAGTGCTTTCAACTTCCACTTACTTCAGATAGAATTAGTGTGCCTTTGCCTCAGTTTCCCATCTGTAAAATGGGGTTAATAGCATTTCACTGCCTCACAAGTGGTTGTGAGGGAAAAATTGAAGAACGTCTTGTTTACTCCTTCTCCGAACTGAAGAACTAGGGGCCGCCAAATGAAATTAATAAGAAGCAGGTTTAAAACATATAAAAGGCTGTATATCTTCACACAACCCACAGTCAACCTGTGCAACTCCTTTCCAGAACATGTTGTAAAGGTCAAGACACTAACAGGGTTCAAAAAAGAACTAGAAAAGTTCTTGGAGGGTCGGTCTATCAGTGGCTATTAGTCAGGATGGGCAGGAATGGTGTTCCTAGCCTCCCTTTGCCAGAAGCTGAGAATGAGTGACAGGATGGATTACTTAATGATTGCCTGCTCTGTTCCTTCCCTCTGAAACACCTGGCATTGATCACTGTTGAAAGACAGGATATGTGGCTAGGTGGACCTTTGGCTGTTCCAGTATGGCCATTCTTATGTTAAATCCATTTGTGTGTGAGACACTCCCCTGTGTGATCATAGGGGCCATATAAATATCTAAACAGTTTTTGAACATAGCTGTCAAGTTAGTGTCTGAATTTTTGTCTGATTATTTCATTTTTGTGCTAGGCAAGCTGAAGCATGTTGAACACCTGTAATATAGTTTGTAGGAGTCCATGGGATTGGTGAAGGAACTAGTGTCTGATTTCCATAGACTTTCTCAGATGTTTTACTGGGGCTATGAGGACACTGCAGTTATGATTTGTCAAGTTTGTACAGATTTTTTTCATACTTTTTGCTGATGGCCCTGCATATTCAATCTATTTATGTGCTGCTGATTATCTTAAAACCTCAAAGAAATTGTGTAATTACCAGTGCACAGCTGCAAGTTGAAACACTTAAAGACACGAATGCCTGATCAGCATGGCTAAAGATAGTATCTGGCAAGGAACAAAAACGGATTCCAACCTCGTGCATAGCTTTTTTTTTTTTTTTTTTTTTTTTTTTTTTTTTTTTTTTTTAACACCAAATGAAAATATAGTATTCCCCCCCAGATTCCAGGGGTCTAATCTTCTGTGTATGAGGTTAGTGCTCATTATCACAAGCTGAAAATCTGGCTCTTCTTTTTTAGTCAAGGTGCTGAATATTAGATCAGAGTCTATTTCAGTCTCAATACAGGAAGAATGGATACTTTATAGCAATCCTTTTTTCTGTATATCCCAATTTACTTGCAAATTTAGCTGCAAAGTCTCCTATGAAGATTCATATTGGCCAAGATATTTATAAACTCTGTAGACACATAGCTGCAGCCTACATGTTTAGCATTTAGTTTTGTCTGGCAGTGTTTTCTGAGGCTCATTTAAGAATTTTTTTTAAGCTTGCCTAAGTTTTCCATGCTTCAGCATTGTTCTATTGAGTTGAATGTTCTGAAAGCCATCTGCATAATATTTAAATGTTTATGTTAACACAATAATGATTTTCAGATTTTTGGAGTTCTCCGGCTAACAAGAGCCCCCCAAATCCTTCACCTCCCCGTAGGCCTCTGCCCTCAGACAATGCCTCCAAAGACTCACGTCAGCTCTGCCTTATAAATGGAGTGCATTCTATAAGAACCAGAACGCCTTCGGAGCTGGAGTGTAGCCAGACCAACGGAGCCTTGTGTTTTATTAATCCTCTCTTCTTAAAAGTGCACAGCCAGGATGTTAGTGGAAGTTTGAAAAGGCAGAGCCCAAGAACTCAAGATGTGAATGGCACAGAGAGGCCTCGCTCCCCCCCACCCAGACCTCCGCCACCTTCTATTAATAGCCTTCTCACAAGTCCGCAGCTCTCCAGGACTATAAAGCAGGCGAGCATGCCAGGAACAGTCAACCATAACAAACATAGGAACTTGGATTTGCTGCAGAAGAAACCAACCCCTATTCCGCCTCCGCGTCTGAAGAAGCAGGCTGTTTGCTTAGAAGGGGAAGGTAATGCAAAGACCTTGGAAGTAATTCGATCTAGTCATAACTCAGTGTGTGGGTCAGAAGCTGTTAGCATTCCAGGTGAAGCTCTGTGTGAGCAAAATTTAGCTGCTTGCAGAAAAACCTTGGCTGCAAACTCTGAGTCACAAGTACCGTGGAATGGAGGCAGGCAGAGACTGAGCGACATGAGCATTTCCACCTCCTCCTCTGACTCGCTGGACTTTGATCGGAGCATGCCGTTGTTTGGCTATGAAGGGGACACTAACAGCAGTCTGGAGGACTTTGAAGGGGAAAGTGACCAGGAAAGCATGGCACCCCCTTTGAAGCCCAAAAAGAAACGGCACAGTTCATTTGTTCTCCCCAAGATTGTGAAATCCCAGCTGAGGAAAGTAAGTGGAGTGTTCAGTTCCTTCATGACTCCCGAAAAGAGGATGATCAAGAAAATTGCAGAGATGTCCCAGGACAAGCGCACTTATTTTGGGTGCTTGGTGCAGGACTATGTCAGCTTTCTCCAGGAGAATAAGGAATGCCATGTTTCCAGTACTGACATGTTGCAGACAATTCGGCAGTTCATGACACAAGTGAAGAACTATTTGTCCCAAAGCTCTGAACTGGATCCCCCCATTGAATCACTGATTCCAGAAGACCAAATAGGTAAGAAAACATTGTGTGTCGTGTTTTACATGCCCTTAAAATAATATTCTGAATCTATGGTCTAAGTCTTTAAGCCAGATTTGCAGATACAAATTTTTCTAGCAAAATTCAAAACCACTTCTTCTGTTTTGTTTTTGTGCTTTTTTTAAGTAAAGCTTGATGCAAAAGTCCTGTATACCCGTGTTAAAGCGGGAACAGTTTCTGAAAAGTTTCCATTAAAATTATAATGGTGAATGCTGGACTTAATGTATAAGTGATAAACTTTTTTTTTTATAATTGTAGTGTTGAAATGTTACATTGGTAGGATATGCCCTGCAGTATTTCTCTGCGTTACATGGAAATATTTTTAGTATCTATTTTAAAAAGTATATACACGTGTACACCCCTCATATTTAATCATATATGGCAACCACAAAATTAAAATACATTATAAATGAGCAACAGATGGTGACATGGAGAGATTTCATAGCTTAGTATACAAATACTCTCTCATTCTTTATTGGCAACTTGCACTGTCTCCACTTGGTGGTGTGATACAAACAAGAGATTTTTATAAAAAGGGGAAGGAGATGCTAATCTCTGGATTTCTGTGCCCCTCTGTTGCATGTCTGTAAGTGTGTTATAAGTGTCTGAAAATGAATTTTATGTTTAGGTTCGCATTTTACTAACAGAAGGATTTATGTATGCACAAAAGTGAAATAGTTGGATGAATACACGTGTTTTACTAACAAACAATGACTTGTGTGTGTACAAAAGTGAACTAACATAAAAACTCTGAATGTCCCTTAGTCTTGATGTGTGTCAGCGGTTTTTGTAAAAGTTTGTAAGGCACATTTGAGGTTAACATCCTTGAGGGAGAAATACTTTCCTTGTGAGCTCATTTCAGTCATAATTTGCTTGTTTTCTCCCCTCACTTCAGTGTGCTAACAGTTTGGCTAGTGAATAATTCAGTGACTTTTAAAATTGGCATTTCTTTCTTTCACTGGCAATGATTAATGTTTTTGTTTTGAAATTTTGAAACTTATTGACTAAGAGGCGCTTTTGTCACTTTGTTAGTCAATGCTGCGGGAGAGAAGTTAACAAGTACTGCCAAGCAAATAATACACTCAGAAAAGTTTGTCCAGTAAAATCAAGAGTATTTAAAAGATTCTGATTGCTTTAGTTAGAAAAATAAAAGTATTGTGTGGACATTGTGTTGAGGTTTTGATCTATACAAATATTTGTTGAGTTTCTCCATAATCTTAGATGTTTGAGAGAGAAATACAGAGCCTCTTTTTTGTGATTTGATCAAGGTTTGATTTTCAACTTGCACTGTTCCTTGCAAAGGGTGTGGTTCAATCCAGCTGGTGGGGTCTCATAATAGCTTGCTAAAATGCTTGCCTTGAATGGCTCAGTAAATTATTGTAACCAAACTACATTGATTTTCTTCAGTGATAGAAAGTCTGACCTTCTTTGTGAAGGGTTTTTTTTTCTTCTAAATAATTGTTTTATTATGTGAGGAAGTTCAAGCAAACATGGAACTTGCATTTGAACAATCTGTTGTCTTCACCACTACTGGAGTCTGCAAATAACCACAGAAGAGTAGGAACATTAAATGTTGTTGACCTAAGCAGATAGTTATGTAGCAGACAGACTTAGTCATCCTACATAGCAGAACCTTTTACAATAGAACAAAGACCTGTCTAACCTCCCATCTAGTGTTTTATTTCACGACTTGGATACTGAATTGCAACCAGATTTGTGACTACACACAGTGTATTAATTCATAATTACTATTAAAGTTACATTGTGAGACAAAGGGCTGGACTAGTACGCACATAGGTCAACATAGGGCGGATTAAGTCAACCTAATTATGTCAGTATCTACACTACAGTCTTCCTCCCACCCATGTATGGGCTTGTTTTAGGGATAAAAACCTGTTTAATCAGTTACCTGGTTAAACAGGGAGAGGGGATGCTGGGGGGGGGGGGGGAGGAGGGGCTGGTGCAGCCTTCCCTTCCATGGGTGAGGGCTGCTCCCCCACCTGCGGCATGCTGCTCCTGCCAGACTGGGGTGCAGGGAGGTGGTATAATTCTGGGCTTAGTTAAGCCCAAAGTATTTAGGCATCAGAGTTCCAGTTTCTGAGAGTTCTGTTTAATTAGTTATGTGACCGTGTGTAGCTTTTCTCAGATTCCTGATCTCAAAACATACTGTAGGTCAGGGCTACTCAACTTTGGAAGCCCTGGGGGCCACAATGATACCCAGAGCACATGCCAAGGGCCGCAATTTAACCGCGGCTGCAAATCTATGCAAATAGCTTATTTCACAGGGATGGGCATGAATACAAAGATTAAGGCAAGACTACACAACACGCAGGCCCCATTTAAGTCAGTTCTGCTGATATTAATAAAATGCAACATTTACCCAGTTTCCACCCATATGACAGCACTTTCAATGAGCAATGACAGTTGAGCAATTTAACTACTAAAACACACATCAACCGAAGGCCATTGTATTGATTACTGCCTAAGCCTCAGCCCCAGCACAGACCTATTTCACCTCAGCCTCGCTGCCTGGCTCAGTCGACTATTTGATTAGTTGATTAATCTAATTTTAACATCCCTATTTCTGCCAAACCATCAAAAGAACATACACCAACCTTTCTAATTATTCCTGACAGATGTTACCTAATTTGAATTTTGTAGACTTTTGAAATAACAGCCTTCCCCTGGTTAAAAAAACGAACGAAGAAACAAAAAACAATATAGGCTCCTGTGCACTAGGACTCAGCAGAGAATGTGTGTATTCCTCTTTGGCCCCAGTTTGGAAATGATGGGGGAGCTTTGCAAAGGCATAAAAAGGAGTTAGGTGCCTCAGTTCCATGGGAGTTGGGGGCCTAGCTGTGGCTGCCTTTAGTGCCTTTGAAAGTCTCACTTCTAAATGTGGGAACTTCTTTTTTCTATTTTGTATTGCTAGGACAGTAAAAGTGGGTAAATAAATATACATTGTAAGGTGGAATTTCAAAGAGCCCAAAAGGATTTGGATAATTAAATTTCTATGGAGTTTAGGTTCCCAATATTTTAGGATGTTTTGAAAATACTCTCCTAACCCATTTCATGAGTCAGTAGAAACAAAACTGAATGCAAAGTGTTAAATCCATGTCTTATCTGTATACACACAAAATAGAAATCAAGACTGGTTTAGGAAAACCCAGGTTGAATTTAGAGTTCACTGGTGTTTGATGTTGGATACTATTTATGTTTCATCTTTGTGTCACCTGATAAAACAATAACCTGATTTCTTCTTCTGTACCTGCCCAAAAAAGATTAATGTGAATGATTAGTCAAAGCAGTTGGAGCTAGAAAGGATCTAAACTAAGAATGTTAAATTGTGGTTAATTTACTAGGCGAGTAGTCGATGGAATTTCCATCAACTACTCGACTAGTCAATAGGCACTTCTGCATTCCTTCTTTGAAATGTACCAGAGCCCTCGCTGGGGACACCGTGTGCAGCCCGTGGCCAGCGGGAAGTCCCGCTGACTCAGGGCTGCACACGGATGCCTGCTTAGAAATGCACAAGAGTGCCCAGCGGGGGCTTTTATGCATTTCAAAGCGGCAGCGCAGGGGGGATTCTGAGTTCCCCGCTGACCCCAGGCTCCATGCTGCGCTGCCCGTTTGAAATG
The DNA here is from genome assembly GCF_052426305.1 of Pelodiscus sinensis. Classification (NCBI taxonomy): domain Eukaryota; kingdom Metazoa; phylum Chordata; order Testudines; family Trionychidae; genus Pelodiscus; species Pelodiscus sinensis. Next base: position 197,090,372 of record NC_143054.1, read on the forward strand.
CCACGCAGAGTTGAGATCGGCTGGCCGTGGGCTCCGCGTGGCATTTCCCCAGAACCCAGAGTCAGTTGTGCAGAGCCTGGGATCAGCTGTGAGATGCTACCCCTTTGAACACTGCACAGCTGAGTGCTGCCCTTTGAAGTACCTCCTCTTCCCCCTCCCCCCTTTGCTGCCTCTGTCTGATAGAGGCAGCGGGGGGGGGGGGGGGGGCAGAATCGACTAGACAGCTAGTCTTGAACATCCTTAATCTAAACAACTCAACAGCTCTAGCCTGACTCCCAAATTTAGGCCTATCCCAAGAAATTCCTGGATTAAATATAAACTGCCAATATTGAGTGGTGGGTTCTGGCACTTAGAGCTGTTCTGGGTGTGCTTTTTAAGGTTTGTATTGTTAAGCCTGTTAGTGTCAGGTGTGGAATTAGCTAGTCCCTTCATCCAGGGCCTCCTTTGTCACAGATAGTTCCAAGATTGAGAAATCGGAGGCCATGTTCTCTTGTGGTGAGAAATCAGAACTGAGACATGTGACATTTAGTTTCTTTTCCTAACTGTACCTCTAACTTGCTATGTGACTTTGAGCAATCACTTAATTCCCTGTCCTTCAGTTGCTCCTTTTTGTAAGAAGAGAATAATGATGTACACAGTGCCATTTAGTGTAATGTCTGTAAAGCTTCAACATACTCTCAGGAAAGCTGCGAAGGTAATGCCACCAAGGTAGTCCACTAAGCATAGGAAGCCTAGCGTTTCTGCACTAAACTGTATCTCTCTTGTGGCTGCATGTGGTATAGTCCCAAACTGCTGATGCATGCAGGATTTTGAGAAATCCCCAAATTAGCCTAACACAATATAGTCTGTAGCAGTTTCCATCCCCACTGTATCTAGAAAAGCTTTTTATTTTTGGTCTTCCAGCCTTTTCAAACCAAAGAGCCAAACTACTTCAAAATTCAGAACAAGTACTCAAAAGAGAGCTGTATAAGAATGCCCAGTTGCATGCCTGAAAATATACAACTTACTATTATCGATAATTGACATAATGATTAATAATAGTGTAAATGACACATACTCACAGACTTTATTTAATGGGACTTCTGCTGTTGCATCTTTTTGCACATTTCTTTGACGTTTATATCTTAAATAGTCAAATCCAGCTTCATGCACGCATTCAGGCTGTCTTTTGTCAGTCTTATGGCAGGGGACTGGGGATGTGGGCGTACAGAGTCTGGGGATGTATGAGTTTGAGGATGTGGGGTAAGAGGGGCTCAGAACAGGGGGTTCAGGTGTATGATGGGTTCAGGGTTGGTGCGTGGGAGGGTGCAGGAGTGTTATGATGCTGCAGCCAGATGGAGGCTGTGCACCAATGGGAGCTTGTTGGCCAGGCTTCATTTTTAAATAAAGTAAATATTCTGTCCAACACAAAAGGTTTCGACGTCTTTATGGCAGGAGTTGGGAACCAAAAAACCCCGACCCTCATTGATGTGACCCCCAACTGAAACCCCTCACTCCCCTGGTGCTCCAGTCCCCTAGTGGGGGGAAGGGCAGGGAGGACTTAAGTTTAAGGCCTCAGACCAGATTTACTCTTCTGGGGCTTCAGGGTTAGTGGATTTTGTGGGCCCCCAGGTTCTGGATTGGGCCCAAAAATGAGGGGGTAAGTGTGTGGGACAGGGCTGCCAGTGAATGGGATAGGGATGGCTGGGCAGGAGATGGGATGTGGAGGGGGATGAGGGTGCGAGGTCTGGCCAGGCGGCAGGAGCAGGCTGCAGGGTTGGCTGCATGACCCGGGGCAGGAGGGGATTTTTGGGCAGGGGGTGTCTGGCCTAAGGGTGTTACATAGTCAAGTCACCTCATGAATTCTTACCAGTTAATCAACTATTCTGTCGTCCTCAGGGTGGGGCCAGCAGCCAGCGAGCTCTGTCCTCACTCCTGAGGAGCCCCCTGCCACTCGGTGCTGCTGCCCCTAGGGTTGCCAGGTGTCCGATTTTTCCCGGACAGTCCGGTATTTGCACCGTCTGTCCGGAAGAAAAATTCAGAAAATACCAGGCATGTGCAATGTCCAGTATTTTCTGAATTGCCGGCTGGGTGCCGGACTGAAGCCTGGCAGGGGCGGGGGAGCAACTAGGAGGCGGGGCTGCGATTGGTGCTGGGAGCCCTGTGGTCGCATGCAAAAGCCGGGTGGGGTGGCGCAGGGCGGGGGGGGGGGAATGACTCCCAGCCCTGCCCCCACCCAGCTACTGCTCCCAACTAAAGGGAGTGCCTGCTGGGGGCGCGGCCTGAAGAACTCCTGCAACCCCCCCCTCCCTCCTGCCAAGTCTGCTTCCCGACCCCCTTTGTCTGGGCCCTCCTCTCCTCCCGTCTAGCCCCATGGCCACCGGCCCTCCCCACAGCTCTGCTTCCCGCCCCCCCCCCTTCTGGCCAGCCCTATGACCCCCCAGATGCCCCCCCCCACCAGCTCTGCTTCCTGCCCCGCCCCCCTCACAGCCAGCCCCGCCCCCCTCCCGGCATGCCCTGCCCACGATCAAGTGTGTCCGTTTTTTTGGTGGGGGTCTGCCTGGCAACCCTAGCTGCCTCTATCAGAGGCAGCAGCACAGGGTGCCAGGCGGGAGTGGGTCCGCAAAGGGAGCCAGTTTAAAAATCAGCTCCCCTTATGGACCAGCAGCCTGTTGCCCTGCACTGCAGCCTCTGATATAGAGGCCGCAGCGCAGGGTGGCAGCAGCCCCTGTCTAGGGGGTCTGAGCTCCCGGACCCAGCGTTGCCAGCACTGAGCTGGGCTGCCCACCCAGCTCCTAATATACTTTAATGCAGAGCTGCAGCAGGGGTAGGTCCTGGGCCCATGGCAAGGCAGGACTGAGCCACGCTGCTGTCTAGCCTGCTAAAAAATGTACTGGCCGGAGTGTGCGTAGTCTATCACATTAACCTTTACGCTTTTGCTTATTGGTTAATCAACTACACTATTACATCCCTAGTCTGGCCTGGGGAAGACTGTCTGGCCATGGGGCAGAGGATGGGGGGGGGGGTGTGTGTGGGGGGGCTGGAGGAGGCGGGGGGGCGTGTGTCTGGCCATGGGGCAGAGGATGGGGGGGGTGGGGGGGTGTCTGGCCAGGGGCAGGGTGGGGGGGGGTGGAGGAGAGCGGGGGGGCGGGGGGCGTGTGTCTGGACATGGGGCAGAGGATGGGGGGGGTGCGTGGTTAGGAGGCGGGGGGCGTGTGCCTGGACATGGGGCAGAGGGTGGAAGGCAGGGGCAGATGAGGGTTTTGCGGGGCCCAAGGCAGCACAATTTCGCGAGGCCCCCCCTTTGACACGGTGCATGCGCTGTGGCGCCACGGCGCATGCGCGGGGCCTCTTGAAGCGCGGAGCCCGGGGCAGCCGCCCCGCTCGCCCTGCCCTATATCCGCTGCTGGGTGGAAGGTGTCTGGGCTGGGCGCAGATTGTTTGGCCAGGGGGCAGAGGGGAAGGGGAGTCTGGCCAGGGGGCAGGCTATCTGGGGGGATGAGTGAGGAGGTGGGGGTCTTGGCATGAGGGGTTGGGGGGCACTTTCTTGTTTTTGCACCGTGTGGCTGGCTGCTTCTCCCATTCCCTAGCAGGAAGCCTCCAAGAAGGGTTCGCAGGGGAGGCCTGCAGGAAATGTGTCCTGGGGGAACAAATTATCAGCGCTGAGGGAGCCATCTTTGGTTCCTAGTTTCCCGCAGGCCAGGGTAAGGAAAACGCTGTCATGCCAAGCCATGTTTAGCTCAGCTTGTTCCCTGCATGCTGGATCCAGCACGGAGCCTTTCTCCCCTCTCTTCCTCCCCCCTCCCCCCAGGAATCTGGCGCTGACATTCCAATCTTGTGGGGGTCTGAAAGGCTGTAGCACCAGTGCTGACTTCCTGCTGCAGGAGGAGATGGGGGGGGGGGGGGGTGGACGGAGGCTGAGCTGGGACTCCAGTAGAGCCATATCTGGCTCCCTAGTGAGTCATATTTGGCTTGCAAGCCATAGATGCCAACCCCTGCTATAGGCCGTATCTTTCTGTGACATTTAATGGATCGGGCACGTCTCCCTTCAACGCTGTCCATCTTCAACAACCAAAGAGCTGAAAAACAGTGTATTCTGTTATAATAGAGAGAAACAAAGCATGTGCGTGAGGAGGAGCAATATTCGGAAATGGGTTGCCGAGAATTTTTAAAACTTGGACCTTAGAGAAGGGCGGGGAAATCAGAAAGCAGTGGTACTGTCAAAGCAGGGAGGACTGGACAGACACTCGCTACGATGCATCAAACACCCCAGATTTAAATCTGTCCTTTGTTGCTCCTTTGCAGAGTTGCACAACAGCATGTCCGCACAGGATACAGATGTATTTCCACAAGCCACAGCGAAAAAGCCTTTTATTTCATTTGTCAAAGCACTTCCAGTTCCCATTTTGTGGCTAGTGACTAATAGTAAATATTGGGAAAAGAAGATTTTAACAAGACTTAACTTAAAATTATGCACGTGGAACTTCTCAGTGAGTGTATGTTTAGGTCTCCCTCTGTACTGATCCCCAGGGGAGATGAATTGTTACAGCCCCCAGCTCAAGCTGTAGCAGCTCAAGCTTTTAGGTCTGGTTCCTGGTTTGATCTCCAGTGAGTTGTCTACTGAATATTCTTGGTAGAATTTCCAAGAACGCTCAGCACTGGCCAGACTCCACTCTGTTGAAATAAGGTGGAGTTACACCGCTGATTCTAGTGGGAGCTGAGTGACACTGCTGAGTGCTTTAAAAGAATCACACCCTCAATACCTCAGAGAAACACACGACTATTAGCTTAAGACAACTAAGGCTGCCTGTGGAATATGTCCTCCCAGAAACTCAAGAAATGCCATGTTTTCTGTACCCAGATTTCCACTTGTCGCCAATGCAGCCCATTAGAAAGATAGTCTTTGCCAGTCTGAGGTCCATCTAACATAGTATTCTATCTCTGACTCTGGCCAGCACCAGGCGCTTCAGGGAAAGGTATAAGAACCCAACCCGCATTCCGTTGCATCCTGATCTCTGATCACTGGAAGTTACCTTCTGACCGTGGTCTTCAAGCTTTTTAGCACAAGTTCACTTTTTCACTTGAAGTGCAATGTAAGATCTATCTCCAACCCAAATACCCTGGCCCCACTTCCTTCCCGCCCTTCTTTGAGGCCCTGCCCTTGCTCCACCCATTCCCCGAGGCCTCACCCTGCTCACTCCATCACCTACTCCCCCATCCTCACTCACTTTCACCAGGGTCAGGTAGAGGGCTGGGGTGCAGGCTCTGGTCTTAGCCTGCACCCCAGGCTAAGGGTTCAGAGTGTGGGAGGGGCTCCAGGCTTAGCCGAGAGTGGGGGATTAGGGTCCAGGAGGGGTTTCAGGGAGCAAGCTCTAGGAAGGAGTTTGGGTGCAGGGGGACTCATGTCTGGGGTAGGAGGTTGGGTGCAGGAAGGGATTCAGGACTGGGACGGGTTCAGGATGCAGGCTCTGGCTGGGTACTGCTTACCTACGATGGCTTCCGGCTGGTGGAGCAGTGGGGTTAAGGCAGGCTTACTCTTGCCCTGCACCACTCCTGAAAGCAGCTGGTGTGTACAGCAATGGCTCCGTGGCACCATGGGCTGCCCCCCATCTATAGGCACTGAGGCCACAGCTTCTACTGGCCATGTTTCCCCATTACTGATCAGTGGGAGCTGCAGGAGCGGTGTCTGCAGGCAAGGACAGCCTGTGGAGCCCCCTGCTCTGCCTCTCTCAGGAGCTGCAGGGACACGCCAGCCACTTCCAGGAGCAGCAGTTACCACGGGGATAATGACTCCAGCCACGACAGGTTCGGCATTTTAGAACTCACTGCTCAATGAATTAAATGTAAGCGTAAGAGAGAAATGAAAACTATGAAATGCACAGAGCAGTCACACCCCCAAGATAACCCACTTTACAAGCAGTAAAAGAAGTAAAAACAACCCCCACATATGTATTGGGTCAGGAGATGAGAATGAAGGTGTGTGTGTGTGTGTGTGTGTGTGTGTGTGTGTGTGTGTGTGTGTGAGCGCGAGAGAGAATGACAGACACGCACACTGTGTGAGTGTGACAGATTTACCTCCATCCCCCTCTCTCTGTGTGGAGATAGAGTACACAAGTGGGGGGGGCACCCTGACATAATTGCCCCCCTCTTAACTCTCCCACACACTGCCCAGCAAGCAGAAGGTTCTCAGTGACTCAGCTTCAAGGCAAAGGGCAGAAGCAGCATGACAGTGTGTGGAGGGGCCAGCACTTGATAGCTTCCTGGACAAACTAGTCAGCATCACCTGTCAGAGGCTCCAAGATCTACCAGTAGCTCCTGATCTATTGGTTGGTGACCACTGCCTTATGACATGAAGTATGAGATTTAATAGCTTTTCCAAGGTTTTGTAATTCATTATCATCACTCTGGATATTCTTCTTTATCTATAGAGAGGTCCAATCCTTTTTTGAATCTAGCTAAATTCTTGGCCTCAGCAACTTCCTGTGGCAATGAGTTCTATGGTCTAACTTCATGTGTGAGGAAAAAATCATTTTTAAAAAATGTGCCACCTGTTAATTTCATTGAATGTTCTTTTATTGTTTAGTTTAATCTGAGAGTTTGGGAGGGAGAGAGGAAGGATTTTTGCAATAGAGACTATGAGATTAAAAGAAAAGCAGCTGTTTACAGTAATTTCTATCTATCTTATTATGTATCATGCAGAATTGAGCCTCATACGAGGATTCTCACCCTCACCCTCCTACACAAAAACTTACAGATATCCTCAGGTACTCTGATTTGCTTAATCAGAGGAATGAAAGAGAAGAGAACACAGAACACACTTGTATTAAACTTTTCATGCTGTGCAGAAAGAATGAGACCAAGTACTGTTAACATTCATGAACCACAATGACCATGCTACTGTTGATACTACTGTGATGCCTTCCTTGTGGTAAGATTGTGTTGACTGTCTAGGAGAGGAGCGGTCTTATTTACAGGCAGCTGGCTAGTGGTGAGTGGGAGCTTGTGATGTGCAGCACTGTTAAAAATTGCCCGAGGCGCGCTCTAGAGTTGCAGATAGGCTAAGTTCCCTGAAAATTTGGGAAACCTGATTCACTGGGTTTCCCCTGCTCCACAAGCCAGCGCTGGAAATAATTCAGGAGCATTAGGAATCACTGTGACAAATTGCAAATGTGCTTAGCCTCTGCCATCACAACTACTTTGCCTTCCTGCGCAGCCACAGCAGGAGAATTGAAAAAAACCCAACTCAGTGACTCATTGTTAAGGATGATACAATTCTGTCTCAGTGGTCACAGATTCCATGACTTTCTGGGACCTCAGTGACTCTTCTGGGGCTGGAGCAGCCACCAGGGGATGCTTGGGTGCCTGAACTGCTTGACAGGTGGTCAGCCTGGTAGAGCAGTGGCCCCCAGAATAGCTGGCCAGTGGCCAGCGCTGGGGTGCTGGAATAGCGTCCAGGGTGTGAGTGTCGCTAGAACAGCTGTCTGGTGGTCAGTGTGAGAAGCAGCTGGGGTTTAGACAGCTGCAGGCCTTGGTAGAACTCTTATCTGTCCTTCCATCTCCCCATCCCTAGTTACTTTTTAGTAAAGGTGGGGGACAGGTTGTGGGCTTCCATGAATGTCTGTGTATTGCCTGTGACCTATTCCTGACTTCTGCTAAAAATACCCGTGACAGAATCTTAATCTTACACATTGTTCATCCATAAAGCAGGGTGACACTGAAGTCTGGGAAAAGGATCCCACCCACTCATAGGTTAGAGCTGCATCCTAATCTTTTGTCTTCACTAACTTATCAATAGAGGGAAACTGCTGGCAGAATTCTCCCTCTCAGCTCTTCGGGACTGCTCAGATTCGATTAGCCTCTGAAGACTGGCCACCAAACATGCCCCTCACCCCCCTCTGGGCCTCTGACTCTGCCCCCTCACACCGCAGAGATGGTGCTGGGAGGGAACCAGCTTTTAAGACGGCTCTTCCCAGCACCAGCTCCTGCTTCCTTCCCCCCCTTCCCTCCCCCAGCCTCTTGCTGCCTCTGATATCGAGGCAGCAAGGGGCAGGGGGAATGCAAAGTACAGTAAACTTCCGATAATCCGGCACCTTTAGGACCCAGGGGGTGCCTGATTATCTGATATGCCGGACTATCGGGGGGGGGGGCTATGAGGGGTCTGGGGTGGGGTGGGGGGGATAGAGGGGTGGCGCTGCAGGACTGACCCGGCAGCACCCAAGCTGCTCTGCCCCGGGTTTCCCCGAGTCAGCTGCTGGTCAGTTCAGCAGCGGCTGACTTGGGGAAGTCTGGGGCAGAGCAGCTGGGGGTGCTGCTGGGTTGGTCCCGCAGCGCCGAGGGGGGACCCCAGCTGCTCTGTCTCGGGCGTCCCCAAGTCAGCCGCTGCTGAAACTGACCAGCGGCTGACTCGGGGAAACCCGGGACAGAGCAGCTCCAATTGTACGGCTGCCTGGAGCACTTCCGGGTTCCAGCTGGTGCCGGACTAGTAGGAGTGCTGGAACACTGGATGCTGGACAACTGGAGTTTTACTGTAGTTGATTTGATTACAGGTTGTCTTCACTATAAGTCTAAAGTACATTCCAAAAAACTTGGACTTATAGCGAAATAACTTAGAGGGGAATTTTTTCCTGCAGCTGACTTCCATTTGCTCAATTTTTTGTGTGTGCGCGCGAAGTAAGAGCGGGGAATGGAAGGACTTATCACGCTTCATTTCCTACAAGCATCAACAACTTTAGTGCAGAACAGATGTATACTGGGGCGACTGATAGCAGGGGCGCCTCTTTGATTCCTTTTTTATATCACTATGTAAGACATGGGCAAAAGTTCTGGCCTTACATCCTAGCCCAACTCCCTTACATGCATGCTTCCCAAAAATACAGTTATCACAGATCTTCCACTGCCGTTTAGAACCAGAAGATGTAGGGAGTCTAAACTGTACCTGTAAATTTAAATGGCTTTCATATCAGTAACTGTGATTTTGACACAATTTGTTTAGATGCTGGTCTAAATTAAGGGTTGGATCCTGCTAGCTTTCTATGTAAGGAACTCCAGATGAAATTTTGATTCACAGGAGAATTGAGGCTCTAAATATAATGTTTGGCAGCACTTAAAAATAGTCTTTGATTCTGACTTCAACAAATTCCAACAGATGAAACACTAGCTATAGAAATGTTCCACTTTAAAGCACAGCAATTGTACAGAAATTTGTATATTGAAACAGTCAGTAAACCTTTTTGTTAAAAAGGTAAACTGACAATAACACAAATAACATCATTAATGCCAGATTTTTTTTGTTTATTTTTAGCAAGGAGTAATAGTATGTAGCATACTGAAATAGGGTTATCTCTATTTGTTTACATTGAGGTTGAGGGGATGTATTTCTGGATGAGAACACATCCCTCTCCCAGCTAATATGAATGTAAGTACTCTTTCATCAGACCTGATCTTGACTGAACATTAGTCCAAATCAGATCAAAGATTCTCAGTCTATTCTAGAATCCCCCATTTATATCTTTGTTCCTTTGTGGTATTCCATTTGCTTTTCTTCTGGCTGGGTGGGCAGTGGATCTTAATGGAGGGGTCAGGAAGGGATTATGTGGCTCATTCCCAATTGCTGTAGATGATACAAATCATTTAAAATGTCACCTCTTGTCACAGCTGACTTACGGGTAAATTATACCCTTTTTGTATGCCTTGACCTGGATGGACCATCCGTGATACCTGATCTATGGACAGCTTCTTTCTTGCTTCCAGCTGTTTTTATAGGCTCCCTTGCAAAGAGCTTGGGTGCCTATAAAAGCAGCTGAAAAGAGGAGGAGCCAGTTTACCTAAGAGGAGGAAATCAGAGCCACCAGCAGGACTGGAGCATACACGAGCTACCAATAGGACTGGAACGGCCTGTGGAGGAAAACATAGAAATGGGGAGGGGGGCACATGTTGTGGAGAAACCTGTGGAGTGGAAGCAGTAGGACAGACCTAAACAGAGCAGATTAGGGGAGTGGGATGGATTTTTCCAAGACAGACACATCTGTAAAAGATAAGTATGAAAGATAAGTAAAAATGAGAGAGAACTAGGCAGTATTAGTTTGAAATAACAAACCTATAGGTAGTCTAGAACTTTTAACAAAACAAAGTAAAAAAGAAAAAAATAGGCCACGTCTTAAAAGCATACTAAACAGGCAGAGATTTTTCTTACAAAATAAAACAACTACCCTGGAAAGATGTGGTAACTTTTAAATGATTTGCAGCCATCCGGTTGTGCTCATACCCTTCTGCAGCTTCATGACTTTACATTTGTTAACCTCATTCTCCCTCCCTTCCTTTCTATTGGCCTTTATGTTCCTTTGTTACATTTCATAATTTAGGCTCCATTCCTGCAGTGCAGTTAGTGGGACTTGGCAGGGGTCTTCTCTGGTGGGTTGTATTGCAGGATTGAGGTCTCAGATTGAAAGCTCTGCATGGAATAGATTACTTCTGTTTGTGTTTGTCTAGTGCTCAGCATAATAGACCCTTGGTCCTCACTGAAGCCTTTGGGAGCTACTGCAGTTCACATAACAATCATGGAGTGACCATATACTCTCTTGAAGTTGTTTTTCCATTTGAGCTACGGTTGTCATTGCCACAAGAATGCTACATGGTTCTGACTAAGCGGTGAAATGATCTGTGTGTGTGATTGTTCAGGATACTTATGATTTGGAAAGAAGGGTATCCACACTGGGGCGGCGGGGGAGCTGAGACTCTTTTGTTAAACCTAAGTGGATCAGGAATAAAAAGCTGAGTGGCTGCTATACCATCCGCACCCTGTAGGTAGGTGGAGACTGTTAGGATTAATGACAGAATTGTGCATAACTTCCATAATGAAATCTGAAATGGACAAAAGCAGCTTCTCTCCCTCCCCCCCCCCCCCTTTTCAGTGGTAAAACTCCATGGCCAGGCCAAAGTTCACAAACCTTTTGGCAAAACTGGGCCAAGTTTTTGTAAATTGGATTGATTTATGGATGATTTCTGATGGAAACTATGCAAAACTGGATCATTTCAACTCTAAATCAGAGAAAAGTTAATGGGTATTGGCTGAATTGTACAGGTTGAACCTCTCGCTACTGTCGGATCTGACCGGTGCCAAACCAGATAATTTGCCGAACCACAAGAGGTCGATGTTGTCTAGTAGCATTACTCACACTTCTGCTTACTGGGCTCTTAGAGGGCATTTAGGGATAAATGAGAGCTAAATAACAGCACAGAAGACTGAAAACCAAGACTGGTAGCTGTAAACAAACTTTATGGGACTGCAGGAAACTTGGCTACACCCATGATAAGTAAACATCTGGCTAACTAAAATAATGCCAGATCATGGATGTTGCTGGACTAGAGAGATTCAGCCTGTAGTGAGTTTGAAATTTGTTTGAAACTGAAATTCAAAAGAAAACTGAGTCCCTACATCCTTGTCTATCAAATCCAAGAGGCTAGGTTTGCATGGACGCCTGTAAATTCAAGCCACTATGTTCCATACAGCTGAATAATCTGTGTTTTGGTTTTGGTTTGTTTTTCATATTTGCCAGACTACTGTGACATAGAGATTCTATTTGGCCTTTTGATTCATTTTTAGCAAACATCTGGAAATGCAACTGCATTAATGTATAGAGTTCAGTGAATAGCATCCACTCTAATTTCTCCTTTGGGAATAGATAAGGAAATACTGATTCTCCTCTAAATGATGAAATCAGCTGAACTCGTGTTTCCCTTTCAGATGTTGTGCTGGAGAAGGCCATGCACAAGTGTATCCTGAAGCCCTTGAAAGGTCACATTGAAGCAATGCTGAAAGAATTCCATACCGTGGATGGCTCTTGGAAACAGTTAAAAGAAAACCTGCAGCTGGTGCGGCAGAGGAATCCTCAGGAACTGGGTGTATTTGTCCCAACACCAGACTTTGTGGACGTGGAAAAGATTAAAGTCAAGTTCATGACGATGCAGAAAATGTATTCACCTGAAAAGAAAGTCATGCTGTTGCTGAGAGTATGCAAACTGATTTATACTGTCATGGAGAATAACTCAGGTAATACTCTCTTTAGGTTAAAGCTCTCTGCTGTGAAATGGGGCGTGTGTGTGTGTGTGGGGGGGGGGGGTGGAGGGGTAGATCCTTTGCCTCCACCCTGACTGGAGTCCCCCTTTCTTCTCTTTGCTTCTCATCTGCCTCTGATCCTCAGACTCTGCCACTCAGTTTCTTTCTAGAGTGCTGTGTTGCATCTGACAACAAATCAGCTAAGATGCACAGGTGAATGAACTGCAGGAATAGCTGTTGGAAGAAGAGCTCTGGTTAACTATTTGCATTTGAAGTAGACATTGAGGCTTTGAACAAGGCTTTCCGTAACTGCCTTCAGAGTCTGAATTTGAGGTTCTTAGGCTGTATCTACACTAAAGCCGCAAAGCTTACCTTGTTTACGGGTGTGAATATTCCACTCTCCTGAGCAATGTCAGTTCTAGTGACATAAGCACTCATGTGCACGACACTATGTTGGTGAGAGAACTGCTTCTGCCAGTAGCAGAGGTGGGTTTTTTATGCAAATAGGAAAACTCTCTCCCATCAGCATTGAGTGTTTTCACCAGCTACGTGGCCGTGGCACAGCTGCATCTGTACAGCTATGTCGTTGCAGTGCTTTATGTGTAGATAGGGCCTCAGTCTGATTGCTCTCTGGAAACCATAGTAGGTGCAGTTAAACACATTCTGTATTTCAGTAGTGGAGTCTAGCCAAGTAGATACAGGACAGCAGTCTGAAAAATACTCATTGCTAGAAGGTGGCAAACAAAGACTCTACTTCTGGCTATCAGTGCTTGTGGATGTTCTACTCTGAGCACTATCTTTGTTTTAGATCAAAAATAATATTACCATTTCTACTCTGCCACAAGTATCTAAGATACAACCAGGACCTTGAAAGCTAGATAATGAAATGGAGTAACATTGATAAGAGGCATTTTTAAAAATATTTGTGCAGAGTCACGTGGAGGCTTGTAGCCAAAACACGCTGCTAGACAGTGAGAATGCAGGGGTGTAGCCCTATGTTACCTCAGGCGTTGACCTTATCAGGTGTCGCAAGCAAATCTGAGTGAAGCACATGTTAGGACAGCGGTTCCCAACAACCCGTCCGCAAACCAGTAGTGGGCCACAAACCCCTGCTTGCTGGGCCACAGCACTCTGCCAGGCCACGCCCTCAGCTGTTAATAAGCCCCACCCACTCGGAAGCCCGTAACCTATAAGGTGCACACTTGGGTGTGCGCTGAATTTTTCTCCCATGGTGAGTGGTGCTGAGATGAAAATAAGGTTTACAGGATGTTTCGAAAAAGGGTTTATTTTTCGACAGATCTACGTCTAGAGCTCAGTGAGACCCGGTGCTCTGGGCCTTTAATTTTTTTTTTTTAATTAAAATTGTAAGTTCTGTAGCGCTGATGGGACCACTGGAGAAGTACAAATATCCTTGCACATAACACTAGACAAGAGTGGTGTCGGGCATAACCCACCAGTGGTTGAAACTGAAATCCATGGAGCAAAAATGCAAAAGTACAAAGAATCATTTTTACTATTTTTACTATTTTTTACTATTCTTAATAACTATGGCACAGCTTGGGAGTCTAATGCTCCTGTAAATGCGGTGTTCTGTGCTGGAATATCTGATTCAAATCTTGAGCTTCCCAGTTGTATCTTCCTAGCAATAGGATTTTATTCTTATGTATAAGAAGGTGTGTAAAAGAGAGAAAATTGTTGTTTCCTGGTAACCTGCTGGCAGGAATCCATCATCGCAGACTTGTCTGGTAAGCTGAGCCTCCGTGAGTCAGTCAGCCGTGTGCCATCACCAGTGGAGCAACATAGGCCTTGCTCCTCAGTTCTTTGTGCACTCGAAACTCAGGTTTGGGTGTGTCAGCAATGCAAGATCAGACTCACCATTTGTATATGGTTGTAGCCAATTTCCAGAGATTTCCACCTTGCTGCACTGTTTTGTAAAACAGTGTAGTTGTGCAATTTAAGGAAGACAGCCTCAAAATGTATGCTTTGACGAGCTGAAGAAGCAAAAGGACTTGGACGCTGTATGAGTATCTCTATTTCTTTTGCTCCAGGGAGGATGTATGGAGCAGATGACTTCTTGCCAGTGCTGACCTATGTAGTGGCCCAGTGTGACATGCTCGAGCTTGATACTGAAATTGAATACATGATGGAACTCTTGGATCCATCTTTACTACATGGAGAAGGTAAATGGTTGGTTTGTTGTTTTGATTACAGTGAGCCCTCGCTACTTCGCGGTTCGACCATCGCGGATTCACGACTTCGCGGACTTTTTTCAAAGCCTCGGGGGAAGCCGGCGGGGGGGCATCCCAGGCGCGCCTGGGCTGCTCCCCCGCCGGAGCCCCTCCGCGGCTTTCAAAGCCTCGGGGGAAGCCGGCGGGGGGGCATCCCAGGCGCGCCTGGGCTGCTCCCCCGCCGGAGCCCCTCCGCGGCTTTGAAAGCCTCGGGGGAAGCCGGCGGGGGGCCATCCCAGGCGCGCCTGGGCTGCTCCCCCGCCGGAGCCCCTCCGCGGCTTTCAAAGCCTCGGGGGAAGCCGGCGGGGGGGCATCCCAGGCGCGCCTGGGCTGCTCCCCCGCCGGAGCCCCTCCGCGGCTTTCAAAGCCTCGGGGGAAGCCGGCGGGGAGGCATCCCAGGCGCGCCTGGGCTGCTCCCCCGCCGGAGCCCCTCCGCGGCTTTCAAAGCCTACTTCGCGGATTTTCAGCTATCGCGGTAGGGTTTGGAACCTATCTACCGCGATAAACGAGGGTTCACTGTAATACCATGTGGAAGCATGGGGGAGGGGGAAGGCTTCTCTGAAAGCATAATTTGAACAGAAAGTATTTAAAAGCAGCCCCAGAGCCAATGGAGTGCTGCCAGCCAGTTAACAAGAGGTTCCCAAAGCCATGTCCATGTTAGGATGTGATGTAGGCTGAGTCCCAGGGTGCATGTGATTGCAGCATGTAGAGGTGAAGGACTGGAGAATCTGTGTGGGTTCCCATTTCTGTGACCAGGATTTCAGTAGCCTGGGAGGGACATGGCAAACAAGCTTCTATTAAATGCACATGCTGGTTGTGTTTATGCTTCAAGTCCTGAAAAATATTTCTGTGTCTATTTATAGTGCAGCAGCAGCATTCATTTGAAATGGGGGATGGAATAAATGCCTGGGAGGTCCCCTCATGGGGAAGTACTTGGCCAGTATTCTCTGCCCCATTCCAAAGGCAAAACATTTGCTTTTGGGGAAGTACTTTTTGAGGCCCAAGAATAATTCATCCATGTCTGGAATGACAGAGAAGGCTAAATACTGTCAGAGGCAGGGCAATCACCCACCTTCTCTAGTTTCATGGTGTTATTTAACAAGGCGCTCCTACAAACTGCCCATTACTATCTATAGCTAGGAAGGTGGTTTTAAATTCCTGTGATCAAGGTCACTTTTGACCCAGGGGTGGGTAATAATTTTTTGCCGGGCGGCACTTCAGAAATTTTTTAAGTGGGCCCAGGCCGTACCAGAAGGGGCGGGGCCTCAAGTGGAAGGGCGGGGCCAGGATATTTCCCTGCTTCCCTACCCACAGACCATGATTAGTCTGGGAGTGAGGGGGCACTTTTGGCCCCTCCAGAGGCTCCTCTGTGGTGCCCATGCTCCTAGTGGTGGGAGGAGACTTTGCGTGTTCCCTCTTCAGCCCCCAGGCCAATCAGGATCTGGGGGTAGGGGAGCGTGCAAAGCTTCTTCCTGCCCTGCCAGGAGCGCATGGTGCTTCTAAGTGCTGCACATTCCTCGCAGGGTGGGGGCAGGGCGGAGGAAACGTCGCGCACTCCTCCTCATTCCCAGGCCAATCAAGGTTTGGGGGCAGGGAAACGTGCAAAGTCTCCTTCCGCCCTGCCAGGAGCCATGCGGGCTGGTTCACCCCGCTTGGCGGGCCTGATCCAACCTGCGGAAGCTCTTTTGCCCACCCTTGCTTTTGACTCTAAATTTACGTATTCTTGCTGTCAAGAACATTTGACCCCTACTCTCATTAGACAGAACAAAACAGCTGTATCCCATGGGATGCTGGTATGTTTGATAGGGTTATGTCAGAACTCCTCCCAAGCTACACTTGTGTGTTCCCTGCCTTGGAGTATCAAGCTCCTCCAGCACATTATTTAGAAATTGCATGGTGGAAAACATTTGATGTCGGAAGCTGGCGAGTATGTAACATGTTTGTAAAGTTGAAACATCTGCTGAACTAACAAGAAGGCTTTTTTAGTTTAATAACAGAAATCTGCAGTTCATTGGCTCTTGTCTTTAACACCAGATGCTCTGATAATGTGTAGGAAGAACTGTCTAGTGATTTGGGACTATGCAGTTCAAAAGAAATGTACTGTCCAGTTTGACTGGTGGGATTAGTGGTTATGTCACATGCTTTACCTATAAAGCTTGTTTGGAGACTAAAAGCTAAGAAGACACTAACTACAATCCTGAAACAAAACACAGAACTATGTAGCACTTTAAAGACTAACAAGATGGTTTATAGTTCTGTCTTTTGTTTCAGCTAGACCAGACTAACACGGCTGCATATCTCTATCACTATTCTATAATCCTGAAAGTACTGACACCAGCGTGGTGGTAATCTTTAAATAGCACTGAATGGCTAGAGATCCAGCTCAGTGAAAATCTTGACTGACTTATTTAAAAAAAAAGGGGGGGGTGCCCTGTGTCCTCCACTTGTGTTTCCATTGGCTTGACTCTGGGACTTGTACTGCTCGGGGGCCGACATTTTCTGCTGTAATTCTGGCCTGGCTTCATTTAGATCCCTAATAAAGACGAAATAGCAGGAAAGGATACCAGAGCTGAACAGAAAGAAGGGGATGCCAAAGGAAACAGAGGGCATGGGAGATTTTTTTTTTTTTTTTTTTTTTTTTTAAAGGAATCTAGGAACAGACTCCTGGCCAACAGACTGGATTGTGTCTCCTTAGCTTCAAATTGTCACAGACTCTCTGGAATCTTTCCTGGGTATAGCAAAATGAATTCTCAATCCTTGCTTGAGACCAATTATAATAATTTGCCATAAGATGCTGTGAAGTGGAAATTTTTGTTTAAAAAAACCCAACCTGTTAATTTTACCTCAATGCAAAGACTCAGATGGGCAAAAAAATCACTATTTGAAAATGAGGTGTTCAAATTAATTAGGGGGAAATAATTCAACTTCAGACAGCATAGTGCAAATGCTCAGAAATAAAGAGCATTGCTTATGGAATTTTTTTTTCCAAAAAAGTACATTTTAAATAATTATCCACAGTGTTGCTGCATCTAGTGCTATACACATTATACCACTTCATAACGTGTAATGTTTGTAAAACTGGGAAACGCAGCTCATGGTACAAAGCGGGGGTGGCCAGATTTTACTGACCCTCCATGCCAAATACAAGCATCTTCAGAAGTTTGAGAGTCAAGGCTTCACCTGTCTGGTAGGTGAGAATGGGGAAGCAGAAGATGTGTGGAGCTCCTATAGCTACATTTTAACTGTAAAAGAGCTGCATACGGTTCAAGCCATGCTTTGGCTGTCCCGGGGACAGAACAATTCTCATCAGCCAACACATGAACCCAGCACGTTACTGTAGACTACGTGGCTGGATGGATAGAAGGATTTCAACAGATTTACAAAATACAAATCCTTCTATCCATGCAGCCACGTAGTCTGCAGTTAGTTAAAGTGCTGTCTGGTTACATTGTTAAGCGTCTTCATATAGGATAACAGCCTACTCTGTGGTTTTTTTTCTTTAGCCAAAAGATGGCTACTTTGGAAATAGTAAAGAATTGTATGGGCATTCTGATTGTAGTCTTCCCCCTGATATATCAGCAGAGCTGACTAATTTCTTGTTCCTGAATATTTTGAAAATCTCTCTCTTCTCTTGCACCTCAGGGGGCTATTACTTGACAAGCGCATATGGAGCACTTTCTTTGATCAAGAATTTCCAGGAAGAGCAAGCAGCCCGACTGCTGAGTTCGGAAGCCAGAGATACTCTTCGGCAGTGGCATAAGAGGAGGACAACAAACAGAACAATTCCTTCAGTTGATGATTTTCAGGTACTGTATATGGTTTGTGAGAAATAAAGGGCCAGATTCTTCATTGTGGCTATGATCTGTTTGGTGCAACAGCTAGTTTGGCCATGAGGAAAACGGTTATTGCTCCCGGATTCTTGTCCACCTCTGCCTTGGCATGGCACAGTTTAAAGCAGCTTGGAGGTCGCTCTAACCTCCAGCAGCTGGCAGTCACCCTTTAGATTGCCACCTCTGTCATTCTCCACCATATAAAGGAGCAGCATAGGGAGTGTGTTACACCCAAAAGCTATATTCCTGCTGCAGGAAAGCTCATACTTGGAGAATCCCCAACTAGAGAGACAAGATTCGTTTTCACTCCAGAACCTGACCCAGAATGTCTCTGTTTCTTTGACAGTTCTTGCATCGTACAATAGAGTTGAATTACAGTGTCCTGGAGAAAACATTTACTGAAGAAATTTAATTTTCTCCTCTTATTGTACAAGTATAAAGGCTCAAAAATGTGCTAACCTGATGTATCTTCATTTGGTTTTACTTCTCTGTTTGCTTCCTTGATATACACCAACCAGAGGTGCATACTCCAGCTCATGTAGTTTAGCGTAGCTCTGTTGAAGACAATGTAACCAATCCAATTTACAGAAGCTGAGGATCTGGATCACTGTATATTTGAGAAGCCTAAACAATTAGCTGAATTCTGAACCTTAGCTATTTAGCAGTCTTTCTGCCTTTTCTTGCTACTCTTGAAGTGTAGGGCTTCCTCTAAAAACGTACTGATGTTAACGTTAGCATTGTGTCACTCCTTTAGAGTAGAACTGAGAGTCCTTCACAGAAATTGAGACATACCCAAGCACCGTCTAGACCAGTGGTTCCCAAACTTTTCGGCATCATTCCTCCTTTTTGATTTGTGAGAAACCCTCACTTTCCCCTGCCCCCCAAAATAGCAGCAAAACTTATTGAGCAAAGAGGGGAAAAAAGGGGGGAGGGGGAAGGAACTGACCAGGGCCGAATTACAGTCGTGGTCCCTTTAATTCTCGGGACCAGTGTAAAAAAGAAAAAAAAAAAGTGACAGTATTCCAGGGGAAAAGTTGTTGACCAAAAATTTAAAAAGATTGCCCTTTTAAGAGCAGAGCAGTAGGTATTTCCCTTTTAATGTGGCCATTTCGAGGTTTGCCCAGGACACTCCATCCTCCCTCTGCCCCAGCCAGGCAGAGCTGCATGTGTTCCCGCAGACGCCCAAGCCAGAAAAAACAGAAAATACCACACATTAGTATTTTCTGAATATTTTTACCAGACAGACTGGGCTCTTTCATGGTTACCTGACAGATTTGCCCCAGATCCCTAAAGGGCCCCTCAGGGATTGAACTCACAACTGTGGGTTTAGCAGGCTAATGCTCAAACTTCTGAGCTACCCCTCCTCCCTTACTTGTTCTACTCTTCCTTTTGGGGCACTGGGCATTGGCCACTGTTGGCAGACAGGATATTGGGCTAGATGGACCTTTTGGTCTGACCCAATATGGCCATTCTTATGACCCAGTATGGCCATTCTTATGTTGAAAAACTGGAGAAATTAAAACTGCTTTACTTTTTCCTATTTATGCTATTTACTTTTTGCATTTACTCAGATTAAATAGAAGCAAAATTACTCTATTTTCATTATCCACAGTCCTGTTCATACTCATCTCATGCGCTATCATAAGGCTGAAAGATTTGGGCTACAAACGCTGCAGGGGCATATTTAATTATTAAGAAAAACTGTTTCCATTGGAATTTTTACAAATTATACAGATGTTACGGTTGTCTTAGCTTTCAATAGCTTGCATTTACAAATATAAATGCACAACTCCCATGCAAGTTGGATTCTTTAATGACTCATTTCATTTAGTTGCACACAAACACGAGTCCCAGCTGCAGTTCTCACTCAGTACTAACCTCCTCTTCTTCCACAATACTATGCTCTTCCCATTTTTCCTTTCTGACTTTTCCTTTCCTTCAATTCCACTCCCAGATGCTTTTTCTATAAAATATCTCTGTTGCACTTATTTTTTTTCTTGTGTTAAAAATATGGCTGTTATTTCTCAGTTTCTGTATTTTACTTTTCTAATGCTTATTGGAAAACGGAAAGGCAATATTATTTCTTCTTATGTTCTAGTACTTTATTTATCATGTATATGTAGTCACTGGGGGAGAGGGTATCACTTGGCAGAGAGTAATAATATATGGAGATATACCTATCTCATAGAACTGGAAGGGACCTTGAGAGGTCGAGTCCAGTCCTCTGCCCTCATGCGAGAAGGATCTCATTCCTGCCTTGAAATTATATTGACACATACAAATGTTGTACAATAGATTGTCTTCACATACCCTCTTTCTGTGCCTCTTTAGGAAAAGCAAAAATGTTACTTATTTTAATATATGCAGAGAGTTCAGTTTTCATCTTATTAAGTAAATACTGATTCTTTTCTAAAGCTTCTTTTCTGCAATCTAGCACAAAAGCAGCATTTTTGGACAGAGTGCCCAGAGGGTGCCTATTACTTCCTATCCTTCTAAATCACGTGTTCATCAGCAAGGCACCACATGGAATCCCATTAAAGTCAGTGGGGCCCTGCATGGGTGACAGTCTTTCTGGTCAGTCTGATTGCAGAATTAGAGCCTAAAGCATTAAAAGCAAGGTTGAATTAAAGCATTAAAAGCAAGTTTGCGGATGATACTAAGCTAGGGGGAGAGGTAGATACGCTGGAGGGCAGAGATAGGGTCCAGAGTGACTTAGACAAATTGGAGGATTGGGCCGCAAGAAATCT
Organism: Pelodiscus sinensis; assembly: GCF_052426305.1. Classification (NCBI taxonomy): domain Eukaryota; kingdom Metazoa; phylum Chordata; order Testudines; family Trionychidae; genus Pelodiscus; species Pelodiscus sinensis. The sequence goes on from NC_143054.1 coordinate 197,111,211, forward strand.
GATGAGGTTCAACAAGGACAAATGTAGAGTCCTGCATTTGGGACGGAAGAATCCCAAGCATAGTTACAAGCTGGGGACCAACCAGTTAAGTAGTAGTTCTGCAGAAAAGGACCTGGGGGTTACAGTGGATGAGAAGCTGGATATGAGTCAACAGTGTGCCCTTGTAGCCAAGAAGGCTAATGGCATATTAGGTTGCATTAAGAGGAGCATTGCCAGCAGATCCAGAGATGTCATTATTCCCCTTTGTTCGGCGTTGGTAAGGCCACATCTGGAGTATTGTGTCCAGTTCTGGGCCCCGCACTACAAAAAAAGATGCGGACGCATTGGAGAGGGTCCAGCGGAGGGCAACCAAAATGATTAGGGGGCTGGAGCTTATGACTTATGAGGAGAGGCTGAGGGAGTTGGGTCTGTTTAGTCTGCAGAAGCGAAGAGTGAGGGGGATTTGATAGCAGCCTTCAACTTCCTGAAGGGAGGTTCCAAAGAGGATGGAGAAAGGCTGTTCACAGTAGTGACAGATGGCAGAACAAGGAGCAATGGTGGGAGAGGTCCAGGTTGGATATTAGGAAAAACTATTTCACTAGGAGGGTGGTGAAGCACTGGAATGGGTTACCTAGGGAAGTAGTGGAGTCTCCATCCCTAGAGGTGTTTATGTCTCGTCTTGACAAAGCTCTGGCCGGGTTGATTTAGATGGGATTGGTCCTGCCTAGAGAAGGGGGCTGGACTTGATGACCTTCTGAGATCTCTTCCAGTTCTATGATTCTATGATAAGGGGATGGGTTGATGAGAGAATATGATCTTGGTAACTAATTGACCATTCATTTTCAGTGGGAAATATGTCAATGGAGGGATGATGGGAGTTACTATAGAGAATTTCTGGGTGTCTGGCTGGTGAGTCTTGCCCACATGCTCAGGGTTTAGCTGATCGCCATATTTGGGGTCGGGAAGGAATTTTCCTCCAGGGTAGATTGGCAGAGACCGTGGAGGTTTTTCGCCTTCCTCTGTAGCATGGGGCGCAGATCACAGCTGGAGGACTCTCTGCATCTTGGGACCTTCAAAGTATTTGAAAGCTTCAATATCGGAGATATAGGTGAGGATTATTCTAAGAGGGGTGGGTGAGATTCTGTGGCCTGCACTATGCAGGGGGTCAGACTAGATGATCATAATGGTCCCTTTTGACCTTAAAGTCTATGAATGAATCTATGAAAGCTTGTTTATAGTTTTTTACCTGGAGCTGTACATTGCCACTGTCCCGTCCCCTTTTCTACCCCGCCAATGATAAGTTTCTTACAGGAAGCTTGAAAATGTAGTGTGATACTTCTGGTGTGGTGTGCGGCTTTGAGTGTGTGACTTTTGATTTCTACTATCTGTTTTCTCACTTTTTACAGAACTACCTTCGAGTTGCGTTTCAGGAGGTTAACAGTGGCTGTACAGGAAAGACCTTATTAGTAAAACCTTATATCACCACAGAAGACGTGTGTCAACTCTGTGCTGAAAAATTTAAAGTGGACAACCCCGAAGATTATAGCCTGTTTCTTTTTATTGACGATACCTGGCAGCAGCTCACAGAAGATACCTACCCTCAGAAGATTAAGGCAGAGCTGCATAGCCGTCCACAACCCCAGGTTTTTCACTTTGTCTACAAGCGCATTAACAGTGATCCCTATGGTGCCATTTTCCAGAACAATGATGACAACTCCACTTTATAGAACAGATGCTTGTTATTTGTGTTCCTTGATGGAAACATCTCGAGTGGCTGCCTTTTTTAGGAGGCAAACAGTCCTTAGACTATATGCCTAGTAAGAACATGAGCAGCAGCTTTTAGCACTGCCTGTAGAAAATATACATACAGTACTTACGGCCAATTGTGCGTTATATGCTACCACGGTATCTTAAGTGAGCAGCTGGTGCCGCTGAGTTTCTAGGAACACAGATTCTTCTAAACTATGTAACGCTATTGCCCTCTGCAGGCCCATTCCTGTAAGCATGCTGAGATTAAGTTTCTCATACTTATCCTTCAGCCAAATGTTGTTTTGATATAAACATATATGCTAGACATACCTTTTGGGTGGACTGGCTGGTACACTCTCAATTTCATCAGCATCAGTGTGACAAGACTGTCCGATGCAGGGCATCAGTTAACTTCCAATTACGTGGATGGTTGCATCCTTTTCTCTCAAACTATTTTTTTTTTTTTTTTTACAGAAAGGCTCCATGTTTTTATGTATTTCATAGAAATTTTTATAGCAGTTGCAGGTAAACTGTAAGGGTGGGTTTTTAAAATATTTTTTTAACTATAAAGTATTCTATAATTATGCATGTGACTTTTAACATTTAATATACAAAAATAAATCTCTTGCTGGTTTTAGAGTATTGCATTAAATGTCTATGGTTTTTCTCTTGTTACTGGAGGGTTTTATGCAGCTTTTGTTTTGAGATTTTTGTGTTTCTGTAAGCAGTTTGTTGACACTGGTCACTTAGATGCCTTTTATATGAACTGGATGTGCTATTATCGAGACTATTGTTTATATACAGCAGTTTTAGACAGATACAAGAGTATGGAAGGGGGACATGAAATAAATGAATGTAGAGAAGAGGTAGAGAATGTAGAGAAACTAATTTAGGAATCAAATGTGTTAGTCTGCTGGTTCAGGCTCCTTGCAAAAAAAAAAAAAAAAAAAGTGAAGGAGATTGATAAGGAACAATTGTATGTTTAAAGTACTGTAGATATGCTGATGGATAACTCTCCCAGATACTAGTTGTGTTAGCAAAGCATTAAAAGCACCAATAAAATGAATGAGAACACTAACCATTTTACATATGTTTGATGTTGCTAGTATCAATCTGTTTTCGACTGAAACAAAGATTGTTGTAGGTTTTAATGAATTTGAGATTTTTCTTTAGATGAGAGAAACTGTAAAGACACCTGAAAGTCAAAGCCTTAAACACAGAAAGATACAATGAAATCAAATTTGTATGTTCTTTAAAACCTGTTCAAAATACTGAATACTGTGGCTGAAATTCTGGCCCCCCCACTGAAGTCAATGATAATTTTACCATTGTCTTTAATGGGGTTAGGATTGCTCCCTAAATTCTTGTAGGAGTATAATTGAAGACAGGTGGTTACAAGAATATAGACTTTGGACATTTGTATGGCTGTGTATGCATAAGATCTGTACCTTTGTCATGTTGGTTTGCCACATATTAGAAACCCTTGGTACATGTTTGTGTTTTTATTTCATTTTGTAAATGATAAACAGTGAGTTTTGCACATAATACATTGTAATACTGTGTTATAACCAAAGGTGTTGTGTGATTATTTTGAAGACAGTCAGTCCATGTGTTGAACTTTGATACAAATCTCAGCATGTAACCCAGTCTACGTGGTTTGCTGAAGGAGAAGGCTCAGGAAGTATTTGTTAGTCTATATATAGTTGTGAGGAGGAGCTGAATGATTTAATTAAAGGAAAGCAGTCTTTGATTTTTATTAAAATTAGGAAGAATTAAAACAAATATGCTGAATGAGTTGGATGGTACAAGAAGACAGCTGCAATAGGAAAGCGCTAAAGCTAGATGCCCGTCCCATTGTCTTCTTCCATAAACTGGAAGCAGATCTTATATATACAATTTCAGTGAACATTTTGTGAGGCTTTACCCCTGCACTGATTTTTTTAGGACCATGCATATTGAAGGTAACACCTGAAGTTCTTGGTACTACAAAATATAACCAGCCCACCGTTCTCCATGCTAGAATCATAGAAATGTAGGGCTGGAAGGGACTTTGAAAGGTCATCTAGTCCATCCTCCTGGCTGAGGCTGTGTGACTTGCTTTAAAAAAAAAAAAAAAAAAGAGTGAAAGAGGCTGCTAACTTTATTGCTCAACATTTCTTGCTAAATCAGGAGTGACACTGGCTCCGCAGGAAGTGCTACCCTTTTTATTTAGCTGACAGCTATCTGGAAGGGAGGAAAAATTGTTGAGTAACTCTAGAACTTCAAATGTGAAATGCAGGAAGACAAAACAGGAGCTCGGGAGGGGATGACACATGCACAAGCCACCCCGCAATGGTTCTTCTGTACACTTGCGCAATTGCTCCCTTTGAATATTAGAACACAATGTTTAACTAATTTTCTTCACTGGGCAAACTTTTCTCACTTCTCATAATGCCAGGAAACAGATGACAGTAAAGCTTTGGAAAGGATATACAATAGTAAAAATAAATTAATCACTTCTTGTGGGAGGAACAAGAGAGCATGATATGAAATAGAGACACCAGGGAAAAGATTTGAAACCAAGTATTATTTGGAAGTTATATAACTTTTTTTCAGTGCACAATCCCTATTTTTCTTTGAGCTGAAGTGACCTAGGAGTGAATAAAGCCATGGAAAACAGCTTTATATTCATGTCAATGTAATGCAATTGCAAAAAAAGGCTAATATTCTGGGGTGTATTAACAAGTGTGTCATATGTGAGATAACTGTCCTGTTTTACTTCAAGGGTGATGAGACATCAGTTGGAGTACCCTGTAAATTTCTGGGCACCACACTTCAGGAAAGATGAGAAGAAATTGCAGAGTAGCCAGAGAACAAAAAATTTGATAAAAGGTTCAGAAAATCTGACCCATGGGGAAAGGTTTTTTTAAAAGTAAAAAGCTGCTGGGGCATGTTTAGGCCAGAGGAAAAAAAAGCTGGGGGGGGGGAAAGGGGGAGCTAACAGTCTTCAAATACCTTAGGAGCTGTGATCAGTTGTTCTCTACCACCAAAAACAATTGGCTTAAGTTGCAGCAAGAGGCTGTGTCTAGACTGGCAAGTTTCTCCACAAAAGCAACTGCTTTTGCGGAAAAACTTGCCAGCTGTCTACACTGGTAGCTTGAATTTCCGCAAGAATACTCACGATCTTATGCAAGATTGTCAGTGTTCTTGCGGAAATGCTATGCTGCTCCCATTCGGGCAAAAGCCCTTTTGTGCAAAAGCATTTGCACAAGAGGGCCACTGTAGACAACGCAGTATTGTTTTGAACAAAAATGCCCCGATGGCGAAAATGGTGATTGGGGCTTTCTTGCGCAAAACCGCGTCTAGATTGGCACGGACGCTTTTCCGCAAAGAGTGCTTTTGCGGAAAAGCGTCCGTGCCAATCTAGACGTTCTTTTCCGCAAATGCTTTTAAGGGGAAAAACGTTTCCGTTAAAAGCCTTTGCGGAAAATCATGCCAGTCTCGACGTAGCCAGAGCGTGTGACGTTAGACATTAGGAAACCCTTTCTACCTCTAAGGGTAGTTAAACTGTGGAATGGGCTTCCAAAGCAGTTTAGCAAGGGGTCAGCACGTCTTCAACGGTGGCACCCCGACGTGTGTTGCAACCCTCTTTTACGGGGGCAGCAGGGCGGGCTTAGGGCCCGTGACGGACGGCAAAGGCCCGAGCCCCACTACGCGGAGTTGGAGTCTTTGGGCTTTAGTTTTGCCCAAGTCCCAGAGGCTGGTGCCCCCTGCCGGAGCTGTAGCCCCCCAGCCTGGCTCCCGGGCGGGGTCATGTCATCGAGCATCCCTGCTCTGGGTTCACTGGGCCCTGCATCCAGCCTGCAGTGGTGCCTCTTTCCCGCCCTCGCTGCAGGGGGCGGGGCTGATGGAACTCTCAGCTGGGGGGCGGGGTTTCCACTCCCCAGAGCTGCCTTGAAGCCGGGAAGAACCCAGCAGCAGGCAAAGCCCCGCCCCCGGTCACGCTTGCGGCGGCTTCTGGCCTTTTAATGCGGGGGGGGGGGAGGGGGCGTGTCTCTGGTGAACCCGCTACCCGCCCTGCTCTGGGGGGGCGGGGCGCTAGGGGCTCGCGCACGGGGCGCTGACGGTTGGAAGGCGGGCCCGTTGGTCTGTCGGCCAATAGGGCTCAGGCTTGTCCGCGAGCCGCCTTCCCACCGTGTCGCCTAGCAACTCCTCAGGACGGAAGTGATCCCGCTCGGAAGCAGCCGTTCCGGGTCAGCCCTTGGTGGTGGGGGAGCAGATTTTCAGCGGGAGGGGGAAACCATGACGTCGCTCCGGGCGTTCACCTGCGACGACCTCTTCCGTTTCAACAACATGTGAGCGGCTCCCGGCCCCGCGCGCGCGGGCCGCTGGGGGGGAGGGGCGAGGGAGAAGCGGGGCCGCGGGACCCCTCCGCGCGTTCCCGGCCGAGCCAATTGTTCTCCTCGAAGCCCTGAGCTGGGGTCCGGGCCGTCGGCTGATTCGTGGGCTCAGGGTCCTCGCGCGTGACGCGCGCTCCTCGCGCCTGAAGCAGGGAGCGCGCGACTCTCCGTGCGGCGTCGGGGGCCGCGGGGCCCCTCGGTGCTTTTCAAGGGCCAGGCGCCCGCCTTCGCCCAGGTGTTCGGACCGGCCTCCTCAGGGCCGGCGGAATCCTGCGTGGAGAACCCCCCCCCCCCCCGCAGGGCGCTGCCCACAGCACAGCAGCCCCCCCCCCCGGACTCCTGCCCGGGAATCGCCCCCCCAATTCGAATGTAAAGGATTGGACAGAGACTGATACTGGGAATCCTGTCACCCCCTTTCATTAATCGACTGGGCACCATCCCCACCATCCTGAGATGGGGTGACCAGGGCTGAAGTCAAACCGGCCCGGCAGACTTTCATGCGAGCAGAGAAAAGAATTGTTCTGTTTCAAGAGGGGATCGAGAAAAAGGGGGCAGAACAGAAGTATAATAAATACAATAGAAGTATAATAATATAAAACAAAAATTGTATGAGATGGTAAACTGAAAACCAACCAATGCATTTTTCTCCAAATGCGTTTTTCTGCAATCCATAATTGACCTATGGGACCCTTTTCTACAAGGCTAATGAGAAGTTTTGATGCAGAACAGAGAGTGAGCCACTAAAATATCCCTTTATGAGCTGGTTCTAGGAGTAATGCTTGTAGGCACCGCTAGAACAAATAACTTATCTTTTGATTTTGTCTTTTAAAAAAAAAAAAGCAGTCCACAGAGGAAGGTGATCACATGTCCAGATTTAGTTTGAAGACTGGTACTGTAACTGTCCCCTCACCAGCTAAGGGCTTTGGGGAAAATAACGAAAAGCAAAGAGAAAATAATACAGTATGAAAACTATAATATGTTGGAAAGTAATGGTCCCCATCTCCTTCAACAGGCTTTTAAAATTTGGATAACAAAAATAAAGATTAAGGCCAAAATCCTAATATTGAATCAGTGTGAGAGTATAATGCTCCACGTGAACAAGAGTCTTCCGAAACTGAATGCAACTCTTTGCCGACATAAGGGTGCTTGGATCAGGATGCAAGATCAGGGTTGTGGGATATTGTGGTATTATCCGATGGTAAATTTTGAATTTTTGACATTGGAACTGGATGCTCAAGCTATGTCTGTACTGTGGTTGGAGATGTGGTTACAACTCGTGGGCATACCAGTGTGACATTAATCTAGTTAGCATGACTAAAAATAGCAGTGAAGACATGGCAGCAAAGACTCTGGCGTGGGCTAGGAATGCCAATACGTACCCATGTTCCTGGGAGGGTTTGCGTAGCCTAAGTTGCCACATCTTGACTGTTGTTTTTATCCTACTACCTAGGTTAAAGCTAGTGGATGTGCTTATATGAGCTTGAAGTCACACGTGTGACAGCAACATAAAATAGTCTGAATTGTTCTAGCAATGTTGTTTTCACACTTAGGTGAACTCATTCAGTACTGCAACCTGTCACTAGTGATAGATTCTCTTTTTGTGGGGGAGGGGAGGTTTTGTTCGGAAGTAAAATCTAATCAGATTAATATTCATATAGAAATATATTTTGTAAACCTTTTAAAAGTTTAATCTGTTCTTATTTTTACAGTAATTTGGATCCACTTACAGAGACTGTATCCTTACAAAACTTTTCATTGTACTATACATACGGTGTTGATACCAGCAGCTTTGGTTCTTCCCATTATTGTAATTCTTATTACTACACACATCTAATATATCCTAAACCATAATATGGTCTTTACTAAGTTTATCAAAATTGTGTGAATTAACTATAAATTACAATAATTTGCACAGGTTCCTCAGGGCCTTACATTTCCCTGAAAGCCACTCTAACCTGTAATTTCTGCTATCATAATATTTAAAACATTTTGTTTTATGATGCTCTCCCATAGACTATTTTCTGGCTAATCCCTACTCTTCTTTTAAAATCCTGGGGGGACAGTCAAATTTAGGAATCTACTTTATCTGAGTAGAAGGCTGTCCATCCAGTATATGGATAAAAGGAAGGCATAAATGACTCGCAACAGATGGTACATATGGTTAGTGCATGTTGTTGCAGTGCTATTCTGTGGCAAGCCATGTTCAGTCCATCACTGTGTACAGAAGACAGTAGTATTGTCCATTAGCTGTATACTTCTTAACAGGAACGCTGCAGTATGGGATACCCTTTTACCTACAGTATCTGGCTCACTGGCCAGAGTATTTTATTGTTGCAGAAGCACCGGGTGGAGAGCTGATGGGTTACAGTAAGTGGAATATTGCACGCTTGGTGTAACGAAGCTTCTCATTTTTAACCAGTTATTACCAACACCACCTCACCGATGTTGAAGGGCATTTCATAAATAGTGCGGTTGTGTTTTGCGGTGGTGGTCCTTGTGTGGCGATGGAGCTGGACTAATGGTGAGCTTCAGCGAGACACATGCCTAATGTTACATTTGTGTACATCTTTGCAATATCACAGCCTTTGTCGCTGCACTGGACCTTGGTCACCATTCTTCTGCTCACATGTGAGGTGAAATGTTATTTTTTTTGACACTCATGCCACTAACAGGACATAGTCAACTGGATTTAACTAATTTCAGCACATTCACGGTAGAACTCCTTAAAATTTCCTTTTTTTGTTGTTAGTTCCTTAAAATAGTTTTTCTGCTCCCCTACTCCATTTATAAAGTGCTTATGAGTGGCTCTGAGAGCAACATTTTATAACATACTCAGGCTTGCCTGTTCTCCTCTCCCCTTTTGTTATACACATGCTCACCTGCTGCTTATTCACTTTATTCAGTCCCTTACATAACAGTGAGTGAGTGGTGTCGCTGTGGCAGGGCATGAGACAGCAAGCACAAATGACGGTTTGTAAAGCAAAGCTGGTCAGGCACAAAGTGCTGCCAATAACGTTAAGTAAAGACACTGAAAAAACCAGACAAATATTTTTCTCCAGTGACCCCATCTGTGCAGAATTCACTCTTCTAGGATCTAGGCTTTCTTTCCAAGTGTTAAAGGTTTTTGGCCCCTAACAGCAGCAATATTGGCCAGTGACATGACTGGCTGGTCCCCACTTCAGTTTCTCCAATCTCAGTTATAAAGCCCTGATCTTGCAAGGAACTCTACCCACGGACAATGTGCAGGAACAGGGCTTTGGTGATTAGGGTTATTAGTAACATCAGAATTACATAACCTTCAGATGTGGGGGGAATCACATTTCCAAGTTGGCTGCCCCCTATAGTTTCCACTATGAGGTTTGTGCAGGTAACTACAGGGAGTCCTGGTTAAGGGAGGTACAACCTGTATCTTAACCAGGACTCCCTGGCCTGGCGTGCTGGACCACAGAACCCAGGAAGAGGGAGATCTGGAAGCAGGGCAGGAGCGCCGCCGTAAGGGGCATTGGCAACTCAGCTGGGAGGAGGATGGATGGCATGGTGGGGCGTTCTGGCCCCAGCAACCAGAGAGCCCTAGCCTGGCCCCGACCGTGGACCTCTGGCCATGGCTAGGGAGCTCCAACCCCAGAAGCAGCCAAGGAGCTCTGGCCCCATCCCTCCGCCTGCAGAGCCAGGAGGCTGCAGAGCTCTGGCTGTGGTGTGCCTGCCCCTGGCAGTAGTGGGGCTGGCGAGAGCTGTAGGGGGCTGAGGCAGCGGTGGGGGAAGTCTGGAGCCCTGATCCGGTGGCAGCACAGCCACAAGGAGAGGGACCTTTCCTGGTCTGGCAAATCCCCTTGTTCGAGACCAGTCAAGTCCCGAGGGTGCCGGACCAGCAAGGTCCAACCAGTATCAAATTATTTCATTCTGTCATTCTGAAAGGATTTCAAATGTAAACCCCACTGCCTCAGCATTTATAGAATCACAAAAATGATTGGCTTTAGAAAGCAGTTTCAGCGATGTCAGTGGATTTCCTTTGCAATGCTGTCCTGCTGGCGATGGCGCACATGAATTCCAGTATGCTGGCTTGTTAAATGCTCCTTCTGTTTGCAGTCATGGGGAAAGCTGAAGGCTCCGTGGCCCGGGAGGAGTGGCACGGGCATGTCACGGCTCTCTCTGTTGCCCCTGAGTTCCGCCGACTGGGTTTGGCTGCTAAGTTGATGGAATTACTGGAGGAAATTTCAGAGAGGTGAGCACCATCTACAAATTCTAAGTAACTTTTTCTTGTGAAAAAACAGATCTTGTTGGCCCACTTAATCTGTGGTGTTCTAATTCCTTGTGGTTACAGAGAGCAAAGTTTAAATGGAAGCTGACAACTTTAAGGTGTTCCTTAGCTGTTGTGAAGGCCTGTTTGTGGGAATGAGGGGGAAGGGAGCAGGTGCACCGTGTAAAAATTGCCTGTTCTTGGGTAGAGAGAAGATTCCCTTCGGAAAGAGCCAACACTGTTTCCTGCAGTGCCCACAATTCTGCATGCACTGTGCAGGCAGGTTAGGAACTGTCCCTGCCTCAAAGAGATGACAGTATGAGAAGAGAAACAGATTAACCTTGTGATACTGCTGAGTTTAGTGCTCAGTGTGTGTGCGTGCGTGTGTGCGTGTGTTCCTAAGCTGACGTGATCTGAAAATATTGGGTTTTTTTTTATAAGTAGATGTGGTGTGATTTTCATTTAAAATCTACAAAATGATCAGGACACAGCTTAGCAGTAGATCATATAAACTGTATAAAATAGGATAAATGTGCATAATGCAAGGGAAAAGGGCTGCAATTTTTTGCAGCGCTGTGGGCAGCAACAGAGATACAGAAAATGGTAACATTTGACTCAGGGTTATTTCTAGACCCTTTTTGTCTGAGAAATGAAGCTAGCAGGGAAAGTTATTTATGTGGGTCTTCAAATTGATGGGTAAAAACATCTGCTCCCTTTCTTCTGTAGTGCAAAACGTATCAAATAACTCACTCAATCTATGGCTACACTGCCATTTTTTTCAGGAAGAAGATATGCAAATCACACTCGCATTTGCATATCTTCTTCTGTTTCATTTTGCAGAAGAGGTTTTGCTGCTATTTGGCCTTGTGTACAGGGCCAGACGCTGGAAAAAAAAAAAACCTCTTGCAAGACCCCTTATTCCTCATAAATCGAGATTTATAGGGTCTTGCAAAAGGGTCAAATGTCAGAAAAAAACCCTCTATCTACACACAGGGCCAAATAGCAGCAAAACCTCTTCCGCAAAAATAATTGGAAGAAGATATGCAAATGCAGCGCAATTTGCATATCTCCCAGAAAAAAAATCAGTGTATCCATAACCCTAGTGTTTCTTTGTACACAACTCCACTCTGTAGAGTTGTGTATTCTGTGAAATCCTGAGATTGTTCCTGTGGCTAGATTCCTCAGTTGTACCCCAGAAAAATACATCTGCCTATGTAGTATAAATAACAAAACATATACACTTTATCATTACTGAATCGGATGTGTGGTGTGCAGGATTTTGGAAGAATTATTTCTCTTCTCTCTGATTATCGGCAGCAGATTCATGTTATGAAATGTAATCTTTTGCTCTTTTTCTTCGTGTTTTTTCCTTTACATAGAAAGGGTGGATTTTTTGTGGATCTCTTTGTAAGAGTGTCGAATCAGGTTGCAGTAAATATGTACAAGCAACTGGGATACAGTGTCTACAGGACAGTACTTGAGTACTACTCAGCTAGCAATGGGGAGCCTGACGAAGATGCTTATGGTAAGTATTTTGCTCTGTTGGAGCCAATCACCACCTGTGTGTGAAGTGGAAAGCTCCAATGTTTTTGTTTTCTTAGTCTGATTTTCAAAAAAGTCAAACTTGGACAATTGCTTATCAAGTACACAAATCTATACCTTTGGACAGTCCCTTTAAAGAACAAATTTGACTTGAAATTACACTTCAGTTATATAATTTGATTTTTTTTCAATATGTATATACTTTGTGGTATTTGTATCAACACAAAAATTTGGTTTTGAATTACCTTATTAATTGATACTTGCTTATTTATTCTGATAGTTAAAACAAGTTATTTGGCTATTATACAAATACAAGAAATGCCTTCAGTAACTATGGATGAAATGCAGTTGCTGTTCTAATCTCACTTTTCATATGCACAGAACTTTATCTTGCAGATTCATTTCGGGCTGAAATTGACTCTTTGTCTCATCCCAAAAGTGCATTTATTTTATAAACAGCAACAAAATTGGTTGTCAGTTGAGTATTATTGCTGAGGGTTGAAAAATCCATTCACTAATGACAAGTAGCATGCTTTCCCGGGTTAGGGAGGAGTCCTCCGTCTTCAATTTCTGCAGGAACATGAGCTTGTTGTGAAATAACCTTCCTAATGTAAATGAAAACAGTGCGCCCTTCCTGAATCTATAAGCGGGTGCTCTCTGAGGACTGCTGATGCCACTCACATAACTTTTTCCAAGCAGCTGAAAAGGGACATTAACATGATCTTTGGTGGCTTTTTTTTTTTTTTTTTTTTTTTGCTGTTACTATGCAGAAGCCTGTGGACAGCTGCTGAAGCTGAGGAGCACTTGTGTTAATTTCCCTCTGTTGCTGTTTGCAAAAGCTGTGATCAAGCACCAAGTTTAGGGACTAGGAATTCACAGGGGAAGAGGACCCAAAAGAAGTTAGGACAAGAGCATGCCTAAGACTCCCGACTTCCAGAGAAATTTCAAACACCTACTACCAGAGTCTTATTTGAAAGCTCTGAACCTGGGAAGTACCGCCCGCCTACCTAGGAATGGAGAGGGCCGAGCATCTTACAGCAGGTTGAACCTCCCAAATTTGGGACACTCTGGTCCAGCAAGGCCACACGTGTTGCTGGATTAGAGAGCCATGGGAGAGCAGGGTCTGCGGAGTCCTGGCTCGGCCAGCAGTGGTTAGGCAAGGGAGCCCCAGCATCAGCCGGTGCCAGTGGGGTCAGGTGGCTGGAGTGGCCCCACCCAGAGAACCCCCTGGGTGCAGCAGGGCCACACAGTGTCTTGGGAGCCTTGGCCAGGGAACCCTGGTGGTGGGGCCAGGCGGCATCCAGGAGTCCCAGGCCCAGCAGGGGAATCCCCAGTGGCAACCCTGGCTGCAAAACTCCAGGAACCTCCCAGTGGCAGCCTTGGCCGGGAACCCCTGGGGTGCAGCGGAGCCAGGCCACAGCAGTGGGGCATGCAGCAGGTGGGTGTTCTCAGGGCCGGGAATCCCTGAGGAAACCCTGGAGGAAATGGAGCTGGCAGTGGCTGGGCAGCCCTGGCTGGGGAATTCCTGGTGGTGGCCAGGGAGCCTCGGCCGGGCCAGAGTCAGCAGGCAGCGACAATGCAGGGGGAACCCCAGCCTTGAGAGCCTCAGGGAGAGGAGCTGCAGCAGCAGGGCAGCCAGCAGTGGAGCATTGACCTCCCCTGGTCTGGCAAACTCCCTGGTCCAGGAGGGCTCAGGTCCCAAAGGTGCTGAACTAGGAAGGTCCAACCTGTAGTTCTTTTGAAGGGGCCAAGCCTGCCATAGATATTTTGTCTGGCCTTTGGGCAACAGATTCTGGTAGCCCTTTGGAGCCTTGGTTTTCTCAGACACTGATCTCAAATCTGTGAATATTGAAAGTCAGGCAACAATAAGCTATGTGTGCCTTGGAAGTTTTCTATTTGAATGCATCTGTTGGTGACTTAATTCTGCTGGTGATACCTATCAGTTCCTCAGGCAGTAAAGCCCTGGATATTCTTTTATATTAAAAAAACAAACACACTGATGCATCATTATATGTGAGATGTCAAGCACTCATCATTTGAGTTTTATTATATTTGTGCCCAGAAGGTTTTATCTGCTCATATTGTATGTGTTCTGCTTGGTTGCATTTAAATATAAGTAATTATTTTATTAATGTATATCCTAAAATACATAGAATGTGGCAGGTCATTCTTGGAGCAACCTTACATCAAGTGCCTGCAATTTGACTTTATTGCATGAAAGCTACCATTTTTGCACTTAATTGTATTTTATTTGTTGCAGTCTTACAGTACTGGAATGTCTCATAAAAGATAAGCTTATTTTATTATAACCTGCAAGAACATGAACTTAATAGAGGCTTGTTTAATGTTGTCCATCTAGTATTAGTAACATTTGTGTTTGTCAACAGATATGAGGAAAGCACTTTCCAGAGATACAGAGAAGAAATCAATTATACCATTACCTCATCCTGTGAGACCAGAAGACATTGAATAACTTTAAGCTGTGGTTCTCAGGCAGTTTACCCAGAGTGTTTATGGACAACTTAAAATTTAGAGCACAGAGAGCATCAATTGTTTTTGAAGGTAACAAAAAATCTTGGATAGATGAGGAGGAAGGGACATGCCTAAAAAAGAAATGTAGGCTCAATGTTTTACTTTTTATGAAGTCCCAAAAACAACAGGAAGCTTACAGTTTCACTGTTTATATTTTGATTTCTTCATAAAAAGCAAACAAGTTTCAGCATTCCATCACTATTAAAACACAGTGTTGGAACATAACAATACTTCCTCCTCCTGGGCCTGAGAATCACAGCTGCAAACGTTCTTGTTCATCCTTTGTATGAACAGTTGAATTCTAAGGGTAGACATGAAAAAGATGAAGTGTATAATAAAATACAAAATCAGTGCGATACTGGTTTCTGTAAAGTCATTCCATGGCTTTCTCTCTATTTATTTTATGTCATGTTCACGTGTATTGTTGTAGCTTTTCCTAATTAGATTTCTCATGTAAAAATCCACTTTGGCAGAAAATGGGGTATTGCGCATCAGTTAATGATTAGACCAGTCCAGGTGTGTGTGTGTGTACTGTACAGCAGTAAATCAGCACTATTCTAAAACTTTTTGAGAAACGCATTTGCTCTTCACAGAAAATATAGTGGCTTGGCCTGTGAAAGTCCTGAAATCAGACAGGTGGCACCTTTGTTACCATAAAACAAAGAATAATCATGCAGTACCATACAGACTAACAAAAAACACAAAAGTTTATGATACCAACTACATCAGGGCTACTCAACTTTGGAAGCCCTGGGGGCCACAATGTTACTCTCAGCATATGCTGAGGGCCACAACTTAAGTGTGGTTGCATATTCATGCAAATAGCTTAAGACTACACAACACACAGGCCCCATTTACACAACACACAGGCCCCATTTAAGTCAGTTCTGCTGATATTAATAAAATGCAGTATTTACCCAGTTTCCACCCATATGACGGCACTTTCAATGAGCAATGACAGTCCAGGAATTTAACCACTAAAAAGCGTATCAACAGAAGACCGTTATATTGACTACTTTTTTGTTTTGGCTCCCACCAGCGGGCTGCAAACAAACAGGCTGCATGTTGATAGCCCTCAGCTATATTTTTTGTTAGTCTCTAAGGTGTAAATCTTTAGGCTACCATCTAATTAGGTTATTTAAAATACTATCTTCAGTGCAGTGGCAGAGCTTATTTTAACAGTTTCTCCTTGCAGATTTTTAATTGATGGAAAGTTAAAAGGCAGAAGCTTTGTGCTGGTGGTGAGATTCATGAGTGCTCTAATGTTTTCAGGAATGCAGTCTTGATAAAGTTCTATGAAGTCTCCCTCTTGTGGTTGACAGGTCTGTGGTTCCATCAGAACACAAATTGTTTTGGATAGTCAGGGTTCGGTGTCATTCCTCAGGTAATTTTAGCTAGGTCCAAAGTCTTGAATGCCATAGGAAGCTAGTGGAGCGCTGAGCCAGGAGGTTTATAAGTGTGTATGGCAGCTTCTGTTGCTGAAGAGAGAAGCAGATGCATTCTTAGTCATATAAATCTTGCAAAAAGTTTTTTGTTGGTGTTTAAAGTGCTGCTGTGCTTTAGGAGTGACTTATTCTAAGATAAGAATTTGAATGCTGTGCTTTGCTTTGTTTAGTGAGCAGTGGGAATAAGAACTGAGCAGAATACCTAATTCAGACTTCCTTCATGGGAGGATCCAAATAATGATTTGAATTTAGTTTGATCACTGAAATCAATAATTTTACTGCAATCTTGCCATCTTTAGTAAACCCACTTGAGCTGTCTTCCCACCTAGAAGTAAAGGGTCCTGAGATGTACAACTGGAAGTCTTTTCTGAGAACTAGGGAACAAATGAAGCACAGAAAGGTCAGTAGCTCCTCCTTTTTCCTCCGCTTGCCCCCTGCAAAAGTCACAATGCATATAGGTCACTTGGGATTAAACTAGTCAAGAAGTGACAGTCATTCGGATACTGCTTGTGTTAACTGTACAGTAGATCAAACTGTGTGGGAAGAGAACAGAACCAGCTGTGTAAATTATCTTGCAGCGCTCCAGTCAGTCTCACAGCCTCCTCATGCATATTGAAATCTTACATGCCAAGGTAGCGTAGTATAGACTTCGATCTACAAACATTCTTCAGATGTCCAGAGCTGTGTCCTCATTAAGGGAAAAGGTGAGGCTGAGTCGTTTTAAAAAGCCAAATTTTAGAGTCAAGTGTGACACCTGACATGAGCTGGCTTGACTAGCAATTTCCATCTTGAAGGCTTCAGAATGCTGCACAGAGGTAGGAAAGGTATCGCCCTTGTTTTACAGAGAAGTGAAGTGACTTGCCTGCAGGGCTACACAGCAACAGTTGGGAATAAAATCCAGCATTTGAGTCCTGGTCTAATATTTTCCTGAACCAGATATTTCAAGCTATTCTAACGACCTTGCAGCTGGATAGAGTGTTAAACTCAACTTGCCTGTTACCGAAAAATTAACACTTGACCACCACTGTAAGTGAAACATGCAGACTGGCATGTAATGAAAGTATGTGAAGTCCCACTGTAGAAGTCTTAGAAAACCAATTAGATTGTGTGGTCTGTTTCCAGCTACTGTCATCAGAGACTGTTAGCTGAGCTTCATACTGATTTTTGTAAGAAAGGGATCACATACTTGGGGCTCTTCTAAAACAAGAGAACAGTATTAAAAAGTTACCGAAATACATTTATTCTGTCAATCGCGCTGTACAAAAATTGAATATAAAGGGGTGAGGAGGAGGAGCTACATGAAGTACTAGGATTCACTCTCATCAATGTCCTTGTCTGGATCCATCTCTTCAGCCTCATTTTCTTGTTGCTGTTTCTTCCAAAGTTTAGCCATAGCAAGCAGTTTGAGATTGGGCTGGTTGGCAGCATCTTCTGGAAAGATATAATCATAGTATTCCTCCCAGCCAGCATCGGACTAGAAAAAGAAAAGTATAAGTCCGAGGTTAGTTTTGGTCTGAACCCCACACTTGCTTTCACAGTGAGCTAAACATTAATGTAAGTTCCAGGAATACTCCTCTCTAACAAGCAAGCATGGTGCTAAGGAATCAGTGGGCCCTGGAGTCCACTGCCAGTCAATGTTGTCACTTCTCTTACATGTAATTAAAAGGGAGCGTGCATGCAGACGAGAGATCTGAATATACTTCCTTAGCTTTATTCTCAGGAATAACACCATGCATATAGTTCTACTAAATTAAATTCTGTATTATAATAATGTATTGTATCCAAACAACATGCCACCTACAATCATAGAAAGTTATTTTCCCAGCCTTTATTCTTACCCCATCTTCAGCCTGCAATTTTCTCCTCTTCTTGACTTTTTCTGGCATAAGTTTATCTACTCTCTCTTTATTGCTCTCTGTTCCAAATTCCTCTTCAAAGTTTCTCCAGGATTCCAAAAGCATAAGTCTCTCCTCCTTCTCTTCACAGTTTCGCATTGTTTTATTAGCCTCTTCATATACTTGTCTGCATTTTAACAAACTTTCCTCTTTTCCTGCAGAAAGTTCAAACTGAGCAAAACTGATCCATACCTAGGGGAAAAGCAGAGCAAAACCTAATAAAACTTCCATTGTGAAAATATAATTAAAATAAAAACCAGGGGGCTGTGGCCAAGCTGGAACTACCTGTGCAGTGCACAGGACTAAAACAACCAGCCAGATGAAACTCGTGTCTGAGTAATATTTAGTAGAGGACCCATTTTAGTACTAAAGAATATGTCGATACCTCTTTTAAACAGGTAAACAGTTTGAACAGGACTGAAGGTCTGTGTTGTAGAAATCTTGCCTTAAACCCCATTTTAGAGACCCCCCCCCCCGCATCATTAGAGGTGGAAGACAAGCATCTTTCTTTATTCACTCTATATTTGGGGTCTCTGTTTTCTGCCATTTTTTGTAGCCTAACCATAACATACTGAATTAACACTCCCGATTCACCTTTTGTAAGCCACTTAGCCAGCTGGTGGCAATTACATTTGGTCATAATAAACCTGGCTGATTTTAGTCAAATCATAGATCTAAATCACATTGCTAAGTCTGGTTGTTTGTCATAGCAGCTGCCATTTTTGTAGTTAAAGAGGCCTGGCTGCTCAGAAGAATAGACATGCTCTGCAGAACAGATTTAGGGTTGTTTTTTTTTTTAATTAATTTTATAGCCATTATAAAATTATGGTGATTTTCCAAAAGTGGGAAGCTCAGGAAATCTGGGGTAGGAAGCAGTGTTGTCTCCATAAATCCTAATAACCCAGAACCTCTGCAGAGTGATCCTTTTCTGATATGTAGATGGCCTTATGGATCTCTTCGCTCTATATGTCTTTGAACAGTGACTAACTTTTTCCCTTTACTTGTGTCCTGAGTCACGAAGGTCCCCACAGAATAATGTTGATATTTAACTTTAAAATGCCATACCGCTGAAGTAGCGGAGAGAGACATTCCCCATAAGTAGCATTCTGACACTGGCATCTCAAACACATGATCATTTGTGAGAACACAATCATTACCTTGACATGCTGTGTCCGCTGTAGCAACCTGCGGTATAGGTTTCTTGTTTTCTCATACTCTTCTTGCTCAATTTCAAAGTCAATGTAGGATTTCCAGAGAACCTGAGAGAGAATGGGTCAATCTAAGTTCAAAACTCTTGAAGTTTATGATTGTTCACTTCACAGTATAAGTCTTAAGAAATTATAGAGGTTACTGAACAGAAAGTTGGCCAACTAATTTTCAACATTATGGCAGTAGTAGATATTACTGACAAACATAACCGCACCTCTAAGCTCTAGCTCTAGATAAGGATAACAGGCCAATGGCCACTACCACCACCAAGTGAGTCAATAACTTGTTCTGGACATAATGAAACATTGGGCTTCCAAGAGAGATGACATCTGATCATTAGAATTTAGATGAAGAGAGGCTGAAAAGGATTTCAGAGCCAGAAAAACAATGGACAGACATTAACAATGAGGCAGAATATACCATTTGATGCTCTGCTTTTGGACAGTTTGAAGAGAGGATGCTGGAAAGCCACCTTTGATATGGCAGACATTGAAGTAAAAGATCAAATGGGGGAGGAGATTTCTGCACTAAGGCAAAACTTGGATTTGTGAACTGCTTACAGTTAGATGGAACAATTTAATAATGAGACCTGTGGGCAGTAAGTTGCTTGACAAGACACCATTTCCCCAGTTGTCCAAAGTGACGGTGAGCAGTGGAAATAAGTGGGGGAGAGAATTTGCCACTGCGGTAATTAACGTGAGGTAACTGCAACTGGAGAGACCAAACACACTAGGTATGAATAGTCAGGAAGGAAGGGAAATATCTTACAAACAATAGTTTAAGCCCATGAGTAGAGAAACTGGGGAAATGAACGGGCATGTCCTAGAAGCTATATAAGGAGGAAACTACAAACGTGAGTGCAGCCTCAGAAAAGCCATTATGTTTTAAGCAACAGAAGGCAGCTGAGTAGTAGTGTCCAAAGCATCTAAACTTGTAAATTATCTCTTTCACATTATACATAAAAATTACACACATGCATAACAAAAATCTGCCTTGACTAGCAAGCCCATCTGATGCTGAGGCCAAGTCTACACTGGCAGAGAAAATGAATACAAGATGGAAAACTCCAGCTACGTGAATTGCATAGCTGGAGTTGACGTAACGTTCATCGTGTGGGTTTTTTTTTTTTTTTGCGGGAAGTCAATGGGAGAAACACTCCTGTCAAGTTCCCTTACTCCTGGCTGTTGTGAAGAGTAACTGTGGTTGACAGGGTGCCCACAGCATTTGATTTTAATGAGTCTTTACTAAACCAGCTAAATCAAACCCCAGAAGATCAATCACTGGAGACCTGATTATCCGGTAAGTGAAGATAAGGCCTCAGACAATACATTTTTGAAAAAAGAACAATACATAGTTAAACTTTAGAATTTACAGCCACAAGTTACTGAGACAAAAATCAGAAAATAATTAGACAAAGACCCAATTATATACTAGCTAGGATGAGATATAAACAGTGTCAGCCCTCATGCTATTAGTCACAAGCAAATTGCTAATTATTTAGGATTAGGAAAATATTCCCTTAGGCATGTTACTCCACTGTTGTCTATGGTGGACTTACATACCACGTGCTGAAGATGCAGCTGTCCACTGTCAGGAACAGAATGCTGGATTAGATGGGCCTCAGGACTTTTCACAATGGAACATACCTATATTCCTATTAGCAGATCAGTTGATTCTTTTCTAACCAGGCAGAGCGTGTTGAGGAACAGGCTACTTCAGAGTTCATTTACCCCCTTACCTCTGGCATGTCTAACCGAGGTTGGCCAATCGCCAATTCATATATTGCCCGAGCTCTGTCAGTATCACCAAGGATGGTCTCTAACTCGGCAAATTTAATCCATGATGTGCAGTTTTCAGGTGCAAACTCTAGGAATTTTTCATACAGCTTCCTGCAGCGATCAAACTCCCGCAGCTGTAGCTCCAGTTCAATGTAACCTTTAAACAATTTGTACTTTGGACATTTACCAATGGACGTTCCCTATAAAGTAAAAAAAATCAATACTTGTCTAAAATGCTTTTTTCAATGCTTTTTTACTGTTCAGTACTAGCCTTTATATTCAACTTTTGAGTGACTAATTTCAGCCAGGATTAGTCTGAAATATAACTAGTCCTAGCTCAACCAGACCATTACAATACTAATGTGCAAAGTATCTAAATGCTCTGATGCCAGAAAAACTGTAACTTGTTTCAGATAGTGTTTAAGTTTATCATGTTTCTCCATGCGGCTTCATCACTCAACAATGAGCTCACACACATCAGTTCTTCATCTTCTGGCTCCAGCCACAATCCTCCAGGTAAGGAGTCTACAAATATATTGATAGTGTGAATCACATATTAATAAATACTGTCTCAGGGACCTCCTCCCCTCACACTAAATTGCACAACCCTCAGCTGCCTTCAGGACAAGTAAGCTTAGAAAAGGACTGAAGGGCTGTGTCTAGACTGGCAAGTTTTTCCGCAAAAGCAGCTGCTTTTGCGGAAAAACTTGCCAGCTGTCTACACTGGCCGCTTGAATTTGCGCAAGAACACTGACAATCTAATGTAAGATTGTCAGTGTTCTTGCAGAAATACTATGATGCGCCCGCTCAGGAAAAGCCCTCTTGCACAAATGCTTTTGCGCAAGAGGGCCAGTGTAGACAGGTAAAAACTGTTTTGTGCAAAAAAGCCCTGATGGCGAAAATGGCGATCGGGGCTTTCTTGCACAAAACCACGTCTAGATTGGCACGGACGCTTTTCCACAAAAAGTGCTTTTGCGCAAAAGCATCCGTGCCAATCTAGACGTTCTTTTCCGCAAATGCTTTTAACGGAAAAACTTTTCCATTAAAAGCAGTTGCAGAAAATCATGCCAGTCTAGACGCAGCCAAGGTGTTTTAGTTCCTTTTAATTCAGCTGGAAACAGGTATAACAGCTAACATTCTGTGCTTCATAGTCTGACAGCCTTTCAGACTAAACAGGTTCACATGGGAATGCTTGAGGACTAGGATAAGAGAAGTGCTCTGTCTCCTGCATTGCAGCTGTGATGTTGGAAAAACAAAACTCACACCCCTTTGAGTCGCTTCTGAGGAGGGCAATGAAAGAATATACAAATCTTGATTAAAAAGCACGGTATCTAAATCTTTTGTTTAAAGAGTCAGTTACATTAGCTCACAGGCAAACTCAACCCACTCCATGTAGTCTCCCACAAAACCTTCCTTACAGTTGGTGTCTGACACACATGTATTGCCTATCAACATAATCAAGGAAGCCATCAGTCAAGCTAGCATAAGCATTCCATTTACATGTATTACCTACCCATCAAGTCACCAGTTTCAACACGCACAACCATGCTGCACCCACTCAATTCTTGCCTCTCTTTCTCCTCCCTTTACCTTTATCTTAGCCAGATTAAGCTCCAGCCAATTTCCCGATTTCTCTCAAATATTGGGGAAGCAAAGAGCCCACACCATATGGGTCCAATGAAAATGAGGCAGAACAGTCTGCATGCTGATGACAGCTCCAAAGCAGGAGCCTCTCTCTCCACATGGCCTCATGCATGTTGACTGTGGACAGGTGTGCCTGAACAGAACCTTGCAATATACCTCATAGAAGAGCTCTCTGGACAGAAGCGTGATTATGTCCTTTTGGGACTGTGTTTCAAGTAAGAACAGGCTGGATCTGAGCTGCAAAGTCAAGGCCAGACAGGGACTACATTGTATGAACACAAGCTGGTGGCCAGTACTATTCAAGGGGAGCCAGTGAGAAATCTTCAATTGAGGAACTAAGCACAGTTTCCTTAATACACCCAACTCAAAACCAGGTTTCTGAAAAGATGAAGGAAACCTAAGATTTCTAAATGGGACCACAACCACCGCTTTAGAACCTACTGACTCACCCATCTCCATATGGGAAGGAGTGATAATTGGTGAGTGGGCCAGTGAGAAGAGATGGCATTGACCAAAACGCTAGCAGCAGCACAGATGGCAGACTGTCCTCCTGCAGGGAGACATTAACTTCACAATGGACTTAACCCTCTGTTTCATTTGACCAGCCAAGGGCAAGAGTCCAGCTCAGGAGGCAAAGCTCCCCCAGTATTTCAGCGATCAAGCTGGCGCACTTTCAGCCAGTGAGGACATTCATACTCCCAAACCCTGCTCTGCCACTCTGAAACACAGCAACCCTGATCTGGCTTATCCACAAGGAAACAGGTGTCTCCACACAGCCTTTAACCAAACCTAATGGAAAACCATGAATGGAGAGAAGGGGAGAGATTGTCATTTAAAGGGGTCGTCTGTCAAAGCCAACTCCATCTTTGGAGAGTCACTAATGTGTACCTAAATTCCATGCAAGGGCCAGACGAGAGACTGTCTGCAGCCTGCAGGATGGCTTTAGCTAGCACTCTGGTCTTTGCACTCAAAGGTCTCGGGAGACAAGTCCTATTACCTGGATGCTGGGAGCTCTCACAGTTCAAGGGTAGTTTTTAAATGTTTTCAATCCAAGTACCAATTAGCATGGAAAGCTGATTCTTTGGCTTCTCAGTTGAGTACTGTCCAGCTGAAACAAGTGGAACTCCATTACTTCCAGCTCTTATCCAAAACTCTAACCAAAGCCATGCTTCTCTTTCAAATACGACAGCATACATTGGACATGCGCAGGTCTCAGACATGGGGTAGACATTTTGATTTGCTCAGATGAGTTGTAAAGAGACTTTTTTCAAAGTTCTTCCAAGTCTCTTACCCCTAAAATTTTTAATTTCCTAAAAAGACAATTCACCAATTAACCTCATCTTTCTTTACTTACCAAAGCTCTTCTGGCAAATGGAAGATTTTTCTGTCTTATTTCAAACTGGGCATACAACAGCCATATTTTGGCAAATGTAAACTGGAAGAAAAAGATCAAAACACATTTGGCTTAGATTCTGAGCAAATAATGCTAACAATGTAGTTTCAGTAATTCTTTCCCTTTTTTACTGGCTGTGTAGAGTTAAGTAATATTACTGTAACTGCACAGATGGTCTTATTTGAATGAACATTATTCTTCTGCTGAACAGGCGAATGTTACACAAACAATTTTCATAAGAGAGCGATTTTATTCGTAACTATGATGGGCATTCACCCTGCACTGGCAGAGAAGCAGTTAGAGGCCTAGGGAGACTAGACTGTGGGGGAAGCAGCCAATTAAAGGCAGGCTGTATGAGGACAGCCAATCAGGGCCCATGGGCTCACATGAAAGGGAGCTGCAGGGCAAAGCAGATTCAGTTGGTGCTTGGAGCTCAAGAAGTAAGCACTGTCTCTAGCAGGCTGAGAGACCTGTGGCATCTTGGACAGAGAAAATGCTGGCATAGACCAGTGGGAGCAATAGGAGCTGCATGCCTGGCCGGGGGCCAAATCATGAAGAGGATGCTACAATGCTTGGACTGAAGAGGGTCATCAGGCAGTGATGTCTATGGGCAGGACACGATGGGTAGCAAAGGTAATTCCCGCGATGGCCAACTGGTAAGTGAACCCATGACAGTGACTGGCAGAAATTGTTTTCCCTCAGGAAGCAAAATGCTATAGTTTGCAAATTAAGGCATTTGAGATGTATCTTTAAGAAATGAATGGACTGCATAGATTAGGACAATGCCATAAATTAAAAGGAAATATGTCACAGAATTGTTTCCAGCAGCCATATACACAAAAACTAAAATTCATTTCTTGTAACAAAACAAATCTAGTTAATACCATCTGTATTTGGAAGAAAGAAGATAAAAATAATAATAATAAAAAAGGCTTGACTCCAAGTGAACCAGGCTAATCCATGAAAGATTTTTCTTGACCTGTAACATTAAGCCTGATTTAAATGAAAAGAAAAACAAAACCTACATTGGCATTTTCACTAAGTCACAAGTTTCTGTTTTTTGAAGCAGAATAGCATCTTCTCTTTATTTCAGTAGAAGCAACTTTAAAATTTTCTTTTAATTAAATGAGGAAATAAGGCTTGCCTGGGGACAATATTAAGCAAATCATTAATATGACAGACTTTACTTTATTTCAGCTTGTTACAGTTATCAATGTGTAAACAATGTTCTGAAAAAGGAACCGAAAAATACCTCAATGAGTACAATCCCTACATTGGGACATTTAAGTAGCCCATTTGGCCTGCTGTTATTCATACACCATAAACACCAACCAGATGTCTATAATGCCCATTTAGGTATTATGTACTGATTAAAATAATTTTTAAATAAGGGACTATACTCAAATTCATTAGAGCCAAAAACAGTGTAGCAAAGAGGAAAGCAGTTTTTATATCTACTGCTGGAAAGGAACCTAATCAAAATCCGGGGTAACCTCCTCTGTCACATTCCAGAAGAAAGACTGGTATGTCTATGCTTCTGTGGGCCTATAGGGGTATGTCTAGACTACATGCCTCTGCCGACAGAGGCATGTAAAACAGGCTACCCGACATAGTCAATGAAGGGGGGATTTAAATATCCCCGGCTTCATTACAATAAAAATGGCCGCTGCGCTGTGCCAGCTCAGCTGATCGTCGGCACAGCGCACAAGTCAAGATGCGGATCGGTCAACAGGGGAAGCCTTTGTCAACTGCTTCCTCATGCCTTGTTGAACGAGGTTTACAGGAGTGGTCAACAAAGGCTTCCTTTGTCGACTGGATCCATGTCTTGACTCGCGTGCTGTGCTGAAGGTCAGCTGAGCCGGCACAGCGTGGCGGACATTTTTATTTTAATGAAGCCGGAGATATTTAAATCCCCGCTTCATTGACTATGTCAGGTAGCCTATTTTACATGCCTCTGTCGGCAGAGGCATGTAGGCTAGACATACCTTAGGAGTCCTGCCTCCCCAGTTGATTGAGAGGGAACCAGCTAAACTGATCTTGTTACCAAGGATGAGCACGTAGACATGGACATTCAATATTCTGCATGTGTGTTTTAAGCCAGTCAGAGTTTTATGCAAGACCCATAAGAAAAGCCATACCTTTTTGTGGGGAATGAGTTCCACACATGCTTGATAAACCTGTCTGGTTCGTTCTGGATCCTAGAAGGAAAAGTAAGGTGGGCTAAATAGTCTAGTCAATACAAAGGCTATTGCATAGCTCTAATGAAATCTTGGTTTAATAAACTAAACTCTGAAACAAAGGAATTTTTGGAGGAGTATGTTTAATGCTAAATGTTTAGAACTGTGCAAGCTAAACTACCTTTTTACACAAACAACTTGCCCATCTATTTGTATGTTCAATCTAAAAAGCTGGCCCTTCAAGATTTCATTTTATAATAAAGAGTACAGACCGCTTTTTAAGCCAAAGTACTATGGTCATGGTTACAGACCTTTTGCCCACATAATGGGATTGTTTTTGTAGAAGAATAGCTTTTCTCTCTCTGACAACACAAAGCAGCTAAGATGCTGTGAGATCATACTGAATAAAACTTTATAATCAATTTTTATTGCTTTAAACGTGGAAAAAGGAGGTTCTATCTCCAGTGGGAACTTATTCCATTTCCGCAAAGCCTCCTGAGGCCAGAAGGAGGAATTCAGACATTCCCTATATAAAAGTAAAGAGTTTTACTGAATTTGAAAACGCTACGTGAGTTCAGACAACAGACTGCCATGGGTAACTTAGTAAAGTCTCAGGTGGCTTGGTTCTACTTTTCTGCATCAATAAACTTATCAGTATGGATTGGGGAAAACGTTGGAGGATGTGCCATTAGCAACTATCCAGGGTACTTCTGCAAAATCGCTATTCAATTTATGGCACATTACCAGAGATAAGCATATGATTTAAAGGTCTATGAGAAGGAGACAGTTAAATTTTCCAGAGAAAAATAACTCTGTCTAGAAAACCAAACCCCATTTCAGTTTCTCAAATAAAATGTGTGTTAGTAGATTTTGCTTATTTAATAATAAAAATCTCAGAACCAGACAGCAACTTACTCAGCAGGTCAAAGACAGATGGGGAGAAAAGAGAAGACTCGTGGTTTTACCTTTGCCTCCAGTTCCTCATACAATGCATAGTTGATCCAGATATATATATATCTCTTCCAGTGTCTCTTCTCTTGAATTGGTGGAACATTGGCAATGGCTCTTTCATAAACTTCACGTACTGTATCAGGATCTGCATCACTTTCAACCAATCGTAAGTAATCAAACCATGCATCGTAATTGTGGGGATTAGCCTTCCAGAAAGGAATCGGAAACCATTTCAGTAATACAACAACAACACATTTCTCTCCCTATAGTTTAAAGCAGAATAGTGTAATTCTGTAAATGTATACATCTAGGGTATTTTTTGAAAATTAACCACTGAAATATTAATGAACAGTAAAAATGTTCAAGTGTCTAAGTCATTAAGGCATTTCTACAGATTTTACCTGAGGAGATATTCATGAGGGTTCAAATGAACAAACTAGAGCCTGAAAAGTATTGTCACCATTGTATGGTTTCAGCAATTCTGGGCATGCCAGATTTTCCACCACCGCACAAACTTAGGGTACGTCTAGACTACATGCCTCTGTCGCCAGAGGCATGTAGATTAGGCTATCAGACATAGGAAAATGAAGCGGCGATTTAAATAATCGCCGCTTCATTTAAATTTACATGGCTGCCGCGCTGAGCCAACAAACAGCTGTTTGTCAGCTCAGCGCGATAGTCTGGACGCGCGGGTGTCGACATCAAAGGTATTTGTCGACCACCCAGGTATACCTCATCCCAGGAGGCATACCTGGGTGGTCGACAAATGCCTTTGATGTTGACACCCGCGCGTCCAGACTATCGCGCTGAGCCGACAAACAGCTGATCAGCTGTTTGTCGGCTCAGCGCTGCAGCCATGTAAATTTAAATGAAGCGGCGATTATTTAAATCGCCGCTTCATTTTACAATGTCTGGTAGCCTAATCTACATGCCTCTGACGACAGAGGCATGTAGTCTAGACGTACCCTTATTTAAACAAAACTAAGATACTTTCTACAAATCTGTGGTCAAGTATATGAACTCAACTTAAATCTCATAACTGACTTTAGTGCAATTTGCCAATACAGTAAATGTTCCAAAAGAACACAATCCTGGTTTTAATTTTATTTGACTACAAGGGTTATCGAGTGGTATTACAGCAACTAAGAGAAGTGGGGAAGACAATTAAAACACTAATTTCAATCCCTCCCTCAACATTTCTACTTAGAAATTTGAAAATGCAATTCTTCCTCTGCTGCATCGATTTCTTGGCAATACCATGGGAGACAAAGAAAAGATTAATAATCCATATCCTAGCAGGCAATTTTGGAATATGTCACATTTACAGCCCAAACTCTGATGTTACCATAAAGCTGTAGACTCCAAATCAGATAAATACCCAGAATGTTTAAGTTTCTAGATGAGAGGGAAAGAGTTGGCAGGTTTGACAATCAGCAAGACAAATCAAATGCTGTATTTAAAGCCAGTGTTCAATCCTAACCATTTAAAAAAATCTGAAACAAAACAAACCCAAGATTAGATTAGTTTTGTTACACTTACTGAAATTCATGTAGTGGAACTGAATCTATCCCACTCAATGGAAATGTATCCCCCTATAGCCCAGTTCCCATTAAATCCAACAGCCAGACCTTTTACATGTGATATGAGGCGCTCCAGATCAATTATTGCATCATTTGCAGATAGGTTACGATTAAACTAAAAATTAAATTATTTTATATGACCACACATGTCCTTTAAAAGCAATGCCTCAAAAGCAGTAGAACCTCATTCGGCACTGGAGAGTGGAATGGGTACCTAAGAATGTTACACATCTGTAAGCCTCTAGATCAACACTTACTTTCACTTCCTCTTCGTACTGAAATCTCCTCTTGCTGACAATAATATCTTCAATGCCTCTTCTGTCTCCAAACTTCTTTTCAAAGATGGTGTAGTTTTTGAAGAGTTCTTGGGCCTCCTGTTTTGGAATTCTATCCAGGGCGTATTTATAGATCACTCTCACCCTCTCAAACTGAAACCATTAACACATGACAAATTAAGGTGACCTGTGCTACATTTTACAAAAACATCTTTATTTTGCTCCCCTTAATTCATAGCTAGTAGTAGATTAATGTGCTAAAGGAAACAGACATTCAACCTCTAAGGGCGCATCTACACTGCAGAGAAAAAGTTGAATTAAGATACGCAATTCAGCTACGTCAATTGTGTAGCTGAAGTCGAAATAGCGTAATTCGGCTTTTGGTGCTGTCTACACAGCAGGAAGTCGAAGGAAGAACACTCTTACTTCGATTTCCCTTGTGAAATGAGGATTACAGGAGTGGGAATAAGAAATCCTCCATCCCAACATTATTTCGAAATAATGGCTTGCTGCATAGAGACACACTTTCTGTTATTTTGAAATCACGTCAGTTATTCCGAAGTAATGCTGCTATGTAGACATACCCTAACTGAGCACATAACACCTTTTAAATAGAAAGGTTTTGCCTTTTTTTAAAATCACAGGGCTAACATGCATTCTTTCATGAGGGCTGAATGAGGAACAACACTTTGAATAATTGTATTAGTACTATCAATTAAGCTGAAATATGACTTGCCTTCTACCCCACATCATGGCATTACGATCAAAGAAAGGAGCAAAAGTGATTGTTAAAATTTGTTTGATTTTTTTTGTTAGTATTTTTTTAATGGGAATTCCATCAAGTGTATCTTTTCTTCATCCCTATAAACTCTTATCATTTGCTATGTTTCAACCAAAAAGGCTATCCATCAGTTTGGTTTCCAATAACATTTTCTTCTAGTTTTCAAACCTTACTCACTGATTTAGCTGCGCCAAAACAGAGCACTACTCCAAATTTCTCTGTTTTAACTCTATTCCGTAGGGCTTATTGAAAAGCAATCCTTTTCCAGGTTCATCCTATTTTTCTGGCTCAACTTGGTTCAGTCTCTTTCAACATTCGCTCAGTTATGTCAGTTTTGAGGACTGTAGGTGATTTGATGATTCTGTCTCTTTTTGGTTGGGTTTTGTGAGAAGCTATCCCATACTAGGCATATCCCATTTTCCTGGCATAACCAAACCCTTAACATTGCTTTAAGACAGGGGTTCTCGAACTTTGTGATACCGCAACCCCCTAAAATGCTACATGAATTGTGTGACCCCCCCCCACCCTTACCAAAGTTGTTAAGCAAAAAAAGAGGGGGCGGAAGCCAAAGTTGCACCATTTTGTCCAGTTTGGGACTGCATACTAACCACCAATGCACCCATCCCATCCCAATGCACTCACCCCTGCCTCAGAGCTAGGCCCCCCTAGCGCCCCCCATCCCAGTGCACTCCCCCTGAGGCAGGACCCCCCAGCACCTCACCATCCCAGTGCAATCCCCCCTCCCCCTGAGGCAGGCATCCTCAGCGTGGGGAGCCCCGCTCAAATCAAATCTCTCCCCTCCGCAGAGCCAGGCACGGAGGAACACTCTTACTTTTAAAGTGGCTGCTCCTGCCGCCCAGCCTGGCTGCCTCAGCTCGCAGCTTATAGGGGAGGCATCACGTGGCCAGCTGCCGGTCTCTGCTGCTCATGCTGACCAGAGCAGCGTGCACTCCACTCCCACCCAGCCTGGCGCCCCCCTAGCATGGTGCCCGACAACTGACCCCGCCTGTCCCCCCTTCCCTAGACTCTGCAGCGCTCCTCACTCCCCTACCCCTTCCAGACGAGGCAGGGGAAAATTGTCCCTGCCAGGCTTCCGTCTGGTATTTCATGGGGTTTTTTTTTTTTTTTTTAACTGGACAGAGCCCGCAGGAGGAGACAAATGTTTCCAAGAAAAAAACCTGGATCCAGCTGCGACCCCCTTGTAAGTTGGTTGCGACCCCCCTGGGGGTCGTGACCCACAGTTTGAGAAATGCTGCTTTAAGAGGAAGCTGCTTGCCTAATTTGATGGTCCGAGCTCTCACTGTTTTAAGAGGAGTTGCTGATCAAACAAACTCTCAGAAATATATAGTAAATAACAAATTGGATCATATGTTTTCCCTATATTGGCCCCCACCCTTCCTTTTCTCTTTCTTATTTAAACTTCTTAAGAGGGTGGATTGTTCTGTGTTATGTTTTAACTTCGAAGGATGTTTCTAGTGTATTGTTAGTAATGCTCCATGCATTCCCAGGTAGGTTATTTGATGAAACATAGCTAATTTTTTATAATTAACAGACCATTTACTGCTAGTTGCTCACATATTGGGTAAAAAGACAAACTTAGGCCATGATTGGAGCCTTGCACGTATATGAAATGTATATCTGCATCCAATCCATAAACATGGTCTGCTGATACACATATGCATTTTGGGGGCTCTAGCCATAATCTTGCAGAAATTTACACGTGAGTATTCCCACTGAGTTAATCCCATTAGTTCATGTGCATAAATGTTTGCTGGATCAGAGTCCAAGTCTCTTGAAGGCAAGCAATGTGTCTTCCTCAAGTTATAAGAAGAATAAGTTTCCCTTGATATCCACAAAAGGCACAAATAAAACAGCTGCATTACTACATTCTGAGCACAAGTAATATGAGCTAGGGGTGAGACCGGGCACCGGTTAACTAGTCCCTGGGAGCAACCTCCTTCCTGTGGCCCACTGTAGGTGGAGTGCTGCTCCAGCCCTGGGGGAGCCAGGAGTAGAAGCCAGCTTCCACTGCCCATCTCTCCCCCGCACTTGGGGCTGCTGGCTTTTGCTGCGAGCCCCGCGCATGGGGCAGGGAGAGGAGTGGGATCCTGCTTAATCGGCTAAACCTAAGGTTTAACATCCCTAATATGAGCTCAGTCAAGATGCTTAGAAAACTACAGCCAAAAAGAAGTCTGAATGGCCCAGAGGACCACATGCAACAATATGCATTTTTATATTAGTTCAATACACTTTACGAAGCTCTTACTTCTTTCTGGTTCTCCTCAAATTTTGCAAAGGCCACAAACAAATGCTCATTCATATGGTCTTCTCCGAAGAACTCCACTGCTCTCTCATACACTTTTCTTGCATGGGCACAGTAACTGTGTTTCTCTTCAAAACGAGCGTACTTGATCCAGTTCTTAACATCAGGATGCACAATGACAAGTATGGAAATATTAAGGAAATGGCAACCGTTCTCCAATTCAAATCCCATCCTTCCCAGGGGTTACATGACCACGGGTCACATGAGAACAAGTTTAAGATGAATCATGCAAATAACATTCCCAAGAGGTAGAAGGGGATTAATGGGTGTTCAAAACACAGTGGGGTTCAGATTCAGGCACTATAGTTTTTAGGAAGGAAAGATAGTGAATTCAAAAAGGGGAAAAATATAAAATAAGAAGAGGAGGAGAAACTTTTAGTAGTTCTAGCATTAAGGAGGGACGAATACCTAAAAAGAGAGAAGGGACCCTCTTCCTCAGCTATTTGCTTTGGAAGTTTCCGTTTAAAATCTCATATACAACACATCTGTGCTTTGTACCATTTACTATTTTGGGGTGTTTTTTGTTGATGCTGGTTACAGTGCTTACATTGTAAGCACTTTCCCCAAAAATATACACCTGTTGTGGCAATGTTAAATTACAAGCTTCCTCCTGGACACTTATTCTCATTTAATTGGCTTTCACAACAGTAAAAAAGAATTCCCCACTGTGTGCATTCCTAGGTATCAGCAGTATTTGTTGCTCACATTATAATTAAAGCGGAGGAAAGTCACATACAAATTCATGAGCATGAACAGATGGATAACGATGAAACCCAAAAGGTGGATCTGAATATTAGTGCAAGAGACAATGTCCTGAAAAGGATATATCTCTCATAAATGGTGCGTGCCCTCTCCACCTCCTTGTATCTCAGCTCAAAGTTAATATAGGAATGCCAGGCTTGTTCCTCTGGTTGCCACTCCATCCAGCGTTCAAACACCTGACGTGCTCCAGCAACGTTCCCCAACATCTCTTCCATGTAGGTATATTTGTACCTTTAAAAAAGGCAAACCAGACCTAACATTGACAATCATTCAGAAACGTACTTAACCAATGTATTACTTATAGGTAGCCCTTTTGGTGGTATTCATTACTTGCATCTCAGAATTGTCCAGCAGCCCCATTGTGCTGGTGAGATTACAACCCCAAGGAAAAGAAAAGTGGGGGGAGGGATATTTCCAATGTGAGTCTCCTTTTTAATATTAGCTTGCAGAAATCTCAAACAAAAACCCACCAGAGATGCTGAAAACGCTGGATTTTCACATGCGGTCATTTTTCTTTTTCACTAAGATCAATGGTTTTTATTATGAGAGGTGGACTAGCGAGCGCTACTATCTGAAAACTCACCAGAATTGATTGACCCTGGGGAGGGTAGTGATGGCTCGATCCCAGATATTCCGGGCATGGTTAACCTGGCGGTTCTTCATTTCCATCTCTGCATACTTCAGCCAGAGTGTAACATTTCTGTAGTCCACATCTAACGCACGCTCGTAGATGGAACGAGCCCTGGAAAGCAAGTGGCATTGTATGTGATACAGTTCAAGGACTCTGGCAGTATTAGTTGCACATATTCTTGATAGCAAGATGCTCATCTTCATAATTACCTTTGTATTTCTTTTAGGCTCTCCTCCCATTGTGCGTACTTTATCCAGTTACTGATAACAGTCCTGTTTTTTCTTATATTATCTTCAAAGGTCTAAGAAGAAAGTTAGGATTTATTTTTAAAAGTGAAATTTCACTATGCAGAGAGATCCCATTATAAGAATGTTTACTGATAAGTTAAAAACAAGATAGCAGTAGATTGGACTAAAAATTCCAAATGTGTTACAATTTGTTTAAACACAAGTTACAACAGAATACCTTTGAGATCTAAACAATTCAGAGATATCCTAAGGCTAGATCTACATTAGAGTGGGGATCCATGCTTTCAGATCGATCCACCGGTGGCCGATTTAGAGGGTCTAGTGAAGATGACTTGCCAAATCAACCACAGATTGCTCTGCAGTTGACCCTTGTGCTCTATCCCTGATGAGAAGAGTAATGTAAGTTGATGGGAGAGTTTCTTCTATCTACTCTCCTGGTGGTGGTAACCCAACCTAAGGTACGTTGGCTCCAGCTACATTGTTCACAGGAATAATGTAGCTGGAATTCCGTACCTTCGGTCAACTTTCTGCGATCTTGGGTTAGGTCACAGGAAAGTTGTAAGCTTGTAAGATCCTGTGTCTATCTGTAACGCAGATGGACTAACAGTTATAACAGCTTTCAAAATTGTTTTTAAAACCCTTTGTTTAGATATTTTAATAGTAATATTTGCGGGGTCTCAAACACAAGGGACAGGACCAGGATGCTTCCAGGCTTCCCCACCCACAGACCATGACTGGTCTGGTGGTGGGGGAGCCCCTTCCCCCCCTCCCGCTAAGCATCCATGCCCAGGGCAGTGGGCGGAGACTTCCCATGCTCCCCCACCCACAGGCCAAACAAGGCCTGGGGGAGGGAGAGCACATAAAGCCTCCTCCCGCCTTGCCAGGAGCGCACGATGCTTCTAAGTGCTGCAAACTCCTTGCAGGGTGGGGGCAGGGCAGAGGAAACTTCCCACACTGCCCCCACCCCCAGCCCCTGTTTGCAATTAGCACTGAAGAAACTATGAACATGCAATCATTCCCTCCCTCTGGCTGATTTTTACTCTTCCTTTTTTATATGGCCTCGCATGATTCTAGCAAATAATAATCGACTCATTAATAGCATAAATATAGTTTACAATACAAAATCATAATGGAAGAAGTTATAGTTTCAATATGCTACTAAATCCAAATTTAAAAACAATTATGCATTTTTTAAAAAAAGAAACAGGTAAAGCCACCCTTAAACAGCTATTTGTGATTTTTACCTTATAATCTCAAAATATCTATTTTCTCTCTTTGAAGTTAATGAAGAATGAAATTAATTGAAA
The DNA here is from genome assembly GCF_052426305.1 of Pelodiscus sinensis. Taxonomy (NCBI): domain Eukaryota; kingdom Metazoa; phylum Chordata; order Testudines; family Trionychidae; genus Pelodiscus; species Pelodiscus sinensis. The sequence goes on from NC_143054.1 coordinate 197,146,028, forward strand.
TGAAATTGAATGAAAACATTCAGTAAAGTTATAAATATGCTAGATTCTTAGTACTGTACAGAAGCATCAAGATACTTGTGCACTTACCTTCCTTTTTCGAAGCTTGTAGTCATTTAGCTCTTCTTCATCTGTGATCTTCTGTTGAGGAGGTGGTGGAAGAAGTTCAAGTTCTCTTTCTTTTGCTTCTCTTAAGAGCTGTTCTGCTGTGATCTGGACTTCTGCTGGTGCTTTGTTTTTCACCTTCAGAAGAAAAACAAATGGTTTTTGATACTCTTATATTTCTCTATCTCTTTAAAAAATAAACAAAAAAAACCCAAAACCAGAAAGTGAGCTGACCCAATGGTTTATTATGTGAACTAAACAAAGAAGTACAATTTGGTGACTGGCTGAGAAATAAATGGAACTAAGTTTGCTATTAGACACCAAATATAAAATGTTCCTTACAGTGTCCATGTCACCCCATAAAAACATCATAAACTCAGAAGCTGTAACTCTGTCTGGAGTGCCAAAAGATGGAAAATGTTGGAACAAGGCATGGAAGAGTATTCATGAAAGTATATCTGGGACAAATGTCACCACCTACCTTGGAAAAAAAATTAAATATAAGAATAGATCTGGAACTTTGTTTTATAATATGATGTGCAAAGCTGAAAATATGATACTCAATAAAAGAGTACTACCAGTTAAAAATATCATGGACAATTTTTTTTAACCTATGTTACTGATAGTCCTGGATTATGAAACAGACATTTTTAATGTCCAACTTGATTATTTGTGTTCTTTCTTTGCTTTTAGCATTCCTCTCAGTTTGGACAATGAAAACCCCATGTTGGTTGTTTAATTTGTTTCACATTTTCAGTATCGTATTTCAAAACTGAAGAACAATATTCATTTGTTTTAAAAATTATTTGATTTGATCTTTTTTTAAAAAATGGAGTAAGCATTCTACTGATATGACAGGTTTTATAAAAGTTTGGGTTTAGAAAGTTTAAATTGGGGCCAAATTCAGGTTGACCCTGTGCCTCTGAAAAAATGTCACACAAACTACTGACTGGATTAGAGCAAAAACAACTACAAAGCACATAAATATAATCTGCTTGGGAAAAAAGTAAAGTATAATAGAACCTCTGATATAACACCTGTGGAATGTCCATTGTACGTAATTCTAAACAAAATATTATAGTTCTTTCAAAAACTTACAAATGAACATTGGCTTAATCTTTGAAACATTATTATGCAGGAGAAATGCTGCTTTCCATTTTTTAGTAGTTTACATTCAATATAGTAGTGTACTGTATTTGCTTTATTTGGTCTCTGCTGCTGCCTGATTGTGTACTTCCAGTTCCAAATGAGGTGTGTGGTTAAATGGTCAATTTGTGACTGCTGTTTATAGCTCTGAGATGTTAAAAAGCGGTTAAGAAGCTAATTGAATAGTCCCTGGAATTTCCATTGACTACTCAATTAATCGATAAGGGGTTTCTCTGCGGCTCTGCTTTTTAAATTTAGTAAGAGCAGCTTGGTGGCTCTTACTACATTTAAAAACAGAGCTGTAGCGTCTGGGAACCAGCATGAGGAAAACTTGTGTCATCTTCCTCACTGTGCCTCTGCCTCCCCGCAGAGTCTGTGCTGGGCAGATCTAGTTTTTAATAGCATCTGATATAGAGGCAGCAAGCGGGAGTGGGGGAAGCAACTAGTCACTTACATCTGTATTCTGAGATTCTACTGCATAAAACCAAGAGTTTTTACATTTTTTGGAATACAGAGTAAGGCTCCAATCCTGCAAATACTCATATACTAACTTAACTACACGAGTATTCTTATTGACTTCAATATAATTATTCATGCCCATAAGGCTAAGAATATGCATATCAGTGCGATGTGGGAATTTTTCAATACTTTTTCTTGTTGGAAATGTTGATTTATCAAAACCAAAACGTTTCACGTAAATGTATAATTTTTGATGAAATTTTTTTGGGGAAGTTTTTTCAGGTCACGGACAGAATTTCTCATCAGAATCAGTTAAAAAAAACCACACTTGATCAGAAAAGCCAATAATCAGGATAGTCAATTGAACTTGGGTCTTTTACAGTCCAAGTTCCTGCTTTGACTGAGTCAGAGCAGGGACCTGAATCTGATTACCCACCTCCCAGGTGATTGCCCAAACCACATGGGTATTGACTATTCTCAGATGGGTCTCTCTCAATATAAACTGTTGGAGCTGCTTCACTTCATATAAATTAAATATCCATTGACCCAGAGTGAGAAAGAATGGCTCTTTGACACTGTTCTTTAATTGGTGGTTCATAGACTTTAACCCTGTCACCAGGGCTTTCTGTTTGACCTGCTACAGGACATCAACTGCTCCTTCATACCCTCAGAAACAGTCAATCAAAGCTTCTCCAGACACAGAGGGTCTCATTCCCCTGACCTTCAGGACTCTAGCCTAGTTTCAGAGGAAAGGCAGGAGGAACTATCCCTACTCACAGGAGAGTTGCGGAGGATGAAGAAAAAGCTCTGCAACTCAAGGTCTCCATTCCCTCTTTCCCTGCCCCCTATAAGTGGGAATGACTCCTTTCTCATCCCTTTAACATCCTACTATGGGAGGGGGAGTAAGAAACCTCTGAGATTGCCTGGAGAGGCAGAGGGATACTACTGCAGCACCCTCCCCTTGGACAGGGGTGTGTGTGGAAAAAGTCCAGTAAGAGCAGAAGGGAGGCTGGAGGCAGGATGGGCTGAGCCCTGGTTCTTAATTAGCAGTCCAATCAGCACACAGCTGTAGCCTATGTGACATCCTTAGGGCCACGCAAATAGTATATATAAAATGTGTAGATGTGGCTCACCTTACATAGAGAAGAGCTACATATGCTGTCCACAATGGTAAATGGGTTGAAAACCATTGGGCTGGGTACATGGGTGTTGTAGAGAGATGGGGGAGGAAAAATACAGAGTAGAACAGATGGGAATTGGCCAGATGCACTTCAGTTTGTTTTCTGTTTTTTTACCATCATGCCATCTATATAATTTAGAAACTTTTCCTTATCAGAGCTTAGTTCTATTGTGTTTACATTTCAGTTTATGATGGAATGCTTTTAATCAAATGCTTATGCAACATAGGGTGATCTGTAATTGATGTACTTTCAATAGCTAGCTTGACCACATGCTTTGCAGGACTTTTCTGGGGAGGGAGGAATAGTGCGAGTACCAATATTTCAGGCTGTAGGAAAGGGAAATTTGATGTCCATGTGACTTTAACATCTAATTTTAATTTCATAGTTATAGAAACCTAACTGCATGTTTTAATAACACTAGTGTTTTTCCTTATTTTGTTTACAAGATTTTGTTAGATTACTGTTCATGGCATGGCTAATTTTTTGAGACTAACAAATATTCTGTTTATATTACTCTGGAAAGGTGGTGAACCTTTGCCAGTAGCAGGCTTGCTACAGAGCAGACACCTGAAAAGCCCTTTGGTGTGGCAAGCTGTGGGCACTGCCTTATTCAGCCCCTTAAAGTAAAATTGACTATCGCTGCTCTCCCGGGGGGTGGTAAAGCACCAACTCAGGCAGAGCAGGGACAGGAACGGCAAGGCTCACAACAGCCCCCATGAAGTGCGGGGGGGCCCCTCATGATTGTGTGGTTCCCCCCCCCCCCAAGTGAAGCTGGTAGCTGGGCTCGGGCTGCTTGTGCCAGGCACTGAGCCAAAGCTGTTGCAGCAGCGCTCGCGCCAGCGACCCCCCCTCCTCACTGCCCCCCCCTCAGCTCCCTCCTGGTCCACTGGGGCATCGCCCCATGCCCCCGGCGGCCCCTCCCCGTGGTCACAGGCCCCCAGTTCCCTCCCTGAGACACCCCGGCCCCCGAGAACTCACCCTCGTGCCCTCCCCCAGCACCGCCTCGCCTTTCCCTGCCCCCCCCGTCTCCCTTCGCCCCCCCCCCCCCAGCCGGGGGGCACCCCCCCTTAGCGCTGGGTCCTGTCCCCCCCGCACCTTCGCCACTTTGGGGATTCGCTGCTTCCCGGCCGCCGTAGACGCCATGTTGCCGCCGCTGCTGTGCGCTCCACCTGCCTCCACCCCGCGCTGACCTTTCACCTTTCACCCCGCGCGGCGTCACCCGGGTCGTTGCCACGGTAGCGGCGGCCGCGCGTCTCCCAACGGCTGCGGCGGAGTCGCTGCGTCCCGGGTGAGGCGGCGGCGTCAGTTCTTCATAGCGCTGAGCCGGCGGGGTCCACAGGACGCTGCGTGCCCCTGGTAACCTCCGCGGCGCTCTGGGAGGGCGGGGCAAGGGCGCTCCCGGGCCGGGGCCACAGTGGTGAGCGGGTCCCATCTCCCGTAGCTCCCCTCACCCTTGGGACTACATCGCCCAGCATGCAACGCGCGCTTCCCGCACGGCGCCTACCGCTCCCAGCATGCAGCGCGTTTGAGAGCTCGTCCTAGCGCCTCCTCTGCGCTGCCCCCTGGTGGCCTTCCCGAGAACTGCAGCTCCCCTTGGCCCGGGGCTGGCGGTGGCCAATGCTGCGCCATGAGTTCCAGCAGCGGGGCCAGGCGCAACTGGGGCGGGGCACAGCGGCCAACCTGCTCGCCCCATTGCTCGGTGGGAGGCCACGCCTGTGGGCCTTCTAAAACTCCAGCAGCTCTTACGGTCTTATTTGAGAAAATAAATCCGTAGCTGCATAGTGTAAGAACGGCCACCCTGGGTCAGACTAGAACCAGTGAACTGTATTTTGGGTGAATGTCCACGGCTGGTACTTGATTCAAAAGAAAGTTGTCATGGGATAAGAGGGAAGGTCCTTTCGTGGACTGATAACTGGTTAAAAGACAGGAAACAAAGGGTAGGAATAAATGGTCAGTTTTCGAGTGGAGAGGGGTAACATGTGTGGGTCCCCCAAAGTTCGGTCTTGGGACCCATCCTATTCAACTTATTTATAAATGATCTAGCAGTTCCCAACCTTTTCCAGATCAGGATCCATTTTGACAATTCAGGAAGACTTGATGACCCACGGCAATTCAAAAATGGAGGGAGGAAGGGGGGGGGCAGAGCCACCTGGGGAGATACTTGGCAAACCTTTTAAAATGTAATGGCAACCCATATTTGGGTCACAAGGTATAGGTTGGGAAACCCAGAAAGGGGTAAACAGTGAGGTGGCAAAATTTGCAGATGATACCAAACTGCTCAAGATAGTTAAGACCAAAGCAGACTGTGAAGAGCTTCAAAAAGGTCTCACCAAACTAAGTGATTGGATAACAAAACGGCAAATGAAATGTCATGTTGATAAATGTAAAGTAATGCACATTGGAAAACGTAATCCCAACTATATACAATATGATGGGGACTAATTTGACTACAACGACTCAAGAGAAAGATCTTGAAGTCGATAATTCTCTGAAAACTTTCACTCACTGTGCAGCAGCAGTGAAAAACGCAAGTAAAATGTTGGGAGCCATTAAAAAAGGGATAGAGAATAAGCGGGGCTCGACAAATTAGTCAATCTACTCACCTGGGGGGAGTAGATTTTAAGCTGGCATGGCGACACAGCGTGATCAGCACATGTGTAGCGTGGTCTGCGCATGCACAGCATGCCAAACCACACGGCTGGTGAGCGGGGCTCGCTGCCGCTTGTCAAGTGTTGAGAATAAGACAGAAATTTTCGTATTGCTTCTACAGGCAGTCCCCGGGTTACATACAAGATAGGGACTGTAGGTTCTTAAGTTGAATCTGTATGTAAGTCGGAACTGGCATCCAGATTCAGCCGCTGCTGAAACTGATCAGTTTCAACAGCGGCTGAATCTGGAGCCAGTTCTGACTTACATACAGATTCAACTTAAGAACCCCAGGCTCCGCGACTTTGCTCTGCTTTGCTCCCCGTCCCCCTGGTCTGCAGACCAGGGGGACGGGGAGCAAAGCAGAGCAAAGCCGCGGAGCACGCGGGCAGCTGACAGCCCAGACGCGTCTGGGCTGTCCGCTGCCCGCGTGTTCCGCCGCTTTTCTTCCTCTCCCTGGTCTGCTGGAGACCAGGGAGAGGGAGGGCCCCGTTCGTAACTGCGGATCCGACATAAGTCGGATCCACGTAACTCGGGGACTGCCTGTATATAAAACCATGGTATGCCCACATCTTGAATACTGTGTACAGATGGGTTCCATCTAGCCCAGTATCCTGTCTGCCGGCAGTGGCCAATACCAGATGCCCCAGAGGGAGGGATCACAACAGGTAATCCTCACGTGATCCCTCTCCTGTCTCCCACTTCCAGACAAACAGAGGCTAGGGACACCATTCCTACCCATCCTGGCTAATAGCCATTGATGGACTTAACCACCATTAATCTGTCTAGCTCTTTTTTTAAACTTGTTAAAGTTCTAGCCTTCACCACATCCTCTGGCAAGGAGTTCCACAGATTGTGCGCTGAATGAAGAAAAACTTGTTGTGATTCCCTTCCTCTGAGGCACGTGGTATTGGCCACTGTCAGCAGACAGGATACTGAGCTAGATGGACCACATCTGTATGCAGTATTCAAGATGTGGGCATACCATGGTTTTATATAGAGACAATATAGTTTTATATAGAGGCTTTTTTCACTGCTGCTGCAGTTCTTCCCATAAAACCACATTAATGAAATTCCAATAAAACAAACTAGTCTCAGTGCAAGTACAGAGATCTGCAAATAAAACCTTATAGGACTGGGACCTAGGATTCTATATGAGAGCATATGGCCTCTTGATCATAATGGGAAATTGTGGTGGGCTCGTATCTATTCTACATAGGGAAGATAAAATTATATGTTGGTATCTCTGACCCATATTATATTGGGGGTGTGAGCTATAATTGGGGTGATATTGGTTTATCAGGGGTTGTAGCTGATACTGGTTGGAGCTATGACTGTAGGGTGGATGTGTATTATAGCTTTTCTTGTCTATAATTAGCATTTGGATGGGGATCAGGAGCACAGTTAAGGTTGGTATTTTTTGAATGGGCAGTGTTGTATTCCCGCATATGAGTTATGCACTCTGATGCTATTTGAACTGTTCATTTGCATGCCTTTAAAGCTTAAGGGTTTTCTAAAATTCTGATATTACTTGGTATGTACACATGCCAACTTTAAAAAATTAGGTGGCAACAGAATGAAAAGCTAACCAAGTTTTTTGTTGGTTAATGACAGTTGAACTGAAGTAATATCACATATGTTATGAAACTGTTAAGTATGCAAATCATCAAATAGGTAAGGACACTACAAACACATTGCATATCAAACTGCAAAAGAGATTTATATTCACATTATTTATATTATCTGAGTTAAAGCTATCCTGTAAAGCCTTCCACTGCTCCTGTTGTGTAAATATTGTTGTTGATTTTAAAAAATGTTTTTGAACAAATAGGTTGAAATGGACAGATATTACTATGATGATGAGCACAATATAAATGCCTACTAACTGTTTAATGGAGTGGTAGACCACTTAAAAAATTCCCTGACTGTACAGTAATATTTTAGGTGTTAAGCATTTTACTACATCCAATTTGAGCCTGGTGTTTTTGAAGGGGCTCGTGAGAGTTAGGCACTTAAATCCGATTGATTTTTTCATGAGGCTTTAACTGCCTAACTTCCATTTGTCTCTGAAATCCCATCTAGAATGACTAACTTTAAGGTTGAAGTCATTGCAGAAGCCATTCACATTAGATAACAGCATCGTTTTCTTTATATTTGCTACAGTGTATAAAATGACTGCAATAAAGTCTGCAAGAGGAAATACAGAAATGGTCACTACCAGAAGAACAGAATCACATGATGTTTCTGGTATTATCAGTCTCATGCGATATTTTACTGAGCAAACTTTTGGAAGGATTAATGTCATCTATCTTTTGTAAGTAGCAACATTTTAGGATCAAAAGTGACATTCTCCTAAACATACCCAGAATTATAAGTCACTGTGTTACATCTCTGCCTAAGCAAATGAGCTTTGCTGAAAATTAGGCTGTGCGTCAGCTCCCTGCCACACCTATCTGTCCTCCTCGCCAGCAAATGCCTCCAGACTCTGCCAGTCTTAACCTTGTCTTGCAGGTAACAATCAGTGAGCCAAGTTCTCAGGCTCACCAGAGAGGTTTATGTCAGTACTCTGTTACTCTTACTTTATTTCAAGATAGTCACGCAGAGGTAATTCAAAATATAAGTAAGAATATGTTTATTAATACAGAACATCGATTTAAGTGATACTTAGCACAACTAAGATACAAAGTTACAGGCAAAACAAACTAAAACATACTTTCTAGTTTCCAGTTACAGTAAAAAGTAAACAGCTTTCTCACTTGCATCAAATTACCAGCATCACTAGCCCTCCAGCATCACTAGTCCTAACAGCAAGAGGATCCAGTATTCACAGAATCAGAGAGTGCTGTCTTCTTTGTTCCCTAAGTGATGGATAGCTAGAATTCCTTTTTCTCCCTTTATATTTTCCAAAGTCTTTGCATCCAGGAAGATATCCTGGCAGTTCACACTCTGGAGTTGGCCCCAGTGTGAATACCAAGATATATCCTCTGATGTTTGTTAGCTTGATTGCTTTGTTTTCCTTATATGTAAATGTGCTTTCGTTGTCCTCTGTCTGTAACTAAATTGGGCAGTCAGGGTAGGCTTGTTTACTCACTGGCACCAAACCATATTATAAGAACATATTTCCAGCACACCCTATAATTCGATATACAATCTGTGCATTCATCACACAGTGATATTCATGACTAACATGTCCATCTTACAAGACACTGTGTGGCTAATCATTCTTAAATCAGAGGCATGGGGTGGCAGGTGGGAGCCAGTTTGTGGGAGAACTACCTGACACCCCACGCTGCTGCCTCTGATAGAGAGGCAGCAGCGCAGGGTTGGTGGGGTCTCTCTGGGGATGGGACCAGGAGCTCACTGGCTGCTGGTCCCACTGCCAGGGACTATTGAATAGTCATGTAACTGCTAAAATTTAATGCAATCTAGCATCCCTAGTCAGAACCAGCTGGCTTGAAAGTTAAATTTCACTACCCCCCCATACTGAAAGGTGGGGCTGCCACCGAAGCTTCTTGCAACTAGAGAGGGAAGTTTGCTCCACTCACAACTAATGGAGAATGCGGGCAGGATGGCTCGGTCCTGTTGATGGACATAAAGGAGGCTGGCAGAGAAGTGAGGGAGAAAATAAAAAAGGACTCCATGTATGTGAGAAGCTGCTGAAGTGGGTGGTGGAGAGTCAATAGTGATAAGCAACAAAGCTGTAGCAGCAACAGAATCAAATACTACAACAGCTGGCCTCCCAAGGCCAGCAATAATCAGTTCAGCTGCAATACTCCCACAAGAGCCAACCACTCAACAGCAACAATATCTGATCCACCAGTTTGTAGTGCTCCTACAACCCCCAGAGACTGCTGCTAGACTGGGGCCAGGGTCTTCTAGAGGGATCCCGGGGCCAGGAGTCCTTGTCAAGGTGATGAAAATGGGCCCAGGGAATGACCCTGAAGCTTTCTTGTTGACATTTGAATATATGGCCATTGTGACAGCATGGCCACTAGATGACTGGGCCATCCTCTTGGCCCCCTGTCTAATAAGGTCAGCCCAGGCAGTCTGTAAGGTACTAGATCTCGTGAATGCCCAAGCTTACTATAAGGTCAAGGTGACCATCTTGAACTGTTCTGATGTTTCCCAGAGACATACCGCCAGGGCTTCCAGAGGGAAAAGTACTTGCTGGGGGACTAGCCTCAGGCAGTTGCCCAACATCTCAATGATTATTTCTAGCCCTGGCTAATCCCTCAAGGCATATTGGGATGGAGGTGGTGGAGGGTATTGTCCTTGAGCAATTCAACTAGACCTGGGGAGACCCTTCTGAGACTGGTCAGGAGTGCCCCTGGATTAAAAGGAATATGGAATCAAGGAGCTTGGAATCTGAAACTCTCTTCTACCTGTAGTAACCCCTGGACATGGGGGCTCATGGGCAGTAGTGATCCCTCTAATTTGTATGTCCGTGTGGAATTAATTTTATGTGCACCAATGTGGAGATGCACATAACAGAATTTATTCTGCACATAGATGGTGTGGAGGCAAAGGGGTTTTGGAATGTGGGAGGGTGCTCAGGACTGGGGCAGAGAGTTGGGATGCAGAGGGTAAGGACTCTGGCTGGGGGTATGGGCTCTGGGATGCTTGCCAGTGAGGGAGAGAGAACAGCCACTTCACACTGCTGAAATAATAATGCTTAGATGGACATTGGCTACAATGAAAATGTTTGTTACACAGTGAATCAGTATGAGTCATAGTTCAGGTAGTAGCCATTGTGGAAAAACCAAGGGAGTTATGTGAGATGATGAGATGTGGGCTACGTTGCCCAGACAGCGTAAGAACTAGTAGTTAAGGACAAAGACCATGAGGAAAACTAAAGGTATTACACTATGTAGCTTTTAGCAACAAAACAGTGTTGACACAGCCTTGTCGCTAAAAGCTAGCTTATGTGAATGCTGTTTGTTGGCACTTTTGCCAACGAAGTACTTCTATCCTGTTCACACTTTAACTTGCCATATCAAAACTTTGTCATTCAAAGGGCAAAGTTAAGCACCCATGAAAGACAAGGCTTTCTCGATCAAGTGCAAGTGTAGAAGTATCCCTAGAGAAAGGTAGTTCAAGATGCTAAAGGAAGACATGAAGAAGTTTAGTGTCAGCTTGGAAGTTGCACTTGACAAGGGTACTTGAAGATGAAGAACAAGAGCTGCTGATCTTAATTGATGGGATAACTTGAAGAATAGAATGAAAAATGTAGAAAAATTTCAATTTTAATTATGATTATGCTGTATATTAATTTTGTGACTTTAACATACAGTGTACAGCTAAATGTAGTGCTATTGCTAAAGAATTGTATACTGTAGTTTATTACCTACAATATACAGGCATAATGATTTCAGAGGGGTAGTCATGTTAGTCTGTAACTTTAAAAACAACTTAAAACAAATGAGTAGTCCTGTGGCACCTTGGAGACTAACAAAAATATATGTATAGTATCATGAGCTTTTGTGGGCACAGTCCACTTCTTCAGATGAGATGATCATGTTTGCCATTTGCACTGTTATAGTATTCCTTTTTCCAGTCTTAAAAACATGGATTATTTTCCCTCTCACTTTTGATTAAAGAGTTCATTACAACTGGAATGTGGAAGTCTTCCTCTTTCCCTTTGGCAGGATATTGGGGTTTCTGGTTTTCCCCTTTAATGCCTTTCCTATTTTGAAAATATGATTATAGTTTTCTTTGACCAGAACAGATAGTTGGAAGATTTTCCTTTCAAGGAAATGATAGTGTCACTCCATGGAATAGAATAGAATTTAACTATGTGTGTAGAGTCATAGAACACTAGAACTGGAAGGGATCTCAAGAGGTCAAATCTAGTCTAGCACCATCTAGATTATCCCTAATAGATGTCTGTCTAACCTGCTCTTAAATATTTCCAGTTATGGAGATTTTACAACCTCCCTTGGCAATTTATTCCAGTGTTTAACCACCCTGACAGGCAGGAAGTTTTTCCTAATGTCCAACCTAATCCTCCCTTGCTTTAATTTAAGCCCATTGCTTATTTTCTTGTCATGAAAGGTCAAGGAGAACAATTTATTCCCCTCCTCTTTGTACCACCATTTTAAGTACTTGAAAACTGCTATCGTGTCCCTGCTCAGTCTTCTCTTTTCCTAACTAAACAAGCCTAATTCTTTCAGTCTTCCCTCATAGGTCATGTTTCCTATACAGGCAGTCCCCGGGTTACATGGATCCGACTTACTTCAGATCCCTACTTACAAATGGGGTGAGGCAACCCTGCACTAGCTGCTTCCCCCCCAGCAGACCAGGGAGACACGGAACGGCTTTTCTCAGCAGACACCTCAGCTTGAGAATAAAGGACTGAGGGAAGTGAGGTGTGGGAGAATAAAACTGAGCTCTGGAGAATGTTTGGCTAGAATTTTCCCTACAATATGTACCAGTTCCGACTTACATACAAATTCAACTTAAGAACAAACCTACAGTCCCTATCTTGTACGTAACCCGGGGACTGCCTGTATCTTTAATAATTTTTCTTGCTCTTCTCTGGACCCTTTCCAATTTCTCCGCATCTTTCTTGAAATGTGGTGCCCAGAACTGGACACAATACTCCAATTGAGGCCTCATCAGTGCAGAGTAGAGCAGAAGAATTGCTTCTCGTGTCTTGCTCACACACTCCTATTAATGCATCCTAGAATCATGTTTGCTTTTTTCTGCAATAGTGTCACTGCTTATAGTGATATGTGGTGTCATTAGGTAATCTACTGTATAGAAAACTTTACCTGTCTACACCTAAGTGCTTAACAAACCCTAACCTTACTTCTGCTGAATTAGTGAGTATTCATGAACTATTTTATACTTTATTCATTTTATTGTATTTTAATTATTTGAAAATTGGTTTTCTATTGGTAAAGTATGACTCTCAGTTAACTAGAATATTCAGTTAACTGGCACCACCCCTGTTCTCCCAAAATGCGGGGTAACAGAACATATACTGTAGTTGACTCATGTATAAGCTAATAGAGCAGTTAGTAAATACCCAGTAATCAGACACACTGCTTTATTATGTACATTTTCAAAAGTGACCATTGACTTTGGGTGTCTCAATTTCTGTGGCAAGTTTGAGATCTTTGGACTTGATTTCAGACATGTGAACCTACAACTCTATCTGAAGCCAATGGGGAGCTGCAATTGTACCTATGGAAACTGTTTCCGATATGGCTCAAATGTATGGTCTAGGCCAGGGTGGGCAATAATTTTTTAAAAGGGGCAACTTCATAAATTTCTGAAGTGACCCTGGGCTGCTCTGGAAGGGGCAGGGCCAGGAGACTTCTTGTGCTCTCCTCCCCCCAGACCCTGATTGGCCTGGGGGTGGGGGAACACTTGAAGTCTTCCCTCCCCCCCAGGGATTCGTCAGCTGGGCCTGGAGGTGGGAGGAGTTCCCAAAATCTCTCTCTCCTTGCCCTTCCAGGGGCGCATGATGGCTAGAGAGAAACACCGGCTGTTTTAAAATAGCCGGTGGCTCCTTCTGATGCCGTGTGTCCCGGGTGGGGGAGAAGACTTCGTATGCTCACCTTCCCCAGGTCTTGATTGGCCTGGGGGGTGGGGGGAGTGGCAGGGCAGCCGTGGGCCAGATCCACTAGCTTGGCAGGCTGGATCTGGCCCACAGAGGCTCCTTTGCCCTCCCCTCGTCTAGGTATATTTAATCCTGCCTCAGCGTGGGAGGGAGGGCTACATGACCTCTTCAGGTCTTTCCCAGACTTACATTTCTTTGATTCTGTGAAGTTGGGCATCTAAAATCAGAGGACCCCAAATCAGAAGTCACTTTTGTAAATGTGATTGTTAAAACTCCCTTGCACCCACCAAGAAGATGGATTTAGTGGGAAGAAATGTTGTATAATGAGTATCAGTGACCCTTTCCCCATCCTCTAACGTGGTTCCCTCGTGAGGCTGTTGAACAGTTGTTAATTTGGAGACTAAAATCACTTTCAGAATCTTCTTTAACTTTTACAAATTGAAATGGTTTTCACAGAGAAAAAGCTAACCTTGCAGTGACACTCAGCAATGAGAAGAATGAGGTTATTGCCCATGCTGCATTTCTGGACTATCCAAATTGGAATATAGTTGATCAAGCTGATTGGGAATCATTTTTACATGAAAACTACAGTAACGAAAAATGCACAGTAAGTATTTTTCAGATGTGTTTTCACTTCAGAAATTTCAACGTGGTTTTTATTTTGTTTCTTTTGAATACTGTATGTATTGAGTGTGTGGTACAATACAGAAGAGAAACCAGTTAGAGTAAAATAGATGCATTGCTCTTCTTATATATTGCTATTCCCTGAGATTTGGGGAGATCATTGTAGAGAATGGGGTTCCTTTTTCCTGGAGATTTGTTTTTTTTCCCATTCAATCTGATTTCTTTGTTGAATAGTAATAGAAATGTAGCCGTATTAGTCTGGTGTAGCTGAAGCAAAATACCAGACTATGTAGCACTTTAAAGACTAACAAGATGGTTTATTAGATGATGAGCTTTCGTGGGCCAGACCCTCTTCCTCAGATAAAATAGTGGAAGAAAATAGTCACAACCATATATACCAAAGGATACAGTTTAAAAAAAAATGAACACATATGAAAAGGGGGTCAGAAGGTGTTTCTGTGTGGATTTGTTCCCGAGTAGCTGTGGGGAGGCTTTTAAGGAGACAGTGTAGTTTCGTCGGATCCCTAGTTACAAACGGGTGGGGGGGGCGAAGCTAGTGCGCGGTGCCTCCCCCATTGTCACCGCCTCCGGCAGCACGGGGGGCGCTTCCCCCCAGCAGACCAGGGAGATGCGGAGCTAGTGCCCCCTCCCTCCCCAGCAGACTAGGGAGACACGGAGCGGCTTTTCTCGCCGCGGAGGACGCGGGTCTGCTGGGGGGAACAAGACACCAGCCAAAAGGGGGCACTCCAGAGCGGAAAAATTAATTTCCTAGGGAACAGCAGGAGCAGCAGGCAGTGAGACCCATTGTGTTACAGTCCCCACCTTGGGAGCAACAGCTCTTTCCCTCTTCAGCACTAAAGCTGCAAGTATCTTGTTAGCGTCATGTGAAATTAACAAGTCCCTTCCAGCCTGGCAGAGGTGAAGCTGAAAAATTACCCAGTGGTGTGGGTGGGCAAGAATGGGGAGGAGCAGGACAGAAGGGAAGAGGGGATAAGCCCCAACCCCACACCCTGCACCGCTCCAGCAAGGATAAGCCCCGAGGGGATGGGTCTGGTTGCAAAATGGGTGAGTGGACAATGAGGACCCACCTGTGGCTAAACTCCTGTTCCCAACACAGAATTTTTCTTTAAAATTAATCCTGTGGATAAACTCACACACACACTTCACAGGAAGGGATTTCCATTTTCTGCTCAGCAGAATACAACAACAGCTTTGATTGTATCAATATTTCACTGTGCTCTCCAATGACTATTGATTACACTTAATACCCATTTCACTGAATCATCTGTAGCAAATTCTATTTGGAACAGTAATATGCATTGAATAAACTTTTTTTAGTTATAAAAAACAAAGATTCTGACTATTAAATGAATAACTGGGATCTTTCAGGTACCCCAAAAGGAAGATTTGGATATAGCATGAAACACTGAAACTTATGATCAATTTTTAATTAAAATATCAGCCAAAAAAACCTTCATATCAAAACCGTATGTGTTTTTCTTAAAATAAGGAAGTTTTATGAGAATCAGGGTCTTTTCCACCTAACTCCAGCTCCCCGTCCCCCCCCAAAATATGTACCAGTTCTGACTTACATACAAATTCAACTTAAGAACAAACCTACAGTCCCTATCTTGTACGTAACCCGGGGACTGCCTGTATTTGATCTGAGGAAGTGAGTCTGGCCCACGAAAGCTCATCATCTAATAAACCATCTTGTTAGTCTTTAAAGTGCTACATAGTCCTGTATTTTGATTTCTTTGTTGTTTGACTAAATTGTCTAATAAGTTTTTTACACACATATTCTGACTCACTGAAAGCACATCATTTGGGGTGTGTCTAAACTACATGGCTCCATCGATGGAGCCATGTAGATTAGGCTGATCGGCAAAGGGAAATGAAACCGCATATTAAATAATCGCAGCTTCATTTAAATTTAAATGGCTGCTGCGCTGAGCCGACAAACAGCTGATCAGCTGTTTGTCGGCTCAGCGCAGCATTCATTTAAATTTAAATGAAGCCGCGATTATTTAAATCGTGGCTTCATTTCCCTTTGCCGAACAAACAAATCTACATGGCTCCATCGACGGAGCCATGTAGTTTAGACATACTCTTGGGGTCCTAAACATTCTCAACATTAAAAAATTATAACAGATTAGATTTGATAAGTCACCTCTCATTGTAGACCACTGTACATGTTTATGGTGTTGTGCACTCCAAGATTTTTATTGAGTCACTATATTTGGCATTTTTCTGAAAGCCCTAGGTCCTGGAATCAAGTCATTATGCGAAAGCTCCACTTTCCTTTTTTTCAGAAAAGTCAATTTCCAGACCTTTTTGATTGTGGAGAAATGCTGAAAAAATTGAAATCTAAAGGTTCAAAACCCAAATAGAGAATCCAAAATGTATTATCATTAAGCCAGTCTCATGATTCTTGCTTTCCAATATCATCACAAAGCTGTAACTGAACCTTGATAGACAGCTGGCAGAAATGTGTATAGAGAAAAGATGGAAAAGAGACGGCTTAAACATGCAAGATGTTGTTGCTCCCACACCTGCTCTGCTTTTTTGACAATATTCAGAAGACTGCCCACCCCCCTTTTTTTAAGAGGATTTTTTTGAACTGAGGCTATATCGCTTAAAAAGTGCTTTATGGTCCTGATCCAGAATATATATTTCACTATAGCCACACAAGTATCCCTGTTGACTTCAAATGAAAGCTGAAGTTAAGCATACGCTTAACTTTCAGAGCACTGCAACACTAAAATAATTTAAAGTAAGCAAATAAAGAGTGATACATCCAATTAAATTTTCAGAGGCATTTACATGGGGAAATTGCCTAAATTGAAACTTGACAGGGATATCTATGTTAACATCCCTAATCAAAACCAGGATTGAATATGGCATTTTGACTTTAGTTAAGGATTAAAATATTGAGAGGATCAAGGAAAATCTCCATAGCTAAAAGGCAAAGAAGAAAGAAAAGAAATATTGAAATGAATGGTCTGTTTCTCTAAGCAAGGCTTTAATTGTGTCACCATTTGAAATAAGTATGAAAGGACAAAATTGCTGAGCAGTTTACCTATAGCTGACATTTGTGAGGTTAGCTCTGTGAGCTTCCTGTATTCTGGATGGAGAGGTAGATACGCATGTAGATAGTACATGATAAGGTAATGTAAAGGCTTTATTGGAATGAAATTGGGATGGTTGCATTATGTATTGAATAGCTGAGCCACATGTGAATTATTCAGCTAATTTGTACAACTCCTTCATATGGTAGCAATGCTTTTGCTATTCATTTTACAGAATAACAGTTTTAGAAATGTATGATATTTCTCTGTATATAAAGAAATTACAAACCTTTTTCAATCAAATCTTGTTAAATTAAAAATGAAGCTCTGGTGCTTTAAATTTTATAATTGTATTTTTAAACTTGAGTATAAAAGCCAAGTTCTCCGGGTTTTTTAAAAATTTGCTGCGTAGAAAAAGACTCACAAATCTGAACATTAAGACCTCACTCCTGCAAACACTTAAGCACATGAATAAATTTACCCATTCAATTAGTCCCATTAAAGTCAATGGAGCTACTTATGTTTGTTGAGTTACTCACATGAGTACGTACAGGCAGAATCTATAATTCAATTTGAATATTAACATTTTAATTAAAAAAAACACTACATGCATGGACTTATTGAATTCATTTATTTCTTTTTATCATAGCCTCTGAATACACTGTTTATGCATCTTTTTGTGGCAAATGAGGAATATGTAGTTGGATGTGCCCAAGAAATCATTAGGTGAGTTGATGTGTAAGTAGAAGAGTAGTGAAGCATGTACAGTTTCCTACTAACTGTCATTTGTAGACTATGTTGAATTAGTACATGTTAATACTGTATAACAAAGTGTAAAGGTAAATGTTAAAAAATTCTTAACAATTTTAGCATGTGACATGACATGACACAATTATGTGTACCCTGGAATACATTCTCAATTTCAGTGCTAGACTCGTACAGTTCTGCATATATCTCCCTAACAGTGTAATCTCTTGCTATATCTTTTTGCTGTTATTCTTTCTATAAATGTCAGTCACTGACACACATTGATTTTCTGAGTGGAGGGAAAAGACGGTTCACAGTGCACAGTTGGAAAGGAAGCCTAAAAGCTTTAGATATTTCTGGAAAATCATTGTCTGCAAGTTATCCTTTGAAATGTTTGTTAGGTACAGACTATACAGTACAATTAATACAGTACATCATAGGGCTAGCTCAATTCAGACAAACAAGTGCGGCATAAGTTGGTGTGGTTCAGCTCACAGGATCCCTACATAAATCGAGTAAATTGCATTTGGTGACGTTGCTTCAGTTTTACAGTTATGGAGTAACTCATCCAGCCAGCTCATTCAGATGCCAGCTCATAGATATGCCAGAAGAGTTCTAGCATCTTTAATTTTTCACCACTGGGGAAATTATATAAAAAGAAAGCTATATTAAATCAAAGGGTTAGGAGATTAAAGACAGAAATGGGATTTAAAAAAACCTGAAAATACCTTGATAATTTTCATATAGTCTTCTCTGATAAATTACGTTTTAATTTTTTACCCATGAACATTTATGAGAGAAGAATAAAGTTTCTTTTATTACGAGTCTTGTTGCAAAATTTGATGTATGTAATTACTGAGACTAACTAAAATAATATTGTTTGTCCAGAACAGTTTTTAATGCAGTACCAGCAGTGCACTTTATTCTTCTTTTCATACCAAGTCATGTGGATTTAGGTAAGAGTTTATTTAATACTATTTTAATCTTAAAACAACCAGTGGTAGTCCGCTATATTACTTAATATTGCATAATAGCTAACAGTTTATGGCCCTGATCTGCCACGGCAGTAGATTATAGCTCAGTATCATGACCTAAATTTGAAACCACATGTCACTTAAATAGTTCTACTAATGTGTTAAGAAATCTCTTGGGGAAATTACTTGAGTTTTCGACATGTTTTTGTCATTTTTAGGTCCAGGCTTGGGAACATTTTTTGAGCAGATGATGAGTGTTCCAGGTTCAATCATTGATGTGGACTTTACATTGTATGTGTGTCACAGGCACCAACATTGTCCCCAACTGTACATTCGCAAAGCAAGGTAATATGCTGTCATCGTCTTTATCCAAAGCAGTTGAAGGAGTGGAATCCATTTTCTCAATTCATAGTATTTTTGTATTAAATCACCTACATATCTCCTCTTCACATCTTCCAGTTGTCTTGATGATCCGAGTTGTTGACTCATGACAGCTATGTTTATTAAAGACACAAGATGGGTAAAGTTATGATATCGTGTACTGGACAAAGAAACTGCCTCACCCATCTTGTGTCTCAAATATCCTAGAACCCCCACAGCTATGGCAACAGTGCATAGTCTAATTTGTCATAAATTTATTTATTTTTTTGTAAGATAGGTGGCCTTATTTCCACCTAATTAAATTGAGTGTTTGCATAGCAGTCATATATTTTCCAGATTTGATGTTTCTCCTGTGTGTGCATTTATTTGCTTGTTTCTGTGGTGACTTGGTGTCTGTTTTTTGACTGAAATACTTGGTCAAAGAGGGATTCTGGCAGCTCTAGTCAGCACCAGTGACCGGATAATTGACAATTTGGTTGACACTGCCACACAGCAGGGCTGGCAGACTCCTCCTGGCTAACCTTCATGCTGTGTGGCTCGTAGGAAAGAGTCAGCATGTCCCTCGTCCAGATCCTACACATGGCATGGCCAGGCAGCTCTGTTAGCTGTCCCATTCGCAGTTGCCACCCCTGCAGCTCCCATTAGCCACAGTTCCCCGACAATGGGAACTGCAGGAGCAGTGCCTGAGGTAACTGCTGCCCAGAGCCTGCCTTCCTGACCCCCTCCCAAGCCCAGACCCCAACCCTCTGCCCCAACCCTGATCCCCTTCCTTCCCTCTGAACCCATCAGTTCCAGCCTGGAGCATCCTCCTATGCCCCAAATCCTCCATCTCTATCCCCATCTCAGAGTCTACACCCCAACTCCCTGCCTCAGCCCAGAGCCCCATCCTACGCTTTGATCTCCTCAGCCCCAGCTTGGAACCCTTCTTCACTCAAAATCCCTTGTCCCTAGTCCCACATCATAGCCTGCACTCCCGGTTGAGCCCTCACCCCCTCCCTTCTCTAGCCCAGAGCCCCCTCCCACATCCTAATTTCTGTCCCACACTGCCAGCCAAGAGCCCTTTCTGCCACCCACACCTCTGCCCTCTGCCTCAGCTCGGAGCCCCCTCCCATCATCTGAACTCTTCAGCACCTGCATCCCAATCCCCTCATCTCTGGCTCCTCTCCAGAGCCCTCACCCCCTCTCAAATCACAACCCATTGCCTCAGCCTAGAGCTCCCTGTCCTGCTCCGCGCTCTGAACTTCTCACTTCCTTATCCCAGAGATACACCCCCAGTCAAAACCCTCCCCTCCTCCCACATGTCAGCCTTCTGAGCCAGCACAGTGAAAATGAGTGAGATGGGGGGGATGGAGTGAGTGGAGGTGGGGCTTCAGAGGTGGGGTGGGACAAGGGTATTTGGTTTTTTGCAAGTAGAAAGTTGACAGTCCCAGTACTCATGTCAAGTTGCTACAAATTTTACCAGGAGCAGAATAACTTTTTATGACTTCCACGTTGCCTCTGAGACTACCTTGCTGTTTTTAGTTTTTTTTAAATTATTTGGCCAAATTCTGATCAACTGAGCAAAGTCTGGTAAGAAGACCTCGCTGGAAAATAATTGCATAATAAAGCAGAGTAAGAAAGCCTTTGGCCCAATAATTCTTCAAAGAAACTAGTGCCTGCCTTCCTACAGGTTGTTTGGCACTTGTGAATTCACTCTGTGTACAAACCCACTTGTGTGAACCCATTAACTATATCTACTCTCTGTTTGCCTGGGCAGACCTCCTCCATGCTATAGAAGGGGTGCAAGAAGAAAACAAGGATAATAATGCTGCTTTTCTTCTACCCTTTGTCTGTCTTACTCATTTAGATCAGGAGTGGAGAACCTAAGGCCCGGAGGCCAGACGCAGCCCTCAGCTTGTCTAGATCTGGCCCCTGATTCTAGGTCCCCCCCCCCCCATCTGAATTCTGGTGTGTGAGGGGAATGTGAAGAGTTTCTTTTCCTCAGTCTGGGGCCACGTCTTTGAGGGTTTTTTTTTTCTTCTGTGCAGTCCCCAACTGATTTTTCTGTGGGTCAGTGGCCCCTGACCCAAAAAAGTTTTCCTACATCTAAATTTTCCATTGTAAGCAGTTTGGGGGCAGAACTGTATCTTACTATGTGTTTGTATGAAACATTCCATAATGGAGCCCAGAATATAGTTTGGACTTTAGGCATAAGTGTAATAAAAATAATAATAACAATGCAAATAATTAAATAGTTCAGTCTATCTGTGTGGTTGCTTCTCAATCCTCCAGCTCTTTAAAAGTGTAGTGTTTCTGTCATTTTTAAGCCTGAGATGGACACAATTCATCCATAGTTCTTTTCTCTCCATTTTATTATTTTCTATAACCTTTTCTTAATACAGTTGTTCTGTTGTCTAGATTCTTATAACAGAGATGTTATTCACAAAATATCTCACGTTTTTCTCCTCTTGTGGCAGTTCTCCTCCCCCCACCCCCTTTAATGAAAAAAATCAGTTTCTTTTAATTAGCAAGGTGGAAGAATATATTTTGAAATCATTCTGTGTTTGTGTTGTGAAATACTGCTCAAGGATGTGAACACAGCTATAAAGACAAAAGAAGCACAAACAGTGATAATTAGATCAAAAAATTCCTAACTGTCAGGGTGGTCAAATATTGGAATAAATTGCCAAGGGAGGTGGTGGAATCTCCCTCTCTGGAGATATTTAAGAACAGGTTAGATAGACATCTGTCAGGCATGGTGTAGACGAAGCTTGGTCCTGCCTTGAGGGCGGGGGGCTGGACTCGATGACCTCTCGAGGTCCCTTCCAGTCCTATTATTCTATGATTCTATGTCCTTTACTGGTCTGAAACTTGCACTTTTCTCCAAAGAGCATTCACCACAGCACAGCCCCAAATGCAAAATCACTTCACACATATTTCAGCATGGCAACATTTTTGTGTAAATTAGTTTGTGTTTCTCTCTGAGTCTGTCTTCAGTCTTTTTTTAATTTATTTTGTACTCCCCCTATCAATCTATAACGTTGAAGTAATAGCATAAGGTAAACTCACTCCAGGTCCTTAAAAGGTATCCATGCCCCTCGATTCTGTCCTTCATGTTTGTCTTTTATTCATAAAGTACATTCTTACCTTTGGGGCTGTGTATTTGACATGATTGAAAGCATTAAGAAAGCCATTTCAGTATTATACTCAAGGGATACCATCATGTGTGAGTTTTTGTAATATGGAATGGCTAGGTCTAATGAAAAGCAGGGTAGAAAACTAACCAGCAAACTAACTCCTTTTCAGTAATGTGATTACTTGCGCTGTCAAATTCAAATTCATAATTCAGTATAGTTTCTTGTAGATTCTTCAAGAAGGCTAAACTCTGTTTACTGTTGATGATTTTCCTTATACTTCACTAGCATCCATAGTGACATTTAGTGCAAACTCTTTAGAGATTTATCCATGAAAGGGTTTTGACGCAATCCCCAGCCACCTGCCTAGCAACATGTTCTGGGTCAGTGATATGAGATTAGAGTAATCTCTGTTCCCTCGCCCCCTTACCCGCAGGAAAAAATGCTGTAAATTGATCCTTTGCTTAACCCCTATATATTGAAGTTATTCTTTATCTGACCTTTAAAATGTGAAATAAAGCTGTAGTATCCTAGAACATATCCCAATGAGCTTTCATATTGAAGTTCCTTGCCTGTACCTTGCCATTTGATCTAATTATCACTGTTTGTGCTTCTTTTGTCTCTATAGCTGTGTACAATAGATCACAAATCTGCCTTTATGGTGGCATTTGTTCCAACCTGGGAAGACAGTAGACTAGTGTCCATATGTGTGAAAAGCCACTGCCTCTTAAAAATAAAAAAGGAAGTGGGTGATTTGTAAAAGTAAACATTGGGGTTCCTATCCTGCAACATATAGAATGTGGGGGGGGGGGGCTGTTGCATTCACGGGGAGCCCCACTGACTTCAGTAGAGTTTTGTATGCATGCCAAAGTCCATGTCATGCTACAAATCCTGAAATGTGATCTCATGCAACCTCATGTTTTAGGGTATAAAGAGTCATTTAGTTTTGCACTGCTTTAAGAGGGCCGGTGGCAACAGTATAGTGAAATGTCACAGTGGTACATATATAGGTTTAACACTTAAGTTTAACTGAAAAAATAGTGGTTCTTATCACTTTCTATCTTGTACTGGTTGGCACAATAAAACTGCAAGTTTAAATTATAGTACAACCTGACTGATTTGAACAGAAAATTTAGTTTTAATTATTTGAAGTTTCGTAGTAAACATGCTATACAAAATTCAGACCTCATTAGGGGACACCAACCATGAAATCTTGTCTGAGAAGAAGAGAGAGACCACCATTTTTCAGTGTGAATTACGAAGCGTGTGGATTAGTTTTACCCAGGGTCTGCTGTAATAATGGATTCAGTTTAGGTAGAGGTTTCAGGCGGATAACTAGAAACCTCACAATTCATAGTATATTTTATTTACCTCAGTTCCTTCTTGCTTATATAATTATATTTTCATGTGTCCAAAAACTGCAGTAAGAGGTAGATGTGGGGTGGGAAAATTTTTGCCATTTATGGCAGTTTATATTCTCAGTTTAGATTTGGCAGCTGCAGAATACACCTGTATCACGTTCCAAGATTATCATCCAAATGTAAAAATCATGTGAAATAATCTAGTGGCTACTAGTAATAAAGAATGAAACCTCTAAAACTATTATGCAGAATGAAACAATAGTCTGAGTTCTTGGAAGTATTTGTCTTGACAAACTGATGGAGACAAGATTGAATTCAGGAACCAACCCTTTCTGTTACAGAAGTCAATATGAACGATTGACTAACAGATATCAAGGCAGGCATAGCCGATAGTCACTCCAAAATACTAACTATTTAAAAAAAAAAAAGACCACCTTTCCTCCCCTCATAATCCCCCTCTTGGAAGACTAGGATGAGAGAGTCTGCACCATTGAATCTACTATAGTAGGGACTAAAGAGGAGACACTGAATCTACAGACCAGAATCAAGCAAAGAAAGAGAAAAATAAGATGGAATCTTTAAATCTAATGGTACAATGAATCATATAAAAGAAGGGACAAAATAAGAATACAAGAAATCACTGATCACTGGGAAAAGGATAGTCGTATTGAAATGGTCAAATTCACTCCTGAGCATAAGTAGATCCCTGCAAGTCTGTGAAGATCCACTTTATATCTGCAGGTGTCCGCATCCGCGGATGTGAATATCTGTTGTTCATTTTTGCAGATACGGATACAAATTCTGTGTCTAGAACCCTGCAAATCTGTGGATATCCACTTTACATCCATGGATATCCACATCCATGGATGTGGATGCGGATAGCTGCAGATGTAGATGCAGATATCTGCAGCTCATTTTTGTGGATATGGATACAAATTTTGCATCTGTACAAAGTTCTAGGCATAAAACCAGCACAAATCATCTATGCACCACTTAAGCCACTCTCAAATCCCATGTTCAAATCTATCATTCTGCTAATATTTATAAATTTGGACATGGTGTTTATCATAAAATTAGTAAATAGAACTTTTTGGCCATATACACCCACTTAAAGGCCTCTTTGAACTTCTAAAGTGGTCTAAATGGGAATCAGATCCTATATTTAATTTTTTAAAATCCCTGGCAGCAGGAAAGCTTGGAACTAAAAATTTAATTTTGCATACTTGATCAATAGGAACATTAAGGAGAATATTAGTTTTCAGAAAAGTTGGAGAAAGGAATTAACAGAAAAATAGCCATTGAACGGTTATCAGTATGATTTTCAAGAAAAGCTTTTCTAGTATGTGCTGTTTTAAAGGAAAACTATTTTAAAGTATTGTTTCAATGGCACCTTATTCTAGAAAATCTTAACCACAATTATAAAGCAACTGATCACTAATAGTGATGAGAGTATGGGACTATTGGAAGCTTTACTCAGATCTAGTGAAAAAAATTATTGCGGTGGGATTACTACTCACATTGAATCAATTAGATATGGTCTATTTTAAGGAACCACTAATAATCCTTTTAAATCTCACGACAAGGCCTTCGGTGTGCATAATTCTTTGAGATTTTTTTTTGTAGTAATATGGCTCTGAATATTGGTTTTGAATATGTCACCTCTGAACCATAGATTGTTAGGAGGAGTAAAGTGTGTAGTTTTCAAAGGATGCTTAATAAAATGATTGCCCCCAGTTAATGAAGGAAATTGCTGTACTAACAGCTAAAAGATTTAAGACCATTAATCTTATGAGGGATTTGGAAGTTACAGGCCCTAGTCTTATAAAAAGTTTCCTCAGTAACTGAAAATGTTCCATAAGATAATAAAGCGTTGCAGCACTATGTAAGTACTGATAGAGATGTAGCCGTGTTAGTCTGGGGTAGCCGAAGCAAAATGCAGGACAATGTAGCACTTTAAAGACTAACAAGATGGTTTATTAGATGATGAGCTTTCGTGTAAGTACTGTACTTGGATGAGGAACTGATTAAAAAATGTGTTTAGATACTTGACCACTAGAGGACACTAGAGACCTGGCAACAAAATAACCGCTTAAATTTGCTTCCAGATGGCAATACATGTCCCAGTTTTGATTTTATTATCTGAATTGAACCAACAGACAGGTCTAATTGCATCCGCCCCAGCCATTTATTACTTAATATGTGTATAATACTCAACATGATGATAGTATGATAAAGATTATGACTGTAGCACTTGTAGGTGTAACGTGCCCACTCTTTCCTAAAAATGTTAACTGTCTTGGGGTACTTTTGGATCTCCATCTCCTTTTAGATTTCAAGGTAACAGCAGTGGCGACTTCTACTTTTTAAAACTCTGTGGCTAGTTAAGACGTTGTTCGATATTGCTAGACATCATGCTCTAATTATCTGTACTGTGCTAGATTTAGATGACCTATAAGTTTTAACAAGTGAAGAATGTGCTGGTCAACTTATTATAGTGCTAGGGGTTGGTGGGAACATATCACCCATGTGCTCAGTGAACCACATTGGGTGCCCATCTTCTCTTGGGGCAATTCATCACATTGGCTCAAGTGTGTAAAACTCACCTTAGTTTGATTCTTGGTCATTTGGGGATCATCTCTCCCTGTGCATTTCTGTGACTGCTTTATTTGCTGATGCATATTTTATAGAAGTCCAGTCATGGAGACTTGGCGGCTGGGTGTTTTCAGTGGGGAGTCCCTAGCTATAGAATGTATTTCTTATGGTCCTTACAACTGAGATTCCTGACTACTAGAGGATGGTGCAAGATGTGTCATTTTAGTAAAGCATGTTTTTGTTGGGCCATTGCTTGAACTGATTGTTTTGGGTAGTATAGGACTGGCACAGTTTGTTCTGTTTTTTGTATGTAGTTTAACGTTAGGTATATTTACTCTGTAACAGGTCCAGGGATCATGGTGATAGGCCCATTAAAAAAAGAGCAAATAAATTCCCTAACTGCACTTTTCATCTACATTATTTACATGCATTAAAATTCTTATTTAGTCTTTTGCTACTCCTGATTAAGAAATAGGACTTTAGAAGCGTAATACTGGATTTTAAATGTGAAAACACGAAGTTGAGGTAACTGTGTTAATCTCGAGAATCTGTACTCTCTGGCTACGTCTACACTGGCATGATTTTCCAAAAATGCTTTTAACGGAAAAGTTTTCCGTTAAAAGCATTTTCGGAAAAGCACGTCTAGATTGGCAGGATGCTTTTCCGCAAAAGCACTTTTTGCGGAAAAGAGTCCGTGGCCAATCTAGACGTGGTTTTCCGCAAAAAAGCCCCGATCGCCATTTTCGCTGATTAGTTACACTGGCCCTTTTGCACAAAAGTCTTTCGGAAAAAGACTTTTGCCCAAATGGAAGCAGCATAGTATTTCCGGAAAAGCACTGACAATCTTACATGAGATCGTCAGTGCTTTTCCGGAAATTTAAGCAGCCAGTGTAGACAGCTAGCAAGTTTTCCCGCAAAATCAGATGATTTTGCGGAAAAACTTGCCAGTCTAGACACAGCCTCTGGGTACTTGATAACGTTTACTGCCAACAGCGTAAGTCAGGCCAAGCAGAGACTGGTTGAGGTAGCTTTCATACTGAGAGCAAGTTGAATGTAATAGGAACAGCCAAAGGTGCTAAAAACTTGATCCTGCAAATTACAACATATGGGAGGACCATTACACCTGGGCTGGAGCCCCATTTTGATTTCCGTGGGAATCCACATGGACTCAGGGGTATGTCTTTGCAGTAAGTTGCAGGATTGAAGCCTGAGTCTTTACACCTCTCTTCATTTGTCAATGATTTATGTTGGAAAGCTGATTGGCAGATGTCAGGCAGAGAAAGGAGACAAGATTTGGATCACCCTTTCAGGCTATGCTTCCAGGTTCCCCAGCCTTCATAAAGAAGGCAACAACTGCCTCAGACTGAGGTGCCATCTTCAGGCATCAGCCACAGGAGCCATGGAAGACAGCACAGGCTCTCTACACAGAAGGCGCTCTATCCAGGAGCTCCTTCCAGTTCTTTGCTGCAGGGTTGACATGTTGAAACATCCAGCCATGAAACAGTTCCTGAGCCTTGTTCAGATGCAGATCTGAACAAAGTGTCCTCACCTCTTTTCAGAGGTCCCCTACCAGATTCAGATCTGGTCAATGTGCTCATGACAGCAGCAGCACAGAAAAAAAGGAGGTAGGACATTCCCTTTAGAGAGTGTAGTTTAGGCTAACCTTTAGAAGTAATTGGGCGTTTTAGAGACAGTGTCTGGAATGAGAAGTTTGATGCTAAATCTTGCCTCTGATTGGTCATCTGCTGACTGACACTAGAGATGTAAAATACCAGTTAATTAGTGAACCAGTTAAACATTAAGTTTAACTAGTCAACTGATTAAATGAGGGTGAGTGGGGGAGGAGGTGCATTAAGGGTGATGCTTAGTGGGTGTCCGGTTAACTGGTTGCCCGTTCACATCCCTACATGACACCAGAGGTGAGGGAATGCCCCCAATGTTCACGCTAGTTCACCAAGTTGCAGAACACTAACAAGTAAGGTAATTTAATTTGAGGGAAATCATGTAACTTCACACACAGCTGATTCTGCACTGGAGTTCTGGTAGCTGCAGGGGTGTGGAGGACAGTAAAGGCACAGAGAGCTCCTCCCTGCCCATCTTTGCACCATCTTTGGTAAGGCTCCATTAAGAGACTTCCACCAGCTGAGGATC
Source organism: Pelodiscus sinensis (assembly GCF_052426305.1). Taxonomy (NCBI): domain Eukaryota; kingdom Metazoa; phylum Chordata; order Testudines; family Trionychidae; genus Pelodiscus; species Pelodiscus sinensis. Next base: position 197,174,137 of record NC_143054.1, read on the forward strand.
TGGCCAGTTGAATATAGATTTTTGACAGCCTTGTGGTGGTGTGTGTGTGTGTGTGTGTGTGTGTGTGTGTGTGTTGTTGTTGTTTTTTTAATAGCTGGGGATTTTAGATGATCCCTGAATGTGTAGGCTTGCTCTGTAAATTAGCAATCACTAGCAGCAACTCAGAAGTACATTAAAAGGTGAAATTTTTATTTCTCATCTTCGAGTAAGAGCCCAAGTTAAAAACATTCTCCTTACTCAATCACTGTCCCATTTTTTTCTTCAGTTTTGTCCTGGAAATAATTAATAGAGCACCTCAAATCCGCACATATCCACTTTATAGCTGTGGGTATCCACCTCCACAGATGTCAATTCAAATATCTGCTACTCATTTTTTTTGGATACGGATGTGGATGTGGATACAAATTTTGTATCTGTGCAGGGCTCTACTAATAGAATGCTGACAAGTACATGGTGGTGACAGTTTGGTGGGATTGTCCTGATGGGTTCCGGCTGACGGCGCGTTGGGGGTCCCCCGTCTCCTGCACTCCGAAATGGCACAAACAGACTCTGCCAGCCAGTAGAATTGAGGGTGGTTTATTGCTCCTCCAGGATACAGCATAGCACAGATGTAATCTGGTTACAGGAACTGGGGCTAAGAGGCCTCAGTGCCCCCTTGAGATGGGGGGGGGATCCCAGCCCCCTCCCCAGTTCCTTCTTCCCTGCTTTCCAGCCAGGAACTAACTCCCCTGTCCAAGCCCTGCCCCCAGCCAGGGCAGCATTCCACCTCCCTTTGTTTCTCCCCATGGTGGGTTGGCTGGTTCAACCGGTATGGAGTCACCTTTGCATAATAAGGTTTTCCCTGCTGGGTCTTGCTCCAGACAGCAGAGGTCACCACAGCCCAGCAAGTACCCCCACTACTCACAGGCTCCATCAATGATGATAACCAGAAGGCTGCTTGCATGTGTGTTCAGTGATGTGGGCTGTATTGGCTTACTCAGCAGTACCCAAGAGAGCCCCCCAAAGACCACAAATAAGATAAGGCTCGAAGGTGGCCAGCTAGGTTTATTGTTAAGTGAAGTACAGGCAGAGTTGTCAGTAGACTCTACTGAATCACTACATGTATATATTTGTAACAATGGCCTCAGCTCAACCAGTAGGAAACTCCCACTGCCCCCTTGCTGGACAAAGACTGTCCCTCCCAGACACCACTTTATATACAGGTACAAACAAATTATACATCACTCCTGACATGTCAGGTTGCCACCCTCTGATGTCAGATTACCACCCTCTGACACTACTTAGATACCACCCATCATCCTGTACCTTGTGGGTTGATTAGATCATCTCTAACCATCATGCTGTCATTTTAGACACTTTCCTGAATCTGTGGGGACTGGGTACCAAGTTCTTTTCTAATGAGCTCGTGGTACTATGTGCTTTCAACTTATAACCATTACCAATTACTGTTCTATATCTGGGCCTATTACCAATTAGTGTTTTCCACTCTCAGGCCTGTTCATGCCAAGTTCTGTGAGTAGGGGCCTGCCTCTTGCTCACAGCTTAGCTTTGCTTTATGTTAGCCAAATATTGTCCATTGTTAGCTAGGCCTCAGGCCTCAAACCAGGCCTGCACTGCATGGGCTTTTGTTTTAGGCCTTCATCTTATTACACATGATGATGAACCTGACAAGCCTACTGGTTTGTTGCAGTTTTTGTAATCCCTGTGTTACTGTCATGGGAAAGTATACCCCCCTCTGTTACATAGTACAGGAGGAAGCAAAATCACAGAGTTTGTGGTAAAGGTCATTGGATGCACTGTAGAGTAGAGTGTTATTCAATGTGTTCATTCCCCATATTGGAGTCAATGGCAGCCCCATTATAACAGCAGTCTGGAATTTCTGTTTCATGTCATTCAAAGATATGGGTGTGTAGAGTCAGGGAACAGTCACACAATGTAGTATAATTGGCACTTATGCTACATTTTAAGTTATTTTTGGCCAGAGAAGCTATAACTTGCCCTGTCGTCAAAGGAGTCTTTTGTATCTAACAGTGGAAGCACTGCAGCAAATAGTCCAGCTACACTGCTAATACTAGAATAACGGGGCTTGGAAGCTCACCAAGGAGTAATAAGTAGGCCTGGAAGATGTTTGGGGCTGGGTTTCCTTATGGACCCTTGGTTTCCACTTGTTGTTTTAGCAGCTGCCACGCCTCCAGTAAAGAAAGAGCTGGTTGATGTTCACAGTCACAGCTTTGGCTACATTTCTAAGATCTCTTGTGAAGAGTGTAAGAAACACCTGTCCAAATTTTCCTTTTTTTTTTTTTTGTTACCTCTGGTATGCACAGGAAGATATTTGTTCTTTCATTCGCTGTAGTGCATCAGATTAATTTCATAAAAAGTTTTTTAAAATATTTTAAAATATACACTGAAAGTATCAGTCATTTTTATTTTATAACATTCTAAAAATGACAGTGTAATTGAAATCAAATAAATGGTTGACTTTGTATAGAAGTTATCATTTGCCTGAACTCTGAAAAACATATCAGACTGCACACTTGTTTCGAAATAAGTCCCTGATTCAGCCGCTGCTGGTCAGTTTCAGCAGCAGCTGAATCGGGGATGCCTGCAATAGAGCAACTGGGGTCCTGCCGGGTTGGTCCCGCAGCGCCGAGGGGTGGCGCTACGGGACCAATCCGGCAGCACCCCAGCTGCTTTGCCCCAGGCATCGGGATTCAGCTGCTGCTGAAACTGATCAGCAGCGTCAGTTTCACCAGCAGGCTGAATCCAGACGCCTGGGGCAGAGCAGCTGGGGTGCTGCGGGGTTGGTCCCATAGCGCTGCCCCTCGGCGCTGTGGGACCAACCCGGCAGGACCCCAGCTGCTCTGCCCTGGGGGTCCCCAAGTCAGCCGCTGCTGAAACAGATCAGCGGCTGATTCCAGGAAGCCCGGGGCAGAGCAGCTCTGCCCCGGGCTTCCTGGAATCAGCCTCTGATCTGTTTCAGCAGCGGCTGAATCGGGGACCCCTGGGGCAGAGCAGCTGGGGTCCTGCCGGGTTGGTCCCGCAGCGCCGTCCTTTGGCGCTGCGGGACCAACCCGGCAGTACCCCAGCTGCTCTGTTCCAGGCGTCCCCAAGAGCAACTGGAGTGCTGCTGGGTTGGTGCCGTAGCGCCGCTCCTTGGCGCTGTGGGACCAACCCAGCAGCACCCCAGCTGCTCTATTGCAGGCATCCCCGATTCAGCTGCTGCTGAAACTGACCAGCAGCGGCTGAATCAGGGACGCTTGGGGCAGAGCCAGACTATGGTAAGGGGGGGCTATGAGGGGTCTGGGGTGGCATCCCCTCCCACCCCACTCCAGACCCCTCATAGCCCCCCCTTCTGATAGTCCGTCATATTTGATAATCCGGCTCCCCCTGGGTCCTAAAGGTGCCGGATTATCGGAAGTTTACTGTAGCTATTTCGGAGTAAGTGTTATTCTTATGTAAAATGAGGTTTACAGATTTCGGAATAAGCCAGCCATCATTTTGAAATTATTTCAAAATAACAAAATGATTGTGTAGATGCTCACATTGTTATTTTGAAATAACGCTAGTTATCTCGAAATAGTGCAGTGTAGAAACATCCAGGGAGTAAAGAATCAGTATTCTAGTATTGGAAAGTTTTAAGACATCACTGACTGTAATAGAGAAACAAAAAACAGGACTATGTAGCACTTAAATGACTAACAAGATGGTTTATTAGGTGATGAGCTTTCGTGGGCCAGAACCACTTCCTCAGATCAAATAGTGGTAGAAAATTGGCACAATCATATATACCAAAGGATATATGTATCCTTTGATTGTATCCTTTTTATTGTATCCTTTGGTATATATGGTTGTGCCAATTTTCTTCCACTATTTGATCTGAGGAAGTGGGTCTGGCCCACGAAAGCTCATCACCTAATAAACCATCTTGTTAGTCTTTTAAGTGCTACATAGTCCAGTTTTTTGTTTCAGCTACACCAGACTAACACGGCTACATTTCTATCACTATTCTGTAATGGAGAAAATCTGTATTACAGGGTGGAAGACCATGATGATCTCATGCCTATTTTCATGCACCAGAACGAAATTCTGAGAGAAACTTATGGAGACTACTTCCTTGCAGAACTTATAGAAGCTCAAGATGAAGAAAATCATGCTGCTGTTTGTGAGGTAGGTCCTTCACATACAGGTTTGGTTATCCCTAGCATTCATTACACTGTATTTGGCTAACTGCTGGTGCACTGACTTCTTGAATAAAAAAGAACTAAGTAGGACTTACTATGATTAGAAAGTATAAAAAATAATTTTGATAGCCATTTGACACTTGAGCAATTCAGCCACATTCCTAGTTAGTTTCCAGTTCTTCCAGGAAAATGATTCTCTCTTTGGAGTGGATATCTGTTTTAAGGCTGGAACATGACAAGTGAATCAGTAATAATTACAGTAGCAAAAATAAAATAATAATTGTTTGTCTCAGGAGAACTTTTTTTTTTTTTTTTTGAGAAAGGAATGGATATGTACTAATTTATTCTTGACTGAGAGCTAGATCTTGGGCAGCTCTTCTGTGTGAGGCAGTTAAGAGCATCCTGCCCCTGCCTTTGTGTTGCTACTAAAAGAAATATCCAGAACTGCAGACCCTCTGGTCAAGGAAGCGTAGAGAGTACTGCTGAGATGCTCCTATCAAGAAAACTAATTGAAAAGGGTCAGGAAGTCACAGTTCTTCCCTTCCCATGTAGAAACCAGCAGAGTTGGCTGGACATACCATGAGCAGTATGGTAAAGGGCTATATAGTTTTGTGTTTATCCTAGCACAAGGGGAACGTGTAGGCCAGCTCTGCTTTTCAGTGCTTCTCCTAAAGCAGTCTGAGTGCTCCTGAAGCAGTGCCTCCAATGGTTGACTGTAGCTACCCTCCATCCTCCAGTGATTTAATTTGTATATTTTGATTCTCATGGTGAGATAAAGGAAGCTACAATTTAGACCATTCAGTAGATTTTTTTCTGAGACAATTGGAAGAGGTGATCTTAAATCAGTTATTGTTATTTTACACACTTTGCACTATAAATAACCAAATTACATTCACTAGCAACATTAATATTGCATGTGATGACTGGTAACCAAGGATACATAGTCAAAAATATATCCTTAAGGTAGAATCATAGATGCTAGAGATGGACAAGATGAGTGAATATTGTAGTTAGTTTCCGTATCTTGATCCATGCAGGAAAATGTATGCAATCTCCAAAAATCAGGAATTAGTTTCTTAATTAAAAGGAAACTGAGAGTGGCTGGCATGAAAGAGTTTTTAAAACATTAATATTTTGCATTGTCTCGGGAGAATGCATTTTTAACCAAGCGTTTTATTTCATGTTATCTAGTTGCTGTGTTTTGTAATTCTATGAAGTATTATAGCAGATAGGAGATATAACTTACTTTACCTGCAGAAATCTGCTTCCTGTAGCAAAATGCTGTAAAAAACCCAAACAAACCCTTTAAAAAGCAATCACAGCAGTTTGAAACCACGCAGTAAACAATAAGCCTTTAGTGTAATAACACATTACCAATAGCTATCTTATAAATAATGTATTTCTAACATACATTTATAGCTCAATATGAAACCAGCAAAAGATGCTTCAGGCCTTCATAGGATAGATTCACCAGTGCTGCTGCAGATTGGAAAGACACCTCCATGTGAACCAAGATAGATGCCAATTTTCCCTGCAGAGAATGAAGCTGGCAACCTCTTTTTGCACATATGGTAGATGGATTGGTTAATCAGCCTCTGCTGAGCCTTGGGCCTAAAATTACATAGCAGCCAGACAACTGCAGAGACCCATCTTTTGTTCAGTTAGGCAAACAAGACTAACAAACAATCACTTGTTGTTTGGGGAAAAAATGAACTTTTTTATTTTTATTGAAGCGTTGATGGCTTGATAAGACAGCCGGACAAATCCAGCCTTTCATCACAAGATTTTATTAAATATAAGAGGAAAAAATACATATAGTGGTTATTTATCAATAGATTGCATATAATACTCAAAATTAAGTTCCTATCTTCTGCCCGCCTGTTTTAGTGAAAAATCAATGTTGATTCCCTGTTCTGTTCATTCCCTCTATGGGCACCTGATATTGGCCGCTGTTGGAAGACCGGACACTGGTCTTTCTAGATGGATCGTTGCTCTGACTTAGTATGACTATTCTTATGGTCTTATTTTTATTGTCAATGTCTGTTTCTTGTTTAATCTTGTAACTTGCAGGAAAGTTGTAATTCTATTCACTAAACCAATGTCACCTGCTATTTCATCAATACAAGGTCCTTATCACTCACGTATCTGCTGCTGTATCCATTGCCATTTGTTGCTTGATATGTTCAAAACTTAGAATTATGTAGTGCTTATATTTTTGTGCTTCCTGCCCCTTGAATTAAGCCATGTCACCAGGAAATAAAATATTTTCTTCCATTTAAGAGCACAACAAAATGTGTACACTAATGTTTAGTAATTAGACAACCACTGTCTTTAGCTACATCCAGATTTTACTTTAAAATGGTTTTAGATTGAGCAAGAACCTTTTCTGAAATGTTTAAGTACAAAGCACCATCTATAGTTATATTTTAAATCTAAATTATTTATAAATGGTACATGTAAAAACACAAAACCCCCACATTTTTTAATTCTTCCCCTGTGCATTTTAAAGTCAAGATTATTACACTTACTTGTGTCTTTCTGTGAAGTATCTGGTATTAGCCATCATCAGAGACTAGGTACTGACCTAGTCAGACCTTCATGCTGGTCCAGTCCGGTTATTCTTATTTACATTTTTCAAATTTTTGTATAAAGTAGCTTTTTTTTAAGAGGGGATTTAAAGATAAAAAGTATATGAATGGCTTGTTCTTGTGCTCCAAATTCATGTTGTTATATGACTTACAGCTTTTCTGAGTGTAATCATGTTATTTTGATATTTTAGGATGATGGCATGGCAGTAGGGCTCATGAGTGTTTGCGCTGAAGTGAATATACAGTTGCTTCATGACTGTTTTGACCTGGGGCCTTTCCATGGTCTCTGCAAACCACATCCTGATGATATTCTCAAGCCACCACAGGAGCCAAGTATTCAAGCAGGTAAAAACAGAGTAAAATATATGGATTCAAATCAGTTTGGCTACATTCATTTTTTAATTCCAAAATATGTAATTATTTTATAGGGTTGGAAAGGGACCTTTTGGAACAGTCTAGCTGTAAGCTTTCTATATCCTACCCCTCTGAGACTTTCTAGATCAAGCAGAAAACACATAATGACAGTCTGGCATGGAGATGGGCTGAGGACCGGGTTGAGAAGGTTTGACAGCTGTTGTTTCTGGTTATGATATGCTTGTCACTGTTGAAATTGGAGGATCTTTCAGGATCAGAAGCGTTATATAAATAAAGTTAAAGCAATAGACACGCTTCCCCATATCATCTGCAACTGGGCTGTTAACGGAAGGTTTCATTTTGAAAGTGATTCTGATGCCTGAGAATAATTAGGCACCTAGTTAGCTGTGAGCGCTGTTTATCAAGTGACCAGTATGATCTCATTGTTTCCTCTGTCTATAATCTTGTACCTAGTTTCTAACTTGAAGTTCATACAATCTATCTCTGTCATAGCACAAATAAACAATAATGATTGTAATAATAAAGTTGGTGTATGTATCTGAAGAGTGGGAAAAGTTCTCTCAATGATGCACTGTCATCCGCTGGCCTCTCTTAAGAAGCACTGAAGAGTTTGTTGTGAATTTGTTTTGTTGCAGAGATACTACCTTTAAATTTTTTTTTTAAATAATCAATAAGGTTATGTCTACACTTGCCCCTTTTTCAAGAGAGGGATGTAAATGAAGACATTTGAAATTGCAAATGAAGCCGGGATTTAAATATCCCACGCTTCATTTGTGTAATCACATTATGGCACGATTTCGAAATAGCGCTACTTTGAAATAACAGACACTGTTAAGACGTGGTTATTTTGAGAGAGAACCCTTCTCTCGAAATAGCCCTTATTCCTCATACAATGAGGTTTACCAGTTATTTTGAGAGAAGGGTTTTCTCTCGAAATAACCGTGTCTTAACAATGTCTGTTATTTCGAAATAGCTCCATAATGCGATTATGCAAATGAAGTGTGGGATATTTAAATCCTGGCTTCATTTGCAATTTCGAATGGCTTCATTTGCATCCCTGTCTCGAAAGAGGGTGCAAGTGTAGACATACCCTAACAGAATAAGTATGAGCACTACTAAAGTGTTACTACATGTATCACCAGTCACCCCGATATTCTAAAACGGTCAGCCTTGGGGAAGAAAATGAAGGAAAGAACATTCTCCTAGCCAGTCTGTCAATTCTCATCTCTGCAAAGAACCACCATGTTAAAAAGATTAAGGAACTCAGTCATTTTATTGTATTCTTCTCCTTGTCTCTGGAGCTTGCTGGAGTGTTTTTGCAGACCTAAGTGAAGGACAGTATTGGGAATATAAATAGGGCTGTGAGAGGAGAAAAATCATTAGTACAAGTCTACTGCAGATGCGCCAACCTCTTGACTGTAGTATAGGTGGATCCTCTCTTTCCTAACATTGTATGCTGGGTCATCTTTCTTCAGGATCAGTTGGCTGGGTACATAGTCATCTGAAAGGATCTTCTAAACCAGGGGTCTCCAAACTTTTCAGCCCGAGGGCCGCATTAACTATCAAACAGCAGTTCGGGGGCCGACTACACACTTGAGGTCCAAATAAAAAACAATCAAAACATGGATGTTGTTTTTAATTATTTATTTAATATTATTTTATTCAGTTATTATTTAATAACACATTCATACACTACACATGAACACCTGTATTAGTGTGAATGGTGAAATTGTTTCCTGGATGCCAAAATAGCAGACATTTCTGGCTTTAGATTTGTTGTCCCTAACATCAACAGTGACCTGAGATTATCATCGGACAAGTTTGTTCTCAAATTGTTCTTCACGTATTTCATTCTTGAAAATGTTTGTTCACACAGGTATGTTGTTCCAAAGATTGAAAGGTACCTTGATGCAAAAGTTTTGACATTAGGAAAGTCTTCCTTGGGCAAAAACTGGTAAAAACCCACCAGTCCTATTTTGAACTTGTCCCTAAGGAGGTCATTTGCTTGCAACTCAATGACTTCCAGCTGCAGTTCATCTGGGCAACTGGCCACATCTGCTTCAAATGGGTTTTGAAACAATCTCACTTCTTCTGCCTTTGAATCCAAAAAGGTCTCCACGGGCCGGATGAGAGGGCCTCGCGGGCCGCATCCGGCCCCCGGGCCGTAGTTTGGAGACCCCTGTTCTAAACCCATGTAAATTAGGATCAGGTTTGGGTTTTTAAAAGGCCAAATGAATATTTAGAAAAAGACACTAAATATTCAAACCTTAAGAAATACTTGTCAATATTTTAAATACCTTTGTAGCTGTGACCCGTTCTGGTCTCTCATTGAGAGCTGGCGCTCAGAGAGTCTAGGTGCTGATGAAGGCCTAATCTGACAGTCCTGACTCTCAAAATTTCCACTGACTTCTATCTGAGTTTTCATTGACCAAGGACTGCAAGATCCAAGTCCATAATTTATGGTAAATTAGTCCTGATGAACATCTGAATGATTGAAAGAAGCTATGGACTTTATTTGTTTTATGGCGAGTTCTATTATTTGTCAAAAAATGCATATATTAGGATTATTCTAAATATAACATAAAATAATAGAATTTATTGTAAAGCAACAAGTATTCTATTCATGTTCTTATACAGCCTTTTTCACTATATCATCTGAGCACTTTCCAGAATGCAATAAACAACATGAATAACATTTGTCATGTGTGAGTCTTTCCCTTCCCCCCCACTTCTCTTCCTCGGGAAAATTGTTTAATTTCTTTGTTCCCTGTAATGCTGTATGTGTTATGGAGACAAGGTTGAATGTAGAAAGAAAGTAGCTGGAAAAATGGGAAGTAATATAGTTCTTAGTTCCCATAGAATTTTGTTGCACAGTTTTGGAAGAAACTGGCTCTGGCTCTTGCACAGATTAACTGTAGGGTTGCTACAGCTCCATTGGGCTTGAGGAGTAGATATATTAACTGTCCTTATCCCTGAACTACAGATGATCTCTTAAGTGTCTTGAACCAAGATCCATTGGTTCTGCCTTGAAGAAAAAGGCAGAGATCTTCAATTTGACTTGATGTTTAACTGAAAACTTTGAAAGCCCACAACTCTTCTCATTCATTCAAATGCTGAGAAGCAACTTTATTGTCACACAACTTTGAACACAACCCTGGGGAATAATTCTGAGGAAAAAACAGAATTGAAGTTGCTGAAATTTTGTAGATAAATTGGGCGTATGTCACCTAACAGTAAGAGTTCTGAATTAATAATTTGGTATTTTATTATATTGAATAATCATTACATTATTGATGATTCTTCATCATCTTTAAACTAAAAAAAGTTATTATAATGCTTTTTAATAAGTTATGGTTTTCCTTTAAAACACTATAAGTTGTACCAGTAAATTCTTAGTAGGTATTGTATGCATGCTTTGAAGAGTTCATCTGTTGTATCTGGCCAAAGCAGCCAAGAGGAAATTTTTTTTTCTTGTTTTTTTGTTTTGTTTTTGTTTTTTAAATCAAAGTAAATAATAAAACTAACTCGCATTTATTAATATAACATATTCAACCAAATTAATTAATGTACTAGGTTCTTGGAGGTTACAAAAAATTGTATGGCCTCTATTTGCTGTCATTTTGCATGTTTTCTTTATTGGAAATTTCTATTTTATTTGGTAAATTTTCCAAAATCTGTACCTGAATTGATTATTTAATAAGAGTGTTATTCATGTTGTTTGTTAGGTGTTAAAGGATAGTTTGTTTAACAGAAAGGTAACATTTTAAACACTCTGTATAAAAATCACTTCTGCTCTCAGTTAATCAAAGTTCACTTATGTGGTGTGATGCCATAAATATGTTGGATCTTCAGCCATCCATAAAGAATACTAAGAAAAACAGGTGACCCAATATTTTTATGTAAAAAATAGCACATTGAAAAAAGGCATAAATGTAATTCCTTCCTCTTTCCTGTCATCTTTAAAAAGCATATTTTGACATGGGTATATCTTGCAGGATCAGTACTGTTTTTCTGTGTGTACACCATTTGTACACTGCTTTGAAAATGTAGAACCAAATTGTCTGCTGCTATAAAGAGAATGAAGCTGTATTAATTTACTATCAGAAAATATGGTCCATTATATCTTGAATGAATTCAAAGTCTGAGTGTTTAAAATGTAAGCCACACTCTTTTGTACAAGAAATGCTATGTTCATGTATAAATAGCTATAATAGAGAATTTTCAGGCTGTTTAACTTGCCATAGCCCTTGTAAATAGAGATTGCAGCTTATTGTTTTTTCCTTTTAAAATCTAATATAGGGCAATAAAAATGAAAGAGTATACAAAAATCTATGTTTACCGTAATGTTGATATGCCACTTACATTTCATGATAATTATAGTAATTTGGCTGTTACTCTATGTGGAGTCAGGAATTGGTAGCTAGAAAACACTATGATATCGAGAGAATGATTCAAGAGGTTTTCATCAGGCTTCTTATTGGGCTGGCTGTTTGATCCTGCTGATTTTCACTTCTACCCCCAACCCAGCAAGCGTAGAATCCTTTTAATTTTCTTTTGGTTGAAGTCTTTCTTACTTCACTTACAGTTGCAATAGATAATGTTCTTCCAGATCACACATGTATGGTACATGTAGAAATAACAATGATGCAACTGGATTTGGCTGTGTTAGATGGAGGAGCCATTAGGGAGTTAAATTTTAGGGTAAAATCAGAAACAACATATCAATATTTATATGAAAACCAGAGGTATGTATTAATTAACTTGTGATATCTGCAAGCCTGTTTGTAATGAGAAATACCGTTGGATTAATCACGGTGGCATTTGATCATATCTGTGAAGGTGCCCATCTGTGATACCCCAGGAGAAATCACATACTGTACTATAATATGTGCATTTTTGCTCACCTGCACATTGCATCAACATTTTATCTTCTAATAGTGATTATAGCTTTTTTTTTGTTAAATCATGCTGAATTATTATAAGTTAAGATAATAAATTTATAATCTAACTATAAGTTAGTAAGGTTTCTAACCATGAAGCATAATTTTTGAAACCCCATTCCAGGGCTCAGAAGTCTTCAGATTTTTAGGATATTGTTTTGGCATACATTTCATGAGATTAAAGATAAACTTAAAATGTCCAAGAGTTTTTGTTAAAGCGTCTCTTCGGAGTCTTCATTTTAAGTATATAAAAGATGAACTAGGAATATGTCTGTAGAATTTGGAAAGTTACTTTTAAGAAAATTTTGATAATTAATTAATATATATGAAATGGCTTACATATAGGGAACTCAGCTTGTATTGTTGTGGGAGTTTGGTGGTTATTTGCTTGAATGTATTGATTCTGTTGGTGTGTGTTTGTCACTTAAATGAACTATAATCCATTAATATTTGGTTTCCCGTATTGAATATAAATTTGAGAATTGCAGCATGATTTCACATTATCTAAAATAACTCACCGTGGTGTTATACTATATACTAAAGTACCATTCCTGCAAGATGTTGAGTAATCTCACCTTTCATTGACTTCATAGGGGATATAGTAGCAGGGTAGGGTTAGAGACTGTATTTTCCCAAAATTGAGTAATTGCTGTCAAGTAGCTACCCTAAGGCTGCCATAGATGGAATACAAGAAATAGCAGTCAGCTTCTCCTGCATTGATGTCAGCTTTCGGTAGTGTCCTATTGCACAACTGTACATCTGTTTAAAACAGTAAGTCATATGTACACAGCAGTTCAGCCATTAAAAATTAAATGCAATAATGCATAATAAACATTCTGAAATTGATTTTAGATTTTTTTGCCATTTAGCATTTTTAATGTGAGAAAACAATCTTGGGCCAGATCATCATCCGATGTAAATTGACACAGCATTGGTTTCCATGATGCTGTGCCAACTTACACCAGCTGTGGATTTAGTCTATGTGAAGAAAATGTTGAACATGGTGAAATTGTGAAGTCTGGTGTTTATCGATATTAATACAAATAACTCATACTTCAAATATATGCTTTAATTTTACTGGTTTAAACTGTATTCCAGAAGCTCTATTTACACCGTATTCTCTCTCTCTGTATATAAATAAAAATATCAGGACTTTCAATGGCTAAGTGTAAGATGATAGGACAAGGAACTAAAATTGACTCCCATTGCTTTTGTCATCAATTTTGACACCAAAAATACTATTATCTTGTTAGCAATTGACTATTGACATCATCATTGCTTTTATTGCTATGTATTCAGCTCAATGCTATGTAGACTTTAAAATCTGATTTCAATAAACTTGCATGTGTGTTGTCCTTTCTTTTCTTGCTTATAGAGTCCTTTCATCCCTGCTTCGCTTACTGTAGTTTAAAAACTGGTTTCTTTGTATTTATGTACCTTCTCTGCTAAAATGGGTGTTCATTAAACAGATTAGCCAGTATCTGCTGTTTGGGACTGAAAAATACAACACAGATCCTTTCTAACTAGCTGAAACAGTTACTTGAGCATCCAGTGGACAGACTCCTGGCTGCTGCTGAAAATCATAGGTAACTGAAACTCTGGTTCAGGTTAAAGTGAAATCCATTGCCAGCCCAGCAGCTCCTTTGGGGCTCAAATGTGCCTCCAGATCTCTATGCAGATGTTGCAGTGCTTCAAAGGAACTACAGGAATTGTGTAAAAGGATCCTGGAATATGTCTGATCTGAGCCCCAAAGGCAGGCCCCATCTGCAATGGAGGAGACAGGTAAGTAACAAGATAGGAGAGGCACTATTAACCCTTTTAGACTGCCAGCCAAACTATTGCCTCGGGACAAAATTTAAAAATTGCTCAGCATAAAATATGGCCTTTACTTTGCAAAAGGTTAAAAACCCTTTAATAAAAACAGCCTTAGAATAAAAGAAGTATGGGAGGGAGTTACTCAGACTGCAGGGGAGAGGCAAGAAGGGAAATTTTCTTATCTCCTGCTTCGTTTTGTTTTTAGTAAAGGGTGTATATAGCAGATGGACTAACTATTTTATAGTGAAAACTAGTGATTCTTGGATCTAAAAAACAAAAGAATGAGACTATTATTAGACTAGTGTACCTTCATTTATGTTTTTTGAGATCAAATTTTTCTAACCATTTCTCAAGCACTGTGATAGTTTCCCACTAAAATATACATTGTACTTGTTTAGCGCCTATATCACAGGATTTCAAAGGACAAGCATTCATAAAAACGTAACTATAGTCCCGTTGAGATAGATAATTAACTATATTTTAATTTTATAGATAATAATAATAAGACTTCAGATTGTTCTGGCATCTACCATCTGAGGATGTCGCACTTTCATGAATTAAGCTTCACAGCATCTCTGTGAAGTAGAGAAATATTATCTCCATTTTACAGGTGGAGAGACTGATGGAGGCAGATTAAGTGATTTGCCAAAGGTCATACAACAAATTAACTACAGAGTGGGGCACTAAATGTTAAGAGACAGACTATGCAATTAGTATTTCCACATTGACTCCTTTCAGTTAGGATACAAATATAATATTACCTCTATACATAGTGTGAGGAATGTCTTCCAGGTTGTCTTTTGTTCGAATTCTTTTTTTTTTAAATGACATGTACTGTTTTGTCTTCACTAGGACTTTAGCATATCTGATTATTTTCTCTGAAGTGAATGTAATGGCTGAATCTTAACCATGATCATAAGAAACATCTTAATAGTGGTGTTCTGCTGTGAATTATACTTCATGTACTGCTGTGATTCTGATGTTTATGGTTCCATTTTGTAAGCTTGTTTGATGCATTTATTCCTCTTCATTATTCAGATGAAGAAAAAAGCAGCCAAACAAGTCAAGAGGCAGAATCTGTTTTATCTCAAAACTCTGACCATATTAGTTCACAAGATATGGATATACAGGTAATATTACTAAACATAGTTCATTGGACATTTAAATAAATGCCATAACTATCAAATATAGGATGCCTTTTATATAAAACAATAGAAACATGTTTGTAAATTCAGAAGGATAAGAATTGAGATTTGTTGTTGCTTGTTTAAAAAATGTGTGCAAAAGAAGAGTGCAGACTACCCTTAGTTGTATTTGCATAGCTTTTTACTAGCCCAAGTCATGCCTCCTTGTCTACACAGCGCTTTTTAGCAGTGTACTGTCCTACTGCCTTTCTGCAGGAAAAGGCTCTGGCAACTGCACAATAGCTGGGAAAGGCTCCAGCAGTTTTCCGTGGAGCCTTTCCCTCCTTGTGGGGGAAAAGACCTGGCAGTGGGGGAAAGCGCTGCCAGCTCCCTGCTGATGGATCCCTTCCCTGCAGCAGGGAAAGATCCCGGTGCCTCCCTCTGCCAGAAACTTTCCTCACAGCCATGAATGGCTCCCGCAGTGGGGAGCTGTCTTCAATCTTTTCCCACTATCTTGCCTCTGCCAGAGCCTTTCACTGACTCATAGCCACACATTGCAGTGTGGACATGGCCTGCTTTTCACTGTCACATGTAACCACATGTATGCTATACACTGGCTCCAGGGGTATGTAGTATAGATGTAGTCTGAGTAGTTAAAGTATCTAGCAATATCCACTGGATTTGTCTACCTGCTTGTCAAAACTAATTTCCAGTGCCTCCTGTAATTTTGAAAAGGTCTGAATATTAGGGTTCCTTTATTTACAACTCTTTTGCGGTATTTTCTGAGAATTTATACTCCTCTGTGCAGTATGGCTCCGAGAAGTTATGAAGTAGTCATTAGGCTTATTTGGAAACCACTGCCATCTGAATTGTCTTGAAGCATCTGGAAAAGAGGAGGAAATAGCTAGAATGAAGTTGGCTCTGATGCAGCTTTGGGAAGGAATTGCCCACCAACTGGCTGAATGACTTATGAGTATGTTTGCATTCAGTAGCACTATGGGAGTTGGGTACTTAGGCCTTGTCTACATTACTAAATGCCATAGGTGTAGCTGAACTGCAGTGAAGCTCCATTGTGAGAAATTCTAAAGTAGACCAAGTTTGGCATTTTTGCCACTATGTTGTAGAATTAAGTCATGTGGTTTTTAAAAAAAGCCCATGTTCTTAGGCTTGCCAGATGGTTTCAACAAAAATACCGAACATCCCCCTCCCCCCCCAAAAAAAAACACCAGGGGGGTGAAATTCTGTTCGGGGGGGAAGGAGGGGTGACCAAAGTTGTTGAACAAAAATTAAAAAAAGGATCCCAAGAGTTATTAAGCAAAAAAATAAATATATAAAATAAAACAGCATGGCCCCTTTAATTGCGTGCAGAGTCAGAATAGGGATAGGAAGAAAAGAGGTTGAGCACTAAGACCCAGGGAAGGTATTGCTTCCCCTTGTTCAGGTCTTTAGGTTTTTTGCCGATGGCCATCTTGTTTTCTTGGTCGAGCCAGAAGGGAGCTTCTCTGCGGAACCAGGTAAGCAGGCAGTCCGGGGGCTGGGCCCAGTGCTCAGTATGTCATAGGGTTATCAGGTGTCCGGTATTTTCATCTCCTGGCAGGAGAAAAAAACAGAAAATACTGGACATTTTAGGTGTCTGGTAGTTTCTGAATTTTTTTTACCAGACAGGAGGCGAAAATACCAGACTGTCTGGGTCAGTACTGGACATCTGGCAACCCTACATGTTCTTGCTACTCTACAGCCTCCATTGTTGCTATTCCTGGTGTAGCTCCAGTGATGGTGAATCATTAACTATGAAACGTAATAGTTCAGATGCAGCCTTTAGAAGCCAACGTAAATTTGCTTAAACCAGATGGCATGGAGGATGGTGTTAGGAACAGTTTCCCTGTAAGCTGAGCGCTTGGGCGTCCAACCAGGAGAGTTTCAAATGATGTCCAGCTGATTAACAGAACGCCTATAGTGGTCACAGCTGGCAGCATGTGTGTCCACTGGTGGTGCACATCAACACATGCCTCGGTGCACATAACATAATTTATTCCACACATGGATGGAAAAAATAGAGGAAACATTGGTTAAGATTTCCAGATTCCAGTTTAGTTGCAGTAACAACCTGATTAAATGAATTCCTAT
The DNA here is from genome assembly GCF_052426305.1 of Pelodiscus sinensis. NCBI lineage: Eukaryota > Metazoa > Chordata > Testudines > Trionychidae > Pelodiscus > Pelodiscus sinensis. The sequence continues at coordinate 197,191,287 of NC_143054.1, forward strand.
CTGCCCAGGGAATCTGGGATGAAGAAACCAAATGGAATACTCTGGAATGTTTTTGCATATTTTTTTATTGTCATCGGTGTTGCAATAAGCTGCCTTTGTCTGCAGACGTAATTGGTTTTAAAAGGACTATTTAAACTGCAAGAGTCATGAGCCTGATACACTATGTAGTGTTTCATAGACGAGACTTTCAAAAGCGCTTCAAGTTTTAACGTTGATTTAAAAGGGATAACCATTAAACCAGTGCTGAGCACTTTAAAAAAAATCCTACCTTTTAGTATCAATATATTATATTAGTTACATCTTAGAGCACCCTTTGAAGTAAATGTTATCACACTGTAAGAGTTGCAGTTGGGGAAATTAAGACCAGAGCATTTGAAATAACTTACCCAGTCCCAGGCAGCGAGTCACTGACAGAGCTGGGATTAAAAGTCAGGAGTTCCTGGTTTGCAATTCTGTATTCTGTGTACTAGACTACACTGAAAGAGACAATAAAATTGTATTATATTCATTCTTTCTTATCCTTATCAAGAAGAAAAAAATTATGAATGAGAGCCCAATATGTCCAGAATTAGTGATCCATAGGAAAACAAATGAGTCATGAATGTTAATTTGTATGTGTTATTGATCACTTTCTCTTTAGCTGGACACCAAAACTGAAGATGTCCTTCCCCAAGCTGCAGATGATGTCACCTCACAATCTACAACAGGAAGTCTTCAGAATAATGTTTCAGAGGTAAGGTCTAAGTAAAATTGAGAATTTACCCCAAATATTCATCCACAGTGCAGTTTTGAATAACATTCATTTTTTAGCACATGGCCACCCATGGTTTTCCCATTATTGCCAACTTTTGCAATACTTGGTATTTTTCTTAAAGCTTTAGCTCCTGGAGCCATGCTATTACAACAGAATCCCAACTCTCGTTTAAAAAAATGAAAGTAAGAATCTAGTCCTTGTGGTTCCAGAGAAAAGTTTGAAAAGGTGTTATCTAAATGCTGGAAAACTAGAGGATAAAGAAAAAGAATGCAGAGTTATAGCTTTTTTAAATAATTAATTGTTGTGGCCAGGCTCAATACTTTTGAACTCTTGGAGCTCGTAAAACTGTTTTCTATGACTTTCTAGTTATGCGTGTAGAGAAGTGGGCGCTCTAGCTCCTATCGAGGCAGCACTAGAAGACCTTGTGGGGCTTGGCTGGGGTCACAGAACTCTTGGTTATGTGCCTCCAGTAACCAAGAACCCTTGCAGAAAGGCCACATTGCATTTTACCCCTGACTCAAGACAGGCAGATTCTAAATTTCTTCCATTTCTGCAGATACCTACTTGATTTCCTATGCAAATCTTATTTACTTGGGCCTTTGTTGGGGAAATATTAAATTCACTTTGAATGAACAGTGAATTTAAAAATAAATGTCAATAATTGGCTGTTTCTCAACTTTATTGACACTGATTTGCTTCCATTTTTTAAAATGAAATAATTTTATATAATCATTATTCAATATTAGCATATAGGTGGCATTGCAGGCTATAATACATTGATTGAAAAGATGCACATTGAATGCATTAATTATATTTTGTAGATATTTTGTGCAAAGTTTTCCTTTTGAGATCCATGCAATAGTAATCTATTTCAGTATATTGTTAGATTTAATATTGGCTCTCATGGAGACCAATATACCAAAGCTAAATTCTTCAGTGGAGATCTAAAAGGCAAAATTTGCTTACCCCTTTTTAAAATAATCAACAAAAAATAATATTTATGATGTACAACTACTTATACATAGGAAATTTAGCATTTTTTTTAAGTAAGATGGTGCAGATTCCCTTACTATGCCAAATTATGTCATGATTAACACCCTATGTTACCCCTCTGAAGTAATTTGATTTTGCATTGGGTCAAAATCAGCAGAGGATTTTGCCCATGGAATTTTAAATAATTGTATCTGTCTTTCATTTTTCCTTTCAGTATATTTTCAAAACTAGTCTGTTCTTTAAATATAGTAGCTGTTCATCTCCAACATGACATTTTCTGCATTACTCTCATTTTTGTGCTTTCTGTTTTTTTTAATTGGGATAAAATACAAATTTTTACTCTGGAAAATATTTCCTAAGATTAAATTTCTGTTAACTGTTCCACCTAATGACTATAGTGAGAAATACCTGTTCCCAAACATATTGTCTTTATTTCAAACCTGGTTCTGCAGGTATTAATCTTTTTATAGCCATGCAGAAAATTCATTAACCCCCCCCCCCCAATTTCCTACCTGTGGCAGAATGTATTCTGTTGAGTGAAATACAATCCTGTATTTCTACTGAGAATGTTGTAAAATAACAATGATGCAACAAAAAGCTCATTAAACACACACACACATGCAAAAAGGAAACATGATTTCTGTTTGGTCCCTTGTCTCTTCTTGCTGCAGAAGGAGGGTGTAAACACTGTTTCCAGTGCTGAATTGCCAATAGATGATCTCATAGGCACAGATTTGAAAGCCGCTGGGACACCTAGCTTAGAGGCTGATGAGAGAGATTCCTTTCATCCTGTGTACAGAGGAGCTGTAACTGCTTTCTGTATTCAGCTGTTCTGTATTGATGAGAAACATGAAACAAGGCAAGTATAGACATACAGGTATTTGGTTTCTTGTTTCTAATAACAGCTTAACAGAACCCTTATTAAGCCAATTGGGGGAGTGGCAGCATCTGCTGCTGTTAAGGTTGAATTAATTTCCATCTAGCTGCTTGCTTGCATTCACTCAGAACTTTTTGAAGCTTTCATCTTCCAGCTAAAATGTTTCATACATTTCCTCTGATGGGTGCCATGCAATAGAAAAGTTACTGGGTTGCAATACAAGCTGCCATTCTTCTAGGGCAAATATTAATTGTAGCTGTGGAACGTATCCTGTAACGGATTATACTGGCCTTTTTAGAGTAGAAGGGGCCAGAAGATCCCATAACAGAGCTACAATGAACCCATTAAATGGCCCGGTAGAGTAAAAGGGGAAGCAGTGCCAGGAAATAAAGAATTGGATGGGGGTACTCCAGGGCTTTGTTCCTTTAAGGGCCTGGGATTGGGAGTCCCAGAAAGGGATCTAGAGGTCACAAGCTAAATATGAGTCAACAGTGTGACGCTGTTGCAAAAAAAGCAAACATGATTCTGGGATGCATTAACAGGAGTGTTGTGAGCAAGATGAAGGAAGTCATTCTTCCGCTCTACTGTGCGCTGATTAGGCCTCAGTTGGAGTATTGTGTCTAGTTCTAGGCACCACATTTCAAGAAAGATGTGGAGAAATTGGAGAGGGTCCAGAGGAGAACAACAGAAATGACTGAAGGTCTAGAAAACATGAGCTATGAAGGAAGACTGAAATAATTGGGCTTGTTTAGTTTGGAAAGAAGACTGAGAGGGGACAAGATAGCAGTTTTCAGGTATCTAAAAGGGTGTCACAGAGAGGAGGGGGGGAAATTGTTCTCTATGGCCTTTGGTGCTAGGACAAGAAGCAATGGGTTTAAACTGCAGCAAGGAGGTTTAGGTTGGGCATTAGAAAAAACTTCCTACCTGTCAGGGTGGTAAAACACTGGAATAAATTGCCTAGAGGGGTTGTGGAATCTCCATCACTGGAGATATTTAAGAGCAAGTTAGACAGACATCTATCAGGGATGATATAGACCGTGCTTGATCCTACCATGAGGACATGGGACTGGACTTAATGATCTCTGAAGGTCCCTTCCAGTTCTAATATTTTATGATTCTGTGACTACAGATTGCAGCCTCCTTTCAATTTTTTTTTTCTTTGAACGATTCCAAAGATGTCTCTGATTCCAAGATGGATGTCTCTGGGAAAGAGATGATTACTTACCCATACGGTTTTTTTTCCTCCTCAGATTAACATTCGAGCAGTCTTCTCTCTGTGCAGTTGTGTGTAAATCTTGTGACTTAAATATATAATATACAGGCAGTCCCCGGGTTACATGGATCCGACTTACATCGGATCCCTACTTACAAACGGGGTGAGGCAACCCCGCACTAGCTGCTTCCCCTCAGCAGACCAGGGAGATGCAAAGCTAGCGCCTCCCCCAGCAGACTAGGGAGACGCGGAGCTAGCGCCCCCCCCTCCCCCTCCCCAGCAGACCAGAGAGACGTGGAGTGGCTTTTCTCAGCAGACACCTCAGCTTGAGAATAAAGGACTGAGGGAAGTGAGGTGTGGGAGAATAAAACTGAGCTCTGGAGAAATGTTTGGCTAGAGTTTCCCCTACAATATGTACCAGTTCTGACTTACATACAAATTCAACTTAAGAACAAACCTACAGTCCCTATCTTGTACGTAACCCAGGGACTGCCTGTGTATGTATATATATATATATATAACTAGAAGACTTACCCAGCATTGTTTGGCTCCTTCAGGGCAGAGGGCTGGTGGCAGGGCAGAGGGCTGGTGGTGTGATGTGTGTAGTCAAGGGGATTAGGTGTGCGGGGGGCAGGGGCTCAGAGCAGTGGATGGTAGTGCAGGAGTCAGAGCAAGAGGCTGCGGGAGGCAGGATTCTGGACAGGGGATGGGGGACTCAAGGCAGGGGACTGAGATTTGGGGGGGCTCACTAGGTCCACCCACAGCAGCAAGGATGGTGCTGCCCCCATGGGGGCGGGGCTGCAGTGCCCAGCCCATGTGCTGGCTTCTGAGGCGATGAGGCAGGGTGGGCTTGCATGGCCTGTTCCCAGCAGGCCCTCGGCGCAGGGTGGGGCTGGGGCTCTGTAGTCCAGCACCCAGCCCCAGCAGGCTCTGAGTGGAGGGCCAAGGCTGCACATGCCGGTGCCGGCCCCAGCAGCTCTTTAGGGAGGGCTCAGTGGTGTTCAAATTAAATTAAATTAATGGAAATTGCCTATCTCCTAGAACTGGAAGGGACCTTGAAAGGTCATCGAGGCCAGTCCCCTGTCTTCACAGCAGGACCAAGTACCATCACTGATGATTTTTGCCCCAAATCCCTAAATGGCCCCCTCAAGGATTGAACTCACAACCCTGGGTTTAAGCAGGCCAATGCTCAAACCACTGAGCTATCCCTCCCCCTGGTAGACAACAGTAGGCGTTGTGGGAGAGCCCCCTTTTCTGGGGCTGAGGCCTAGGAGAAGAGGTTTTGAGGCAGGGGGCCACTTTCTAGTGGCTGGCAATATGGAGCACTCTGGTCCAGCTGGCCACTCTCTTCCTGTGCGTCCACCCTCCTGTGGTTGCTCTGTAGTATAACTGTCCCCTACGCTCTCAGTCCCCCTCCCTTTCTGTGTTATGGAAAACAATCGGATTCAGGCACATCCCATTTTCCTGGCACAGCCAAATCCTGACCTTGCTTTTAGGATAAGAGGAAGCTATATACCAAATTTGTGGTCCTAACTTTTCCATTTAGGAGAAGTTCCTGAACAAATGTACTCACAGACAGACAGACTCACCTACAGCTAGACCATTAACTCTCTAAAATATGTATAGTAATAATAATCATTAATCATATAAAATATATTTCTTTATCTCCTGCTGTGAAAGAAACTGACCATCAGATCACTTGTAGGTAGCATAGGTATCTGAGGGGATGGGATGAGATGATACCGGTGTGGTTTCTTAGAGTTTTGTACTGAAGGAGTTCCTGCTGAACCTGCATGCAGTTGCAAAGACCCAAGAGTAGTAATTTGCAGAAGTGTAATAAGTGCAGAGGAGGAATTATGTTTTACCCCTCTAGGGGTATTCAGTAGTGAAAAATTTGTTTTATCTCTTAGCTATCAAATATTTTCATCTCTTTAAATCTAGAGCCCCAGAATATGGACTGTTAGTTTATAGTAAACCATACATGAATGAACCAGACTGCCAGTCTGTCTGAAATTAGGTTATTTGAGCTGTTGCTAATGACAGACAAAATTTTATGATTCCTCTGGTGTTGCTCCCATTCTTAATCCTATTTCTGTCAAGAAGAAACTGAATGTTGGAGAAAGGGAAATTGCCTTGTCATGCATTTACTGTATGTGGGGAGGTAATATAAGTCTAGATTAAGCCTCATCAAATATTTATATTATACAGGCTAGGTGAATTAATTACTGCATCATTTTAGTTCCACAATCCCAATCCCAACATGTGGAATTATTGTTTCACTTTTATCTACTCGATTATGAACACCTTAGTTGAAAACGAAAAAAAACCCGTTAAAAATAACAAATAGTCCTGCAGCACCTTAGAGACTAACAAAAAAGATAGATGGTATTGTGATCTTTCGTGGGCACAACCCACTTCTTCATATGAATGGAGTTTAAGGGTGCCAAGTTCTAAATAAATAGTGCAGAAAGAGGGGGGAGGGGGAGAGGAAGGAAAGGAGAAAAAAATGGAGAAAGAATAGTCAATTACACTGTCAATGTTAAATGAAGCTGCTAGATTGGGTTCTAAGTACTCTTAAGTAACTAGTGTTTGGCTTTTTATGTCATTAGGATGTGGAATGTAGTGGGTAATCCAGTTAAGGTCTTTGTTTAAACCTCTCTTGTAGGTATCAAAGTGGTAGATGAAATTACATTCTGCAGATTCCCTTTCAAGCTGTTTTTCCATATTATTATGAGCCAATTTAAAACACTTTGAGATCCATTAATGAGTGCCTGGACTAGTTAAAATGTTCCCCAACAGGTTTCTGTATGTTACCTTTTCGAATATCTGATTTGTATCCATGAATCCTTCTTGTAGAGACTGTTCAGTTTGGCCAATATACATGGCAAATGGGCTTTGCTGGCACTTGATGGCAAAGATCACATTGGTGGATATGCAGTTACATGAGCCTCTGATATGGTGATTTATGTGGTTAGGTCTTGTGATAATGTCACTTGTATAGCTGTGTAGACAGAGCTGGTACTGGAGTTGATTGTGGGGGCGGGGAGGTTCCTGGATGAGAGTGATGGAGGTGTGTTGTGTGGTTGCTGGAAAGAAATTGTTTGAGGTTAGTGGATTGTCTGTAGGCGAGGATTGACCTGACTTCCAAGGCCTGTGAGAGTGAGGGGTCATTTTCCAAGATAGGTTGTAGATGGTTGATAATGTGCTGGAAGAGAATGATTTGGGGGCTGTAGGTGATGACAAGTGGAGTTCTGTTGTTTTCTTTGTAGGGCCTATCTTGAAGAACCTGATGTCTGGGTACTCACCTGGCTCTGTCAATCTGTTTTTTCATTTCTCCGGGTGGGAATTTTAGTTTTAAGAATGCTTGACATAGATCCTGTCAAGCCTCTGTGGGATTGGAGCAAATCTGGTTGTATCTTAGGGCCTGGCTGTAAACAACTGATTGGGAAAGGTGTCTGGGATGAAAACTAGAGGCATGTAAGTAAGTGTAACGGGTGGTAGGCTTCCAGTATAAGGTGATAGAAATGCGGCTGTCATGTAATTGTACAGTAGTGTCAAGGAAGTAGATCTCTTGTGTGGACTCAATTACTTTTTCTATTCTTATTGGTACTGAAATCACAGGAAAGTCCTTTACTTCAGTTGTTTACTGATAAGATGTTAGTCTTTTGTGTGTGTGTTGAATGCATTTAAAATAAGTACTTTTTCCTCCTTTGAGAGAGTAGAAATAAAAATACCATGTAACTCTTGATCGATTTAGCTCACTTTGATATTCCTTTAAATAGAAGAAATAGCACAAAATAATTAAGTTTCTGTTATCTTACTTAACTTGAACATTACATTTAATTTTCATTGGGGAAAAGAAAGGGGAGTTATTCCAAAACAGTAGATGAAAAATGAAAAGAAGGAAAATGTACAGGAACAATTTTCAAAGTATTGATGTTCTTGTTAGTTTTATAGGGTCTTTTTGGATATGTCTACTGAATGGCTGGTAATGGAACAAGTATGTCTTTTGGAGCATGAAGGAAAGCTCTTAGTCCATTGCTACTATTGTTTGTACCTCCCGGAGATCATTTTATTAGGCACTAATGCTATTCTGGAAAATCTAAAAGTCTGCAGGGTGCTTCTGAGTAACTATCTTACTTTTATTTCTTCCTTTCACAGTGTAGACATCTCTTAAGTCAACAAACTTAAATCTTAAAGTTTACTGTTGCTTATAGTACTGTCTTAAGCCCTAGAAAATGACAATTGGAGTGCAACATACAGCTTCTGAAATTGATTAGTACTGAACTAGATGCAGTTTCTGATTAGAAAGTATGGATAAGTTCTGCCTGGATGGACAGGGTTGGGGGAGAAATCTTTTAAAAATATAGTGCATATTGAATATGCCTTTATTTATTCACCTAAAAGTGTTTGCTCTTGATTGCAGGTCACTGGATTTCTTGCAGTATGTTTTCAACCTCTTTCCAGTACGTATAAGTAAAATCTTAAGGTGAAACTAGTTTTCTTTGAAAGTGAATAAAAATGGTGCAATAAATGAAATTGCTTATACAAAGCTATATTTTCCCCTCTTTTCATGAACTCCTCATTCCCCCCCCCCCCCCCCACACACACACACCAGAGTTAGGAACCTGTGGAAAAGAAATCTCTGTGAGGAAATCTTGTTATTATGGGGTGTGGTAGCACCACAATGGATAACATTGAAACTAGCTTACAATGTAATAGCCAATTTTTTCAAAGTGCTCTGAAATCCACATTCTTACCCTGATTTTTCTTGAAAACTGCTGTGCTTCATGGGGATATGGGATAGAGTTAATTTGTTGCTGTTTGGTCAAAGAGATGTCAAGATACAGCCCCCTCCCCTCCAAATATCAAGTACCATCAATGTTTACAGTTCCTATAATTTTTTTTGAGCATATGAAGGATTCAAATTTTGACTCTGGTCTACCTCAGAGAGATATCACTCTCTTGGGATTGATCTCTTTGAGAACCAATATTTTAAAAATTACTCAAGATCAAAGTTGGATCTACAAGGTGGATTGAGCTATCTTGATGAGTCATAGAAAGTAATTTCTGTATGTGCAATGGAACTGGGGCTCTGTTTCAAGTCAAAGAATTTGCAGCTGACCTGATAGCAGAATAGGTAGCAAACTTAAGATGACAAGTGGTGGTTGTTGAATCCAGAAGCACCCATAAATCCACAGAGAGAATCCTCCATCCCACAATCTTAACTCTGTCCTCTTTGAGTGATGCCTCAACATGGTCCTGACAACCTCCAGTATAGAGCACTGTGGGGAAATGACATATGGATACAGTAAAAGAAACTGACAAGATTGTGTCCCCAATAAAATAAAAGTTGTATTTAGGGGACCTTTGGCTCTTAAAGCATGAGTCCTTACTGGCTCAGCTAAAAAGTTTGGTTGCACTTGTAGCCAAAAGTTCATCAACCTCTCTATGTGGCCTAGTCACCACTAAAGAGGGACTGAGTGCCACAGAAAGTAGGTGTTTTTGAATCATACTTGCAGCACTATATTCATTTTAAATATTGCTTTACATACATATGCCAGTTTTTTCATAAGTCTTGCTGGAAATCATTTAAAATGTTTTTTTAAAATCACTAATAATCTGCTCATGATTTATTAGCTGATATAGAGTATTCTTTATCAATCTTTCCAGGACAAAGACTTTTGCATCATCACAGTGCCACATCTCGTGCCAGAATTCCTTCTGATCCAGAATTTTGTTCGAGTTGATCCATTCAGCAATTCCACTCTTGATCATGAGCTCTATGTGTTTCACCGTGCAGGACTGCTCACGTAAAGATTTTGCTATAAGTATATTAACACAAAGGGGCAGTAGAGACCATGGCTAAGTTACTTTATATTTTAATTTAAAAATAATTAATTAATGACTTTCCTTAAATGAAATCACAAATAGGGAGACAGCTATAAGTGCATAAGCAAACCAGCTTCACTAGCTTGCAAAAATTCATATTAAATGTCTTATAAAGTAATAAGCTCAGTAAAATGCTTCATGAAATTGTTACATTGAAGATTCAGATTAGTTATAGTGGGGTATGGTAGCACCACAATGGATAACATTGAAATTAGTTTACAATTTAATAGCCAATTTTTTCAAAGTGCTCTGAAATCCACATTCTTACTCTGATTTTTCTTGAAAACTGCTGTGCTTCATGGGGATATGGGATAGAGTTAATTTGTTGCTGTTTGGTCAAGGAGATGTCAAGATACAGCCCCCTTGTTATTGTGGGGTATGGTAGCACAAAGTGACATAAAGGAATTACATTCTCTGAATTATCTAATTTGTAGACTGAGCATGTAATAAAAATGGAACAGACACAGAGCAAGCAAACCAGCCTATTATCCTTCTTTGGCAGGATAACCAGCCGAGTGGATAATGGGAAAGCAGTAGACCTAATATATCTGGACATTACTAAGGCCTTTGACAGAGTTTCACATGAGATTCTCATAAGCAAACTAGGGAAATGTGATCTAGATTAAATTTTTATCTGGTGGGTGTACACCTATTTGAAAGACCATAGAGTAGTTATCTATGTTTGCTGTCATTCTGGAAGACATTTCGAGTGAGGGCTTGAAATGGTCTATCCTGGGTCCAATTCTACTTAATATTTTAATTAATGACCTGGATGATAGAGAGGAGAGTGGTCTTATAACATCTGAGGCTGACACCAGGCTGGGAGAGGCTGCAAGATGGTGTCCTGCTATGAGTGCAGGGGCCTCGACTTGATGACTTTTCGAGGTTCCTTTCATTTTTACTATTTTATGATTCTATAACCTTGGAGGACAGAATTAGAATTCAAAGTGACTTTGATATATTGGAGAACTGATTTGAGATCAATCAGATGAAATTCAATAAAGTGCAAAGTACTGCACTTCAAAAGGAAAAATAAAATGTATAACTACAAAACGGGGAATAATTGTCTATGCAGCAGTACTTCAGGTAAGGATATGGGGTTTATAGTGAAATCACAAATTTAATATGAGTCAGCAGTGTGATGCTGTTGCACTAAGGGCAGACCCCATTCAAGGGAGTATTAATAGGAGTATTGTATGTAAGACCCAGGAGACAGTTACTCTGCTCAGCTCTGGTAGGACCTCAGTGGGAGTATTATGTCTGGTTTGGGGCACTGCACTTTATGAAAGACATACTACAGATTGCATGAGCTGTAGGGTTCTTATTCCAACTTCCTGTTTGTGTTTTTCTACCTTCTGGCTCATTAATACTTTAATCAAAAGCTTCAGAGGGGTAGCTGAGTTGGTCTGTAAGGCTACGTCTAAACTACGCCCCTCTGTCAGCAGAGGGATGTAAATTAGATGTCTCAAGTGCAAATGAAGCTGGGATTTAAATATCCTGCGCTTCATTTGCATAATGGCAGCCACCGCTTTTTTTTGAAATGGGGCTTTTTGAAAAAAAACCTGGCAGTTTAGATGGGGCATTTTCAACAGAACTGCCCCATTTTGAAAGATCCTGAAAGACTCCTCAAAAGAGTACTTAAAAAAACAACGACTAGTCTTGCAGCAACTTAGAGACTAACAAAACATGTAGTTGTTATCATGAGCTTTTGTGGGCACAACCCACTTCCTCAGATGAATGGAGTTATTAAAGATCCAGTTTCAAAATAAATAGGGGGTGGGGTGAGAGAAGGAAAAAGAAGGGAAAAAAAGAAAATAAGGAAAAGAAACAGAGCATCTTCTTTCCCCTCCTTTTTTGTTTTTTGTTTTTGTTTTTACTTTTCTCCTAAGGCAGTGCTTGTTTGGCAAGCTTCTACTGGTGAAATTCTGACCATGCCTTAGTTATGAATCTCACTGCCGATAAAACTGGGAAGACTGTAAGGTCAGTGCTAATGTCATAAAGCAGTGATGCCAGGCTCATACTTGTATGGGGCTAATCCTGGGACATCATGTATAGCATTCCCCTTTGCTGGTATTAGCTGGAAGGCTGTCCTCTTTTGTTTATGGTCCAGCACTCTCAGATGCATGGTGCCTTCAGTCCTGTTTTTTTGTTTCCTTAAGTGTTAGTGAATTCTTTCTTCTTTTGATCTGTGCATACATAGAATAGAATATTTTAGTGTGTACACTTCTTTCTGCTTTGTGCACTATCCATGCTTCACATGATTAAGTTTGCAGGTGGTTGTCTTGTAGACTTGGGTTGAGTGGATCTCGAGAAAGATAAATTTGTGTTGGCTTCCCTCCATCAGTGTCAGGTACCTTCACTGTATTTTTATAGAATAGCAAAAGAAAAATTCCAAAAATTAATTATTTCATAGGAAACATAAAATTAGAAAAAACAATATGTAAATCTATTTTATATGTAGTCTGGATAAAATTTGTATTTCCCTAACATAATTAATCAAATGTTTTTTTTATTTATTCATATGAAAAGAAGGATAATTTTCCTTATTCATGGTATAAAAATAACTATATTTCCTCTCTTGTTTTCCTGAACATAAGAACAGCCAGACTGGGTCAGACCAAAGGTCCATCTAGCCCAGTATCCTGTCTTTGGACAGTGGCCAATGTCAGGTGCCCTCAGAGGGAATGAACTGAACAGATAACCATCAATTGATCCCAGTCCTATTGCCCATTTTAGCCTCTGACAAGCAGAGCTTAGGGACACTATTCCTATCCATCCTGGCTAACAGCCATTGATGGACCAATCCTCAGTGAAAGTATCTAGTTCTTTTTTTAACCCTTTGAAAGTCTAGGACTTTACAACATCCTCTGGCAAGGACTTCCACAGTTTGACTGTGCATTGCGTGAAGTACTTCCTTTTCTTTGTTTTAAACCTGCTACCTATTAGTTTCGTTTGGTGACTCCTAGTCCTTATGTTATGGAAATAAGTAAATAACTTTTCCTTATTCACTTTCTCCATACCAGTTATGATTGTATAGACGTCTGTCATGTCCCCCCTTAGTCTCCTCTTTTCTAGGCTAAGACGTAGCAGTCTTTTCAATCTCTCTTCATATGTGAGAACATAAAGCTTTCATATTTATACATTTAATATCCTTTCCATAAAAATAATACATTCATTTTTATGGTATGAGGCCTCTTACACTTAACACAGCTTGGGGCCTCAATGTCTTAATCCAGCTCTGTATGTAAAGAACCTATTTCATCTTCCACTTGGCCATTTAAGAAGTCATTAAAGTAATTACTGATAATCTTAGGCACAGCTGTTTGAGTAATTCATCAGTGAGATTGAGAGCCATATGTCCTTTTGATATTGGTGACCAAAATTAAATTGTCTTAAAGGTTTTGTAAAAGTCTCTACAGTTCTGCATATATCACTTGCATTTCAAGTAAGGTTGTTAAAATAGTAAAACGTGTAACCTCTGAAATTTTCAGCAGTTACATGTTTACAGTTGGGGGGAAAGAAAGCAGCAGCCTGGGGCGGGCGGGCGGGCAGGTACCTCCGCAGGAGCTGATACACGTGGAGAGCCGGATTAAAAGGTGGCTCCCGTGTGTACCAGCTCTCGCCTGCCTTCCACCCTGCACTGCTGCCTCTGTATCAGAGGCAGCAGCGTGGGGAGGCAAGTGGCTCCCCGAGAGCAAATACTCAGGAGGAGCCTGCTTAAAAGCCAGTTCCCTGCAAGCACCAGCTCCCACTTGTCCCACTCCCCCCGTGCCATTGCTGCCTCTGTTATAGAGGCAGCAGTGTGTGTGTGTTGTGGGGTTTCATATATCTGTGAAGGTTAACCAATGAGCCAAGGCTCATCTTTCTATTTCAATGAAAGCACAATGGTTAGGGTGATAGTGACCTTTGCTCAGAATTCCTGCATTTCTGGAGGAGAGTTTCCCTTCTGAAGAATCTCTGAAGTCAGACCTCAAAATTAACTTGTGAATAAAGTTCCATAATCAGAAAATCTAAGGGGGCAAATGTTTTAGGGTAGTGGGAAATTTTTGAAAAATGTAACATTCCATGTGCAACAACAAGCACTCCGTCATTTAAAGGCAAAATATGAAAAACAAATTATTAATATATTCTAGTTACACCATGCACTTAAAAAATACAGTGGCTGGAAAGGGACTTGCATAAAATCAATTAAAAGAGAAGCCATAGGGTTCAGTTAAGGGGGAAAGTAGGGACATTGAAGGGCAAAATCAGAAAAAGAACAGCACAGGCACAAAATGAGGTAATTATTATCAAAAACAGTAAAAGGAGTAAGCAAAAGTATTAGGTACACAAAAAGCAAGAGGGTGGCAAATGGAAGAGTAGGTCTGCTACTTAACAGGAAAGAAGAACAAATAATAGATGACAAAGCAAAGGCTGAAATGCTTAATGGATACTCTTCTTCAATTTTCACTAAAAAGCATAATAGTAATAATAATATCCTGCCTTTGAGCAGTCAGAGGAATTGGACTTCTAGAATGGGTTAATTCTGTACTGGGAGGGAAATGGGAACACATAGGCCCAGGATAGTGTTTTCTAATCTATTGTACTCACAATGGACCTGACTTTCTTGTTGAATACAGACTCCATTTTTTTGCAGATGTTCTATACCCATGCTAAAAAATTGCTTCCTGCAATTAACTGTAGATACAAATGTTACCTCTTTGACATCGAATGACTTAATTTTCTCAACTAAATATGTTAGTGTAAATCTGAGGTAAAAGAAGCCAAGAAGCAGGATTCAACAGGGAAGTTGGGAATCCAAGGAGAGAGAGCTGACTCAAAGATTAGGGGGTAGGATTGGTTCCCTAGCTTCATTATCTGGTCTGCCTCTCAGGCTCCCCATTTGCACCTGCAAATAACCAGGTGTCTAAAAATGTGCCAGCAAAAATAGCCTGAGTTAAAATTCAGGGTCCATATGTAGTTCAAGAAGAGAGTTAAGCATGACTTTTGTTTTGAAATATAGTCTTGTAGTTTAATGGTTAGATCCCTCGAGTTAATAAGTGGTCTTGTTGAAAGAGTTTTAAATTTATGTCTGCGATTTTCCAGACAAATCTCAGATTTCAGGACAATATATTTTTAAATAAAAATGATAACTAACATTTATTCTTCATAGCGGTTTGTCACCCAAAGTTAACTTAGATATATTGCACAACTTTTTAATTTGTGATGTGTTAATGACTTAAATGTTAATGCATAGAGGTTTAAATTGAAAATTAGGAAAGAAGGAATGGAAATAGGCATGGTATGTGTTATCGGGTATAGTTAACTTTGTGTGAGAAACCTTAACAATTGGAATTTGGTAAGTTCTACTGTAAATTCCTGGAGTTACAGCAACTGTCAAATTTTATATTTTTGAGCCCTGCTTATGGGAAATACTTGGATTTGTGATAGTCAGATCTGACATTCTCCTGTAGATGTCTACAGAAGCTCATGTAATATGGAATAGAAGGCAGATTCTTAGCTGGTATAAATTGTTATAGCTCTCTTCAAGTGATTAAAGATTGGAGTGACAAATGACACCAGCTGACGCTATGATCCCAGGTCTTTGACTGGAGTTGGAGAGGATGTCAACCCTGGTGTGTTCATTTTATCCGTTGTGCCAGCTGATCAGCTCCAGACTGTATATACACTTATCATTGAACAGCTAACACCTCCTGGGCTCATGGGGTTGCACATGTAACAACCTGTCAGTTTCCCCAGTGTTACCTGACTAGCTCAAGATGAAGGGACTAGAGCTTCCAAAATGGAGAGCTACTGAGTTTCCAAGGTACCACACTGTTAAACCTCATGAGTTTTCCATCTCCTCTGCTTCCCATAACCAAATAGCTGCCCATTTAGGGTATGTCTAGACTGCATCCCTCTGTCGGCAGAGAGATGCAGATTAGGCAGGTCAACATTGCAAATGAGGCAGGGATTTAAATATTCCGTGCCTAATTTGCATAAAAATGGCCACCGCGTTTTGCCGACTGAGCACTTTGTCAGCAAAAAGTGGCAGTCTAGAGGGGGATCTGTCAAGAAAGAAAGCCTTTTTCGACAGATGCTGTAAACCTTCTTGCAGGAGGCATAAGGGATATGTCGAAAAAGGCTTTCTTTCTCGACAGATCCCCCTCTAGACTGCCGCTTTTTGCAGACAAAGTGCTGAGTTGGCAAAACGCGGTGGCCATTTTTATGCAAATTAGGCGCAGGATATTTAAATCCCTACCTCATTTGCAATGTCAACCTGCCTAATCTGCATCCCTCTGCCGACAGAGGGATGCAGTTTATACATACCCTTAGTTAACTCTGTATGTATGTATGTATGCCATACCTATCCCTTCTTTTCCCTGATTATTAAAACGGTAAAAAGCTTCAAAAAATTACTCTCACCTGTCCCAAGTTCCTTGAGAACATGGTAGCAATAGCAGCCAGGAATACTTTTTCCACCTCCAGATAAGTCTTCATACCTTCCTATTGGACAAGGGCATGGCAACCATGAATGCATTAAACTCAGGAATGGATTATTATCATTCCCTGTACCCAGGGCTGCCTGTTAAGCCCACTCAAACCACATCACAGCCTGTGTGGGACTAAACTGCAGTGAACACATCATACTAGATCTCCCTACTCCTTTTTCATTTCAAGGTTCACTTCATAGACTTTTCCTTTAAACATTTTCTTAGGTTTGGACAAGCTTCTGTAGCATCTGCCTATTGATCCTTAGATTGCTGTGCTTATCAGGAACCCAATGGTGGAAGGGTCCAAAGGGAAGTTGTCAGGGATTGGAAACATTTTCAGTGTTGGGAGGCTATGGAACAAGCTAGCAAAGGAGATCAGAATGTGATTTATTCTGGTCATATTCACCATGCATTGTAAAACTGACCTCTACACCAAAGCCTACCTTGATAACTGGAGCCATTGCAGTGATTAAACAAAATGATCATTTTGAGGAAGGCAAGAGTGGAATTTACCTTTGCATTCCATTTTATGCCTTGTAATTTTACTATATTTCACTGGAACTCTGTACTCCTTGAGAGAGAGTAGTGTATGGAAACAGGAGGATGGAATGGGAAATGTGTTGCACCCTTAGCCACAGTAGTTGCTATCAACAAGACGGAAGCATCCCTTTCTGGTTCCATTTAAAGTCCAATTCAAAACCTATTTTCTGCTTGCGTTGACTTTATTATACATCCCCCCTTGCTTCCCCATTGCTAGACTTTCATCTCTTATGCACACCCACTACTTGATTTAATGTTCCAGCTGAATCTACTTTAACTCTTAATGCAGTTTGACAAATTTACAGTAAAAAGGCCAGTGATCTTTAACATTTAAACTGAAAGGAAAACTAACCCTTAAAGTCCCTCCCCTTTTGGATTGCAATAAACAATTTTTTTCTTTTCCTCATAATTGCTGACAATCTAAGGCCTCACTCAAGCAAACACAGGCGTGCTTAACTTCAAACATATAGGTAGACCTTTTTACTTCAGTAAGCCTACTCACGTGCTTAAAGTACAGCAAGTGAGGTGTTTTTCAGGATCAACGCCTAACACAGTGGTTCTTAGCCTTTCTCTGTTGGAAACTTTTTTGGGTGGCACTGATGTCTCTAGGGTTCTCTTGTACAGTGTTCCAGCATGTTTTCTTTATTCTGTTTTTTCTATTACTATTCTTTTTCTATCTCTGTTCTGTTTTCCTGTTTCCATCTGATTGTTTCTCTCTGTGTATGTTTCTTTTTTGGTCAGTTTCTTTTTTATAAGATTCTTTGTTTGCTTCCTTCCTGTGGTGGTACCATCCTCATTCACTAGAAGGGTATGTGCTGCTTGCGGAGGTGAGATGGTGAGGCTTGTCCAAATGCACTTAAAACATCAGTCAACTATTATGCAGATCCACATGGGACATTTTAAGGAAATTATGTAATGAGAATTCACAGGTTCAAAAATGATTTAATAAACTGTAGAGGCAGCACTAGTGAAAAGCATTGACTTGATTGAACTGGTCAATGAAGTCTTGTGTTGATCAGCAGGGCAAACTTTTCCTTTTCTTTTTTTTTTTTTATAATCTCCTCTAATAGATCATTTAAGGTAAGAGCAGCAACAACTAGTGATACACCTGCTGTTGAAATGCTCATCAAAACGCTTGACTTCAATGAAAGTATACTGGATGACTTAAAGGTCTTCCTTCAGGCTCGCAGAGATCCAGTGAGTACCTGTTGCGGACATACCATTAGTTGTCAATTGCAGTGTTCAATGTTAAACCTGCCAAATATTAAATATTTTTTTCCTAGGGTGCAAATCTATTCCATTGAAGTCAATGGGAAAGTGGCCATTGGCTTCCAGAGAAAAAAGATCAGGGCAATATTCCTTATGGCAGCAGGGCTCTCTTTGGGCACAGGGGCCATCCATATAGACCTTAATGCAGGCTGGTCACTATATTAGGGAAAGATGACTGTAACAGAACAGTGCACAGAATGCATGGGGGGAGGGAAAGTGTTTTAATTTTAGCATGTTATTGAAATGTATACTTAAATCAAATAGCAAATTTAGACTGCTGATCTTGTGTCAGTGATCATATTATTGTTTGTCTTTCAGGATGGAACGCCAGTCCAGGCATTTGTAGCAGAAGTTTTGGGACAGATAGTTGGCATTTCTGTTGTTAAAAATGAAATGGTAAATCTTTGTAATTTTTTTCCATTTTCCCATTTATGATGTCTGCCATGAGTTTGCACAGTGCAATGTTGATGTCATTATTATTGAATTTCAATAGCCCCAGCAAAGATCTTGGTGTTGTGGTTAGCACTGTACTTATGCACAGTAAAAGTCCATTCTCCAAAGAGTTTACAGTCCACACAAAGACAGATAAAGGCTAGCAGAAAGGAAGGTTTATTACCCATTTTTTACAGATGGGGATCTGAGGCCCAGAGAGAAATTAAGGGCCAAATTTCCTGCATCCCAATCTAAAGCCCTAACCACAAAACCATTCTTTCTCTCTATGGGTGCATCTACACTGCACTCGTAGCTTGAAATAAGCTATGCAACTTGAGCTACATAAATTGCGAAGCTTATTTTGAGTCAATTTCAAACTAGCTTATTTTGAAATTTGGTGCTGTCTCCACAACACTTAGTTCGAAATTCATCACTATTCTGAAACTCCCCTCACTCCTCATGGAATGAGGTTTACAGGGACATTGGAATAGCGAGCCCGTTATATTTCAAAATAATGGGTGCGCTCAAAAGACAAGGAGTAGTTATTTTGAGGTACCTCCTGTATCCTGAAATAGCACTGCAGTGTAGATGTAGCCCAAGTGACTTGATTCTCCTTTAAATCTGTTACTATAAACCTGTATTTTGGCCCATATTTTCCAAAAGAGAAAATGAGCAGTTTGTCCCAGCATTCTGAAAATGGTACTTCTACTCTTCTGGCTGTTTTTTTCCACAATAAATGTGTATACTGTGTTTTACTCAGAAGCTAACTTCAAATAAATTAATGTTGTTTTCAAAAATAGATAAAGGGGGCAGGTGGTGCTAAAAGCTGACAGAAAAGCTGTCAACTGTAATTGGGCAGTGAAAAGAGTGAATATTTCCGGTTCCATTTTATGTTAGTTGCTGCAAATTTAAAACTTTCCTGACATTTTGCTGATGCTAAAAAGGGAAAAACTTTTTTGAAAGATGTGTAATACAGTAATTCCTCATTTAACACTATAGTGATGTTTCAGAAAAGGATCGTGTTAAGTGAAAACGTGTTATGCGGGGTCAATTTTCCCATTGAAAATAATGGAAAAGGTGGGGGTTGCGTTTCAAGCGGTGGTGTCTGTTGGGACTGGGACATAAGGTTGGGGGAGAAAGGGGACTGGGTTACAGCAGAGAGGGGAGGTGTTTGGCTCTGGGGAAGGGAAGGGATGGGAGATTGAGTTGGGAGTATGCCTCTGTGATGGGTCTGCTGGGACTCGCACTGCATCCAGTGAGGTGAGGTTGCCAGGGAATGGCTGCTTTGCAGGGAGGCGAGGGAGGCCCCGCGCGGCTCCCTGCAACAGGCCGGCTGGGGAAACCCAGCCACCGGCCTGCAAGCAGAGGTGGAGGAGAGGGGGCAAGGCGTCTGGCGAGGGGGAGTCAGCGGGGAATGGCACAGCAAGCGGTGAACCTTCCGCCACTTTGCAAGGAGGCAGGGGAAGCCCCACGCAGCTGCCGGCAATGGGCCAGCTGGGGAAATCGTGTTATTCTGGGGACGGTTGTGTAATTCAAAAAATGTTCCCTAAAAGAAAAATTGTGCTATCACGAAAACATGTTAAATGAGGAATTACTGTACTCCGTTTTTAAACCCTGTCAAGCAAGGTAAGGACCAACCATCTCTGAAAACAGAGATCTCTGTAAGGTGGCTAAATTAGTGGAAGCCCCAGCTCTCCGAACAGGATGATGAAGGAACACCTGCACTGGGCTCCTTCCAGAGATTTTTTTTTCCCCAAAAAAAGTCTCCTTCTCAGCTTTTACTGTGTGGAAGGCAGTCTGCCCATCTGCCTGACACCTTGCAAAATAGAAAACATATTTCTTTGTAAATAGCTGTCAAAAATGTCAGGCGTTTGTGCTTTACTGCTGGTGTCAGATATACATTCCTTATAGTAAATAAAGCATGACGAGTTACCCAAATTCATTTTGATACAAAGGAAAGATTGTGAAGAAGCACTTGTTTAGGCACTGCATTTTGCTAGTGAATAACTCTCCAGGTGGTCTTGTTTGAATGCTCAGATTTCATCATTAGTCAAAATAAATGTAGTTTGCTGTCACATTTTATCACAAAACCACAACTTTTTCATCATCACTGATTTTAAAATGTCTTGTTTCCTAGGATATTGAATATATCCGTTCACATTACAACATTGAAGATTTTATTTACTTCAGTCATCACCAGCGGGAGGAACATGGCCATCTGTACCACTTTGCTCTAAATCCCATATTCCATCACTATACCAAACATTTTCTGAAAGAGATCCTTCGCTTATCTTATAAGTCTTGCCTCTACTACCCTATTTATCCACAGCCTGTGGAGGGCAAGGTAAAGGAAAAAGTTGGTAGTGCTTCTATTAAATATCATACAACCTGACTTTTATTTTCCTTTGTTTGTTGGATTGATTACTGCATATATGGTGGGTGTTTGGTATAGAGAAATGTCTTCAGAAATGTTGCAAACAACACTTTATTCTACTCTGACCATACAATCTCCATTTGTGTTGATGGGTGACATGTGGCATGGCTGGATTGTGGCTTTGCTGCAAGCCCTGTATTTGGGGCAACACATTTAATGTGCTTCCTCAATGTGGGAATCATGCCTCAGGTAGAAATGATTTGCTGTCTACCACCCCACTTGCTTCAGTGGGAGAGGTAGATTAATTTTTGTCTATACCATTACTTTCCCCTCAGCTTCCACGATGTATTCGTCAGCAGTAGCCAAAGCTCTACCCATTCACTACTCACGTCCAATGTAACTGCTCTAGGACAGATTAGTAATACCCCATTGCCCTTGCCTCACCTGGACACAATGTTCAAATAGCCAAATAGGCTCTACGTTTTGTCTCTGCATGAAAGCATAGGTGAAGAACAGTTTGCTCATGTTGTGTATCAACTAGGGAATATGACATGATATATTCATTGAAATGCTAATGCAGCTTGTGTACCCTTAAGTGACTTGCTCATCAGTTACATGGCGTATTTTAAAATGTCAAGATATAAAACGTTCATATTGCACTTGGATGCAAACTGCTATTCACATCTCAGTAGTCAGAGCTCAGGGCACTCAGTGTAGACATAGGCAGTCACTGAAAGTCCGTGGCACTTTGGCGTCTCAGTCACTTTTGAAAATAGGACTTAGGCTTGTAGGTAACTTAGACACATTTGAAAATTTTACACTAAATCTCCTTTTCTTTTCTAGCATGGGGCCTGTCTAGACAGAAAGCAAACTAGGATGTAGCACTAGTATGCTGTTTATGGCCATGTAGACCATTCTACTGTGCACTCACAGTTCCCTACTTCACATTGACCTATTCCCATTTCAAAATACAGTAAATCAAAACACACTATAGGATACTTTTAGTGCAATGTGGCAAGTTCCACACTGCCAGTTAGTACACAGCATGTTAGAACACTATCAACATACATCTCAGCTTGCCATGTACTAATTCTCTGTGTTGAGAAGCCCATCTAGGAATACACATGATGAATATATAAATTTTCAGGATAGTCATTTTGCTTCTCCAGCATGTATACTTCTAGATAGATTACCATTCTTCGGCCTTTAATAATTGCCTCCTTGAGAAACTAACCTCATTGAGTAACATTTGTCTTTTATGGTTCTCTACTTCCATTGTTGTGAATGACACTTAAACAGGGATGGCTGGAGAAGATGAGTTAAGTCTCAGTAATATTTTCTTCCTGGTCTATTTCTAGATTAAAGCAATTTAGCTGTAACTCAGCAATGTATTCTAACTGGTAAAATATTATTCTGTTCAGCTTACATTATAATAACATTAATCATGATTAAGTTTTTGGTGTTTGTGGCTATGATGTCAACTTCAAAGGCACTTCGGTGTAATTTGCTTTCTGTTAATGTCCACTCTGTTTCTGATAATTCTCCTATTTTGTCTCTTCCTATTTTGATGTGTAATTGGGCCAGTCATACTGGAATAAAGGCTGCTTCTAATGACCTGCACTATCCAAGTTAACATTTGGGAGTTTTGTTCAGTTCAAATATTTTCCACTTTATTAACATTTATCGCTTGGATGAAATTGACATTTCAGTCAGTATAGATTTTCTATATAAATTCTTACACCAGCGTTTGCCAAGCAAGCAAAGGTTAACAGTAAGCAGATAATACAGCTTAATGAGGTCAAATCAAGCTGATTCATGATCACTGTGGAGAAAAATATCCTCCTGGGGAAAATACTTGTGCTGAAAAATCCCATAAACCAAACCACTTGTTTATCTGTCATTCCCACAGAGATAGTAATGTAATTACTCTCATAATTATCTTCATTAGTGTCAGGAATTATCCGCAATTCATTCCTCTGCTCTGACTGTGTTTGTTTGTTTGCTGATTTTTCTCTGATTTAGCCAACAGAGTTAAGAATTTTGTATTTGCAAAGCCATACAACAGACATCTGTGATGCACTGTTCTGACATTCTCTGTGCTAAAATATAGATTGCTGTCTTTCAGTTTCAGAATCCCTATGCCCATTCCCTGACATCTGCCCTTCATTACATGGTTCCCGTGCGACCAAGACGACAGATTGTCTATCCTCTGGAAAAGCTTGGCATAAACGCTCCATCAAAGCAGGTCTCCAAGGATCAGGTGGGTAACAGAAGCAGCAGCAGGCAAGAGGCATAGTGCCAGCTAATGCAGGGTTTGGCAGATGGGATGACATTACTGTCTTAGTGTTGATAGGCTGCTTCTTAATTACATTCAATGTGGTGTTCATACCCTTACAGTCTAAGCTTTTCTTATGCCCTACTGTATCTCTTTCAAAGCATATATTACCAACTGAATATTATAAACCACATCCAATGAATGCTACAGTGTTTCCCTATTAGTAAATATTTTCAGGTTTGCTATACTTCCTACAAAATTAGTTTGAAACTCATAGATTTTAAATTATTTTAAACATAGCTGTTTGTACTGATGATTTTATCCTCTCATTACTTTATGGTGGTACTCTGCTTTCAAGACAAAAAGTGCAATGATACACTTCTGACAACTTGTGTAGAAATACTGTTTGATATGTTTTTAAATCAATTTATTCTTAAAACTCACAGCCAGTTTCATTTAATGCTCCAGAATCCCTTCAAAAACCATTGCAAAGTGCCAGTAATGATTTAACAGCAAATCCCCTTAGTCAAAGTATATATTTATAGAACTCTCATAGGCTTAGGGATGCTAAACTGGAAGCTTGTTAAAGTTACATTTGTTACACTTTTGTGCATTAAAATATCTTTATTTTTTAAATGACTAAAATCTATAAAGATGCTTTCTTTTAAGTAACCAGCGAAGTTAAAATATCAGGAAAAAAGCCTAATACCCGTGATGGATATTTTCTGTAAGTGGATGTAATTTACTTGGGGAAACATAATTAGAGAATTTTATATCTCTTTAATACTAAATTCCCCTTTGTCAGGATCTTGTATAATATCCTTTAGCACTGTCCCTCCATAACTGGTAGGTAGTTTGTGGCATTGTATACTTTTGATTAGTCATCAATTGACAGAGCAGAATTCCAGAACCTGTCTTAGGCAATTGGATTGCATGTTGCTTTTTGGAACAATCCTTCCTTTCATATAATATGTCTCCTGCCTGCCTATTCTCTGCCTCATTGGGTGCCTATCCTTTTCCATTAAACTGCTTCCTATGTATCTTAAAATTACACTGAAGTTGCCTTAATGGCAGAACCACTTTTTCTGGAATCACCAAACACTACCCTGACTTCTCATTTTTGAGACTTGTGTTTATGGGTTTCATCAAATGCTATACACAAGTTCTTCCTGAGGATTGTGGGTAGGATTAGTGGGAATTGCATGAAAGTTCCCAAACTTAATTGATTCATTTTATATGAAAAGTAAGGACTTTTCAAGTCACCATTAGCATTTTACTGAAAGAGAAATAGAGCTTAGCTGCTTTGCTGGGGTCCTCACATAGACACTAACATTCAACAATTATTTCCAAGGAGCTATTTTCCATCTAAACTGGAGGCCTGGGGATGCTGAGTCTCCAGTAACTTGAGGGTTACTCTAGTCCACTACTACTACTCATAGCTTTTTGAAGTAACAGTAGCATGAAACCGGCAACACTAAACAGTGGTTTCTGTTGAGTAAACACTGTGGCCACAATGAGTCATTTTAATAACTGGAGGCAGCCTAGTGAGTGGACTGATTGTCCTACTGAAAATACGAGGAAGGCTCTGCTTTCTGACACTGTCTATGTCAGCGATTCTCTCTGTGGTCTTTAAGTCACTTCCCTCTCCTCCTTCCCTCATGCACTGAAAACTCTCAGGAAGGAAGAACGGGAGCCATAAATAAACCTGTTCATCCTGCAAAATATCACAGCCAAGTCACCAGTGTAATGTGATGAAGGAGACTGAACTCTACAGCTAGAACTAATAAAATCAAGTGTCATCTAGTGGATGTGATTATTACATTTTTATGATAGTCTCATAGGATCCAGCCAGGCAGAGTGCACACAGAAAAAAGTGATCTCTGCCCTGAAGAGCTTAAAATCTAGACCAGACAAAAAGTGCATAGACTGAGGTGATCCCATTGAAAAATGTCATTTTGGTTCCACATTTTAAAAAAAAGTCTGCATTGTGGGAGCACAGGTACAATAAGTGGGGTTGGTGAAAGGGATGAGCTAATAGGAGCCAAGAGTAAGAAAAGGGGAAAGAGTATATTGATGAGGGAGAGGAAGCAAACAACTGATCAGCAAAAAATAAAAATATCCAATGTCCACATTTAGAGCAGAGTCTGATGAGAGCCCTTGCATCTAGGGGTTCTGAAGCAGGGTATCCTCCTACCCACATGGAGGAGTGAAGGGGTCTCAGTGGGTCATGGAGGCATGGGTCCCACTTCTGGATCCATGGTAGCCGGAGGGTCCCAGTCTGGTTTCACACTTCTGTATTCTGGTTCTCCAAGTATGTGTTGAATGGAGAAGTCTTTCTCCTGAATGTGAGAAGTATTTCTTCTTGACCAGTGCTGGTGATCATTTTGTGCCTTGATGCATGAAGACTGAGAGCCCTTGTAATTTTATCTTCATTGATGTATCTGCCAATTTTTTTTCTTATTGACTACAGCCCAAAAGCTGTAGTGTCAAATAATTGTAGTTCAGGAAATGTGACGTTTTTCATTTGAATGCCCACCATGACCAGCTACTGAGTTGTATCTGTTTATTTTTGCTATGAAAACACTTTTTCTAATATCCTTGCTTTGGGTGCCTATTCCTGACCCCTGTTGCCCATTTGCCTTCAATCTCTTGTCTCTGCAGCTTCGGACTTGCTTTCTGCCTCCCTGTTGTCTGCCCTTCTCTCACTCCAGCTGCTGGGACATGTCTCTGTCTCCTGTAGTAAGCGCTTCAGGCTGAGCAGCTCAGTAGTTCTCTGGCTAAGCACAGCCTTTGATTTGCATGCATACACACCCCGCCAATGGACCATCAATAGCTTAGTATCCTAGGAACTTTACACACTGGGAGCCCTGGGGCACTGGTGAGTTGTGCAGCCACTTTAACATGTTCCAGCCACCTTGTGAGCATGGAAAGATTCACTTCTAACTATTAAAAAAATTTAAAACAAGGAATGGTCCTGCAGCATCTTGGAGACTAACAAAACAGTGTAGATGGGACCATGAGCTTTCGTGGGCACAGCCTACTTTCTTCAGATGAGTGGAGTGAGAACTGTTGCTCCACTAGGAATAATTATGACAGGGTCTGCCAGGACTCATTTCACCCTTTCATTCCTCCAAAGAGCAGCTCAGAGATGTAAACCAGATGACCTTTGCTTCACTTAAATTACAATGTGTGGAATTGCCAATCCAGGCTGAACTCAGACTTGTTGGGAAGAAGCAGTTTCCCTGCAAGCCTGGACTGGTTCTGTCACATACAAACAAGCACTAGTCATTGTCTGATCCAGTTGAGCGCTAGTTTTTTTTCTCCTCATCCCCTCCATCAGATTTTTCTGCTCCCCTTCCATGGCTTGAAAAGAAACACACCCTCCTGCAGAAGGCCTGTAACCTGCTCAGCATTAAGGCAGTTCAGTCTGTCACACCCAGGGTATGTCTACACTGCAGAGTTTTTCCGGAAAAACAGCTGTTTTTCCAGAAAAACTACACTTATGTCCACACTGCAATTGCGTTCTTTCAGCAGGTTCTTCTACCTCTTTCTATGCGGAAGAAGCCTTTTTCTGAAAGTTCTTTTCAAAAGTGTATGTGGATGGGGAAGAGGGTTTTTTTCTGAAAGAAGAGGAAAGAGAAAAAAACACAGGTGCCCAGATGGCAGACAGGGGAGATTCCAGAAGACTGGAAAAGGGCAAATATTGTGCTCATCTATAAAAAGTGGAATAAGAACAAACCAGGAAACTACAGACTGGTCAGTTTAACGTCTGTCCCAGGGAAGATAATGGAGCAGGTAATTAAGGAAATCATATGCAAACACTTGGAAGGTAATAAAGTGATAGGGAATAGCCAGCATGGGTTTGTGAAGAACAAGTCATGCCAAACTAATCTGATAGCTTTCTTTGATAGGATAATGAGCCTTGTGGATAAGGGAGAAGCGGTGGATGTCATATACCTAGACTTTAGTAAGGCATTTGATACGGTCTCGCATGATATTCTTATTGATAAACTAGGCAAATATAACTTAGATAGGGCCACGATAAGGTGGGTGCATAATTGGCTGGATAACCGTAGTCAGAGAGTTGTTGTTAACGGTTCTAAATCCTGCTGGAAAGGGATAACAAGTGGAGTTCCGCAAGGGTCTGTTTTGGGACCCGTACTGTTCAATATCTTCATCAATGACGTAGATATTGGGATAGAGAGTACGCTTATTAAGTTTGCAGATGATATACCAAACTGGGTGGGGTTGCAACTTCTTTGGAGGATAGGGACATAATTCAAAATGACCTTAGCAAGTTAGAGAAATGGTCAGAGGTAAACAGGATGAGGTTTAATAAAGAGAAATGCTCCACTTAGGAAGGAACAATCAGTTCCATACATACAAGATGGGAAGCGACTGTCTAGGAAGGAGCATGGCAGAAAGAGATCTAGGGGTCATAGTGGACCACAAGTTGAATATGAGTCAACAGTGTGATGCTGTTGAAAAAAAAAAGCAAATATGATTCTAGGTTGTATCAACAGGTATGTTGTAAGCAAAACTTGTGAAGTCATTCTGCCGCTCTACTCTGCACTAGTTAGGCCTCAGCTGGAGTACTGTGTCCAGTTCTGGGCGCCACATTTCAAGAAAGATGTGGAGAAATTGGAAAGGGTACAGAGAAGAGCGACAAGAATGATTAAAGGTTTAGAGAACATGACCTATGAAGCCAGGCTTCATGAACTGGTTTGGAAAAAAGAAGATTAAGGGGGGACATGATAGCGGTTTTCAAATATCTAAAAGGGTGTCACAAGGAGGAAGGAGAAAATTTGTTCCTCTTGGTTTCTGAGGACGGGACAAGGAGTAATGGGCTTAAAGTGCAGCAGGGGAGGTTTAGATTGGACATTAGGAAAAAATTCCTAACTCTCAGAGTGGTCAAATATTGGAATAAATTGCCAAGGGAGGTGGTGGAATCTCCCTCTCTGGAGATATTTAAGAACAGGTTAGATAGACATCTGTCAGGGATGGTGTAGACGGAGCTTGGTCCTGCCTTGAGGGCGGGGGGCTGGACTCGATGACCTCTTGAGGTCCCTTCCAGTCCTATTATTCTATGATTCTATGGCCACTCCGTCCATAGTAATCACAACTTAAATGTGAGATAGTGTCCACATTGATTGGACGCTATCTTTCGAAAAAGCAGATCGCTTTTTCAATGCACTTTTGCAGTGTGGATGCTCTCTTTTGAAAGAAGTTTTTCTGGAAGATCTCTTTTGGAAAAGCTTCTTCTGAAAGAAGCCTGCAGTGTAGACCTAGCCACAGAAAGAACTGTTTTACTGTGTCCAAAAAAAATAGATCTGTCTCCTGTCAATCCCTTCATGTGAAGAGTGAAGTTCAGGGTTGAGATGGTGACTCTTCAGATCCAGGAGATCTGTAATTTGATTGCCCATCTTTGGAGGATCCTTACCCCTGTGTTCTCCCTTACCCCATCCTGTTCTCCACAGGCCTTTTCATATTTGCCTAGATCAGTATCGCTTCTAGTATGGCCATGGCCTTTGGATTCTTAGTGTCCCTTTGCTTATGGTCATAATGATTATGACTCTGAGCAAAGGCTGAATCCGCGGCTCAGTTCTTCACTGCTTTGAGCTCTGTTGCCTAGGCCTGTATCAAAGCAACCAGGGGGCTGCTTTAACTGATGTCACTGCCTCTTCACTCCCACAGCTTCTATGCTGGGTCTATAATGACCCCTCTCATGAGGGCCAGAGCCCAGTATTTTATACTGTGAGAGACCTGTGAATCTCCATTTTCTTATGGTACAAATAATTTGCTTTCAGATCCAATAAATCATGTAATATTGAACCTTTAAAAGTGTGATCGTACCTTGTGTGTAAAAATTGTTTTTCTTCAAGGATCTGGAGCCGGGCAACACCGGGTAAGTCTTCTAGTAATAAATAAAACATTTTATAATGTTCTAAAACCTCTTCCTTTGGCACATAGCTACATTTCTCTATTTTGGCCAGCAGCAGGCAATATTGTCCTCAGAGTATTTCTGAGCCAGCTGGAAACAGGAAGTACAGGAATATCACTCAGAATGCATGTTCTCACAAAAATTCCAGCTCAGTTCTGCCAGACCCAGGAGGTTTGGATATGTGTTGAAACTTAGAGATGTCCTTTCAAACTGAATCTCTGTTATAGTTGAGGGGCCCCATCTTTTCTCAAAATCATTTCTGGATGCGCATCTATCACACTACCTTCTCTCATGACCGTTTAAACTCCTATCTGCTCACTAAGCGATCACATCATTTCCAAAACTCTTATAAATCAAACCAAAATGTCCAATCCATGTATTCTGAATCAATAACTTGAGTTAAACAGCCAACTATCATAAGAATAAAAGACTCAGGATTTTAACTTCCATATTATTTAAACAAATGAGATATTATTCGTGAGTCCCACCTGTCAGTCATTTTTAGCCATGGTATAAATTAAAATAAAAAGAAACAACATGATAAATAAACCTGTTAACATAAAGTGCTTCTTATTTGTAAAATGCTTATAATTAATTGTAGAGTAGAAAGCTATATATAATTAAATAATTGTATAATGATATCTTCATAAATAAACAATTTATAAATTATTGTTTACTCTCTCACCATCTGGGAGCATTCTATTATCCATCTGCTCCAAGGAATTATCAGTATAAGGACCTGAGATGAAGCTCTAGTTTAGCCACCTTGTGCCTGCCTCAATGTGTTTTAGGGTGGTATTTAGTTTAGTGTTAGTTGTTGTTGTTAGTATATAATTAATTAAATGGTAATGAGTGAATTAGTTTTTCCATGTCCCCCCCCCACCTTTTTTTTCCCTAGACACTGGTCAGTCTTGCTGGGCATGCCTGACTTCAAATGCTGCCTCTGTTGGGAGGGTATCTGGGTCAGCTATGGCCACTCTGGGTGATCTGGTGCTTGGAATCTGTGTGTGTCTCATCTCTCAAAACTGTAACTTCTGACTAGCTCAAATCTAGAGCAAGAAGAACTGGGAGACTAAACTGGCTTATTATGACAGAGCACTCCTTCTATCTGCTTCTCAGTCAAATCAGGAGACACGCACCGCTGTGCGACTGTATTTGAGTTGATCCAGTGCCCATGGCCTCGGCCCAGGTCTCCCTAAGAAGACCCAGGGAAAGCTCAGAAAAAGAGGAGCTCAGTCTCCCATCACAAGGATCTGGCTGCCAAAAGGCTGTGATCTCCCACTAAGTCTGTGGTCTCAGAGACCTCAATCTCTCAGGGTGTGACAGAGGAATGTAAATTAGGCACTTCGAAATTGCAAATGAAGCCAGGATTTGAATTTCCTGCACTTCATTTGCATAATCGCGTCATGGCGCTCTTTTAAAAAAAAACGCTAATTCGAAAGTAAAACCACAGTCTAGACGCAGGTCTTTCGAAAATGGAAGCCTTTTTCAAAAGATCCTGTAAACCTTTTTGAGGTTTTTGAGGTTTACAGGATCTTTTGAGAGAGGCTTCCATTTTCGAAAGAACCGCGTCTATGCTGCGGTTTTACTTTTGAAAGAGCACCATGACGCGATTATGCAGATGAAGCATGGGAAATTCAAATCCTGGCTTCATTTGCAATTTCAAAGTGCCTAATTTACATCCCTCTGTCAAAAGAGGGATGTAGTCTAGACACACCCTCAGCTTGGCACTGTGGAGGCAAAAGACTCTTCCTTCAGTACCAACTGGGTGAGAGTTCTCATAGCACTTGAGAGAAGCATAGTCCCAGCATGTCTCCAGTACATCTGTGAAGAATAGGAGGCCCTATAGAGCACCACTATTTGTCAGGTTTACTATCAATGACTTCTCACTCAGCACATTTGGTACTGGAAAAAATCAAAGTGACAGATAATTTTGGCCCTCTGTCAGTGCACTACAGATTGATGGTACCATCCACCTCCACTGTTGCATTCTTACTGACCCCCTTGGTACTGCAGGAATTCTGGTACAGACGACCTGGAGTCCACAGTACTTATGGGTATCTAAAGACTCTTGATGCTGACATCCTGGTTATCCGGATTACCATTGCTTCTCAGTGCCATAAGATTCTCTGCCTTTTTTTTTTTTTTTTTTTTTTTACTGGAGCCTCTCCCCTGGAAGACATTAAGAAAGATGAAGTGTCATTCAATCAGTCTCTTGTATATTAGTGCAGTGTTTCCCTCCACCTCTGTACAGGAACCCATAGTTCAACAAGGATCCTCGTTCAAGATAGATGGTGTGATTCAGTTCTGTTGGCCAATCCCCTCTCATATGGGCCCCCCAGACACCATACTGGGATTCTTGGGCAGCCTCTTAGCACCAATTTGTCAGACCTCCACTCTATTTCATTGTGAAGTTAGCGTTCTACAGTCCCCTCTATCAACCCCCCATCATAAGGAAACCTTTGAAGAACAGTAGAGTTGGGCAAGTAACAAGGCCACCCCTCTAACTTCCATTACATTTTTTTGTCTCCAGACAAGGCAGTCATGCCTCACCACCATTGATGGCCAATGATTTTTGCCAGTACCAGGACTTAGAAAAGAGTGTGTCTGACACTCTTCTGATAATTCTTGAGGGAGTCATTATCCGCTAATGAAGCACTCCTAGACCCAATGAAGACTGCATGGCAAACTCCTGCTAACTTGTAGGTGTGCAGATAAGAAATATTATGTTCCATTTAGGGACTCAGAATTTTTGTTTCCCTGCCCCACCTCTCTGTTATTCCTTAGTGCTGTAAATAAGGAGAGTAAATAGCATTACTCCAGTCTATCCTTCAAAAGGGTGTCCCTGGCCTCAGACACAGGTGAGGGGTCTTCGAACCCAAATGGTGTTTGTCAGAGGCTGGAGAAGGATGGCAGGAGACAAATCGCTTGATCATTGTCTTCGGTCCACCCTCTCTTGGGCACCTGGTGCTGGCCACTGTCGGCAGACAGGCTACTGGGCTAGATGGACCTTTGGTCTGACCCAGTACGGCCGTTCTTATGTTCTTATTTACAGTGATATGGTGGTGTGTACTTACCTAACATGTAAGGTTTTTGAGTCCTTACTTGGGTGGAGGACCTCATTGGTCTTCTCTGCAAATAATTTTTGCTTGTCGAATGGGAGGTCCTCTATCTTAGTGTGCAACTCCCTTGGGACCCCCGCATTTTGAAGTCAAGAGGCTCTACGCATCACTATTGAGGTTGCTGTAGAGTATGCTGCTGTGTCAGTAACATTGAGGGCCATTTGGAAGGCCATTCACACAGTAGAGTAGCCCTCTTAAACAATCAATTATTAATAATGTAATCCATATTCCTTATCCTTTTCCTTTATAATTATTCTCATTCAGAGGGTATGTCTACACTATGGAGTTTTGTCGAAAAAATGGCCATTTTTCCAACAAAACTTGAGGAATCGCACACTGCAATTGTGTTCTTCTGCAAGAAAATCGAAAGAACAAAGGGATTTTTCCGGCATTGGTAATCCTCATTCTACAAGGAAGAAGCCTTTTTGCGAAAGAGCTGTTTCGCAAAAAGACGTGTGTGGACGGGGAAGAAGGAGTTCTTTCGGAATAGGAAAGAGGAAAAAGCACTGGTGCCTTGGTGGCCATTCTGTCCGTAGTAATCACAGCTTACATGCGAGAAAGCGTCCATTCAGTCTGGACGCTCTCATTCAAAAAAGCAGATCACTTTTTCGATGTACTTTTGCAGTGTGGATGCTCTTTTGGAAGTTTTTTTGGAAGATCTCTTCTGAAAAAAACTTCTTCCAAAAGAAGCCTGTAGTCTAGAGCAGTGTTTCTGAAAGTGTTCCACGGAATCACTCTCAAACACATTAACGGGCCGCCCCGGTTTGTTTATTTACCGGCGCAGTGGCCACGGAGCCTTGCAGCTCCCTTTGGCTCCGTTTTGTTCTTTGCAGCCAAGGGGAGCCACGGGAAGTGGTGGCCTGGCCCACGCCGCTTTCCATGGCTCCCCTTAGCTGTAAAGGACAAAACTGCGCCAATGGGAGCCACGAGGATCCGTGGCCGCAGCGCAGTAAATAAACAAACCGGGGCGGCCAGTTAATGTGTTTGAGTGATTCCACGGAACACTTTCAGAGACACTGGTCTAGGCATAGCTAGAAAGATCCTAAAAAGTTGCACAAACACATATACTGCATAGGAGTCAATTTATCCTGTATACCGTAAAATGTAGACACTTCTGGACTTGAAGTTGGCAGCTGTTGAAGAACACCAAGCAATGCTATACAAATTAGAGAAGACTAATCTTCCTGGGGTATTTGGCATGTTATCTAATGTTATCTAACACTAAATATCGTATTCAACTGTAGACTTTTTCAAACGGATTTCTGAAACAATTCTAAGCCACCTCCCTCCCAGGCAGCATATGCAGAAGTTGATTCTCCACACCACAAGTATTTGGATTAGAAAGGTGCGGCTGCAAGTTAATTATTAAATGACTCTTGCAAAGCAAACCATTAATCTTATGTGTTGCTCCAATGCTCTTATCATTTAACTAACTAATTGAAATATGCCCAACGTGCCTGCTGGCTTATAATATCTCAGTCAACCTGGGATACACAATAACAAGACCACATGTTTGCCCCCAACCACCACTTTACACGTGGAAAAAATCAGGGGGGGATCTTTAATGTACTGAATAATGGCTAGACAAGACCCCTTGTCCCAGTGAGGTTGCACTGGAAGGACTCTTTGTAGGTGGAATTAAGCAGGAATGTTCACTGCTTGAAGTTCATGTCTTTTATCTCCCTCAGTAATAAAGATTGTAAAGGGAACTAAATTAGTAGCATCATTTAGAAAAAAGGGGGACATCTATAACCTGTGGTCTGCTGGGATACTTTCCACTCTCCAGTACACTTTCCCTTAGGTCAGAGGGTATTTTAAAGAGTTGAACAATGTTTTTAGTAGGAAGAGTTTGGCAACCATTATATAGTCACTTCCCTGTGCCATAAAGAAGATTGCAGCGTTTCGGTGTTATGATTTTGTGTGGTTGTTTTTCACTTATATATCTTGCCGTTTGGAGCTATTCCCTAGTTACAGTACTGCAGTGTATTGTTTTTAACATTGAAAAACACTTGTGGTCCAAGTGGTGGTAAAAAGATGATTCTCTGATCTAAATGGCAAAGTTACTATATATTTACATTCAAGTTAAAAAGAAATGAAAACATTGCTATATCTTACAGTGCATGCATAGAATCATGTTGAAATGGTAAACAAAGGCTCAGGGTGCATGGTTTTCATTTAACCAAAAGAGAGGTATTAATTTTTAAGAGGTAACTGTTGCTTAAGATGCGGTTGTGCATGAGTAATACATTTTTAATGATTTTCTTGTACGTGCATGGATTAAAATCCATTATTTATTGTACCTTCTCTTGCCTAGTAAAGGTGCTGCTTTTATAGCACCAACAGTCATGCAAACACATTTATTTTGAACTGATGGCTGCTAATAAATTTCCGTACTGTAAATGTCAGTGGGTTTTGTGTGTTGCTGCCATTACATCTTGTTTGGAAGGCTGAATATTACACAATTATGGGAGGCACCAGATGGCATCATTAACAGGAATGCTCTGAATGTTTACCACTTATGTGCATGTGTGAAATTAAAAGTAAGATGACCTCTCCGTACTTTGAAAGCATGATGTCAGTAGTATACAGGTGTTAATGTCATTTGCAGTGAACTAGAATATTCATTCCTGCCTACAAAATAGGATGGTTTTTTCATCTCTTTGAAAACAGCTTGTAGATTGGACCCATGCTAAGTGTAAGAGCAGTTTGTAAAGAGGGAATAGATGTTTTTTCCAAAGAAACTTGCTGTTCAGTTTTATAAAATGAAAAGCCACAGCTGCTGTCACTAAAATGTAACTCTGCTACAGTAAGCAATGAATAAATCTCCCCTTGTATCACATTATTGATATTTAGCCTTGCTGTGCTAATTATTGTCAATATAAAATTTGATGTTGCTGGTTTTATTTTTATTAAGGTTTATTTTTAAAGGTTACAGGTTTCAGCCTGTTCTGAATTTGTCAATGTATTTTTTTTGTCAGGCAAGATGCCACTTTGATAACTTTGGAACATGTTGTTATCTACAGAATAGGCACAATAGGTAGAGTTCTGCAGTCTTTCATTCTGCTCTGCTAACATGCAGCAACCCCGCTTTGAAAGGGGTGAGAAGGTAGTTGGCATCTTTAGGTGCCTCCTGGAGGCAGTAATGCTCAGCAATTGTGCTGTATCCCCCTCCAAAGCTATCCCTTTGGTGTGACTGACCTTGCTGAACCAGACAGATCTATGGAATTTTCTGAGTTAAAACCCAGCAGGTGTTTTCACAGCCCTATCTATTAGTGTCTCTCTGAACTGAAGCAGTAAGGTGCAGCTGAGCCTCGTTAGTCTCCGAGCCTTAGGTCTGGAGGGTTTTGCTCTCTAAAAGCCAGAAGAGAGAGCTCTAGAGACAGAAAATCTGCACATTTATCTTATTTTGCATTTATAGCTGATCCTTATTTAGCTTTATTTAAAGGTTTTAAGCTGCATGAAGGGAATGTGGCCAGAGACTGATGCCCTCTGTCTGCTGTGTTGGCTACACGAGAACCATGTGAAATACACAAGAAATACGAGAGATACTTTTTGTAGCCTAGTCTGTTATCCATGACATTTATTCCCAGCCACACAGATCCCAGCTCTGTGTCTCAGTATCATTCTCCATGCCCGTATAAGCCCACTGAAGTCAGAGGATGTCTTTCCATTTCACTGAGTTTTGGGTCAGGCTCTCCTGAAGTTGCCAGTAAAGGGCAAGCTTTGGTTTTAAAAATGGCCAGTGGCAGCCATATAAACTAACACTAAGAACAGGGCTAGAGAGAGTATTTAGAGTACCACTGACCTCAGTGAGGCTCTGCATGAGCATGTAGGTCAAACTGCAAAGATCAGCCTGCAGGGTTAGGGCCCAGCAGATCTTTTCCCCAGCAGATATTTTTCTACCTCAATTAACATTCTGCTTTAGTCTCAATTAATGTTACTCGCCTGTTGACTTCAACTGGAGCTATAGTGCTCATTAAACAATAAGAAGAAATGTTTAAAAATATATTCGGAACAAAAAGAATCCTGGCAGTGGTATAGTTCCGCTGCTATGTAGAAATAGTAGAATTGGTGATGATAATACAGAAGAGGCAAAAGTGTTTGATAATTGTTTCTGTTCTGTTTCTGGGGAATAAGCAGATGAATGGTCTCATCTTATGATGGTGATAACAATTTCCATTCTGCAGGATGTGAAACAGAAGCTACTGAAGTTAGATCTTTTAAAACCACCAAGTCCAGATAATTTGAATCCAGGAATTTTAAAGGAGCTGACTGAGGAGCTCATTGGACTGTTAATGTTGATTTTCAATCAGTAGTGGAGCACTGTGGAACTTTCAGAAAACAGGAAGAAAGCTAATGCTGTGGCAATTTTTAAAATGTGTAAATGGAATGGCCTGGGAATTATTCACTGCTCAGCTTGACTTAGCTCCTAGGCAAAATAATAGGCTAATATAGTATTCGATTAAAGGAAGGTAGTAATGTTGGTTTATGCAAAATAAATCCTGCCATGTTAACTTGATATCCTTTTTTGATTGCTCTAAGGGGCCCCAGATTAATACTGTGAGTTCCATCATATTGGAGATGGGCATGGAATTTATCAAAGTTGCCCAGGTGAATGGCATAGATTGCCCAGATTTCTTTGGTTAGAGGACGTATGGTCAGAGAGTCTTACTTGCTTCAAGTTCACAGTGTGGAACTGCTGTCATTGGAAAAATACAGGATAAAACTCTTATGCCTTTAGCTAAAGTGCATTCGGAGTGTGGAGGATTGGGAGAATACCTTAAAAGTGGAGTTGTTGGATCATATTCTGGTGTGAAGCGATGTGTTAACTAGGACTAAAGCTGTTAATATTGTAACTCATAGTAAAAAGGAATATTGTTCTGTAATCCCCGAAGGGAAGGGTAAAGACAAAGAATCAATCTCTTACCCTTGTGTATGAGAGAAAAGTAGCATGCCCTCAAGGCTGATGGGAAGGAGTTAACCCCATCGTGCCAGCATTTTGCAGATGAGCAGAGGGCAGACTCTACTCTAGAAAGCTCAAGGGGAAAGGAAATGGGGCAAGGTTTTCTGAAAAGGAAGCAGATTTACAGGAAAGCTCCCAGGAGGAAAGAGAAAAGCCCTGGGAAACTTTACAAGCAGTTATGCCTGCCTAGAGCCATGGGAAGTTAATGTTCCTGGACCATAACTGCTCTTTTCCTGGTCACTTAAGAGCACAGAGACCTATGAGGCCCGCACATGGTTAGTACATGGTAGAGCACTGATTAGTAAACGCAGCACAGTGTAGCTCACATTGAAAGGAAAAGGGGTGGTTCTCATCCTCGCTGAACAGTCAGGAGCCATGGAGAAGCAGATGATGAAGGGCTGCTATAGTAAACACTGTGCCAAGGAAAGGTATTTATGGTGTAGTCATTAAGGCCACCACCTGAAGCATAGAGATGTGTGCCTGTCTGGTTCTGGTCATCACTACAACTGACCAAAGTAGAGGGGGGCACCGAAGAGTACCCCAGTTGCATGGTGTCCATGGCAACTTCACTGAAGCGTGCATTCCCTGTACAGCAGACCAGCCTCCTGCTGCCATCTCCAAGTGGGCTGGCATGAAGCAACAGCTCTGTGAAAGGCTCGATGCCATGCTTCGCTCCTCAGATAGGCCACATCTCTAGCTGTCCTCCTGGAACAATCTAGCATCATGTGCTCCCTGCCTGAGAGAAGCCACGCACCATGCAGCACTCCCCCGGAGCAGCTTGGCACATAATAGTGTACCATCTGAGCAGCCGACTGCTCTACAGTGCTACCTCTGAGTGGCCTGCCGCCAAGCAATCACAACAGCAGTGACACTGCCAGAGCACTGTCTCTGATGCATGCCTCGACTGGAGGAATGTGACAGCTATACTGTCTGGATGTTGTGGACAATTACACGCTCCTAAGGATACGATCTGGCCTCTACATGTGGAACACAATTCGCATTTCTGTCAGGAGAAAAGCACTGACAATTAGAAATAACCGCCCTTTGGGCTACTGTCAGCATTGTGTTTGTTAATGCTTAGCAGCCTTACCTACATTTCTGCACACGATGGAAAATGTTTCTCTTCTCCTCAGATGCCTGATTTATCAAAGGCAACACCTTGGGTTGGATCCCAGGATCAGTCAGTGTCACCAGTAAGCAGGATCAACACTGGCTTATTTGTTCCTGCAAGAACATGGGATGGCCATGCCAATTGTTATTTTCAGGGAGGAACTTAAAGTAACAGTCTCTTTTCTGGTTCAAAAAGTGCACTCTCAGTGTTCTCGTACAAAGGCAGTGCATGTTTCCCCTGCTCCCCCCACCCCACCGTGTATGCTTTCAGCATGTTAAAGTCAACTCCTTGAACAGGACTTGGAGTGAAGTGTTAGGAAGCCTTTTCGCATTGCTGTAGACGTGTTGTAAACAATAGCACCAAGAGTAATTACCTGCAAACCCCCACTTTACTGTTGCATATCTGGGACCAGATCCTCAATTGGAGTAAATCCACACTAGTCGTGATTTTATAGACCTTACAGATCAAGCTTTTAAATCCTTAAGATTTCTTATATCTAGTCTTCCCTTGGGCAGTTCTAGTGACTCTGCTATGACACACTATCCCTTGATACATTACTTCATTGGTTATTAGGATGTATGTCTTAGTATCAGATTCAAAAAGCCCAACAATTTCTTTGGGCTTTTTGAAAAGCAAGAAAATCATTTATCATAATGGTTACTCTTCACCTTTTCTGCTGGTTTCCTCTAAATAGCCTACAGTTTTAATACATTTTACATTGTTTATCTGTTTAAGATGTAATGGGATCCCAAATAAATATTTTTTCAGGAAAAATGGTTTTCTGTGTATTCTAAATAAACCATGGATCAGATTTTAAAAGCAGAGGCAATAGATTGTGTACCTGTTAACATACACTTTCCACTGAATCTGTGCTTCCAAAGCCCCTCATGTTCACAAGTATACCTGCTTACTCTGTTTGCACAAGCAGGGGGAAGGGAAGTGACGTTTGCTGGTGCGTGTGTCACACATCCTGCTTGGAAAATATGTCCCCAAAAGCA
This sequence comes from Pelodiscus sinensis, assembly GCF_052426305.1. Taxonomy (NCBI): domain Eukaryota; kingdom Metazoa; phylum Chordata; order Testudines; family Trionychidae; genus Pelodiscus; species Pelodiscus sinensis. Next base: position 197,230,514 of record NC_143054.1, read on the forward strand.
AATCAGAATATGTCAGAAATGAAGAATATAAACCATTTCTTTATGTATATTTTCATTGGGAGTGTCTATATGAGAGGGGGAAAAATAGATAATACTGTAGAAGCTACCTGATCAAGCATAATTGAAGTCTGTTGTGCTGTGAGTCCATGAGCCTGAGACATGATTTACACACAGGATTTGTATTTTCACTTGAGTACGGTGCAAGTTGAGTAAGCATTTTTAATGAAGGTGAAGTATTCAGTCTTCTAAGTGGATGGAATTGGCAAAAACAACCTCCACAGTTCAATCAAGAAAAGTCACCTTTGTCAGCAGTTGCAATTGAAGCAGCAGTAAGCACTGTGCCTTCCCAGGTGGAACTAACATGACAGATGGTACAGTAGTAGATGTTTTTAGGGACTAGAGTAGGAGAAAAGAAGTAAAAAGCCATCCTAACAAAAGAAAATGTTACTTCTGAACGGCACATTCCTTTTCTAACAGTGGTAACAATAGTTCTGGTTCTTATCCTATTCAGTGATAACTGTTTTATTTAACATATGGATACCAAAATAAACTAAGTTGTACCTTACTATTGACCTATCTATTGTGATTTCTGGTTGCTCCTCTGAGAAACTGCCACTGTCTCGTGGTCTTTTGAGAAGTTTCTGCTTCTTCTGACTGACCTTTCTTAGTTTGCTCTTAGTCGTACCATCTCCTGGACCCTCATGTCCAATTAAATCTAGTAGCTCTTCAAATTTAGGGCTTGCAGTCTGCTTTGATCTCCTGACTCTTTTCTTAGAAGCAGCCTGATGCAGGGCTGTTACCCCCTTTCTGTCCGGGGCCTTTCTGCCTTCTCCTCCTCCTCTCTACTGTCTTAATAGTAGGTTACAGCTGGGGGTGGAGGGCTACCTCTATGATTGGCAGCTCTGACCTTGTGGGGGTGTGATCAAGCTGTTTACTTGTAAACCAGAGAGGCTCTACTCCTCTCACTAGCTATGCTCCGAATAGGGTTTGTGGACCCCATTACATATCCTGTAAGCCCAAGGCCTGGCCTTGACTGATATAGGGTACTTCCTTGGACAGAAAATTGGCATTATGAAGCAGGACCGCAGATGTTGCTGCACTACAGAACCCCCGGGCAGAGGTTGCTCTTGGCTGAGAGCGGAGCTGGCCAGCAGGGCCAGTAGGGCAGTGGAACCCGCAGGGCACCAGAGTCTGCAGCTAGCGAGGTTGGGGGGAAGGGGGCGCAGAGCCCATAGCCGGTGGGGTTGGGAAGAAGGGGGCAGCAGAGCCTGCAGCCAGCAGAGTCATGAGCACTGACAGAGCTGCCGGAGCCTGCAGGATTGCTGGAGCTCTTGGGGCTGGTAGGGCTATGGAGCCAGCAGGACTGCCACAGTCGGGACCGGGGGCAGCAGTGCCAGGTGGCTGGGGAGAGGAGCCCAGCAGGGAGGCTGGTGGCCCTCACCCCCTGAACTTCTCTGGTCCAACAAACTTCCTTGTCAGGTTGGCGGTTGGTTTCTAGTGGAGTGCCCCAAGGATCAGTTCTAGGGTCGGTTTTGTTCAATATATTAATGACCTGGATGAGGGGATGGATTGCACCCTTAGCAAGTTTGCAGATGACACTAAGTTAGGGGGAGAGGTAGATACATTGGAGGGCAGGGATAGGGTCCAGAGTGACCTAGACAGATTAGAGGATTGGGCCAAAAGAAATCTGATGAGGTTCGACAAGTATAGAGTCCTGCAATTGGGACAGAAGAATCCCAAGCATAGTTACAGGCTGGAGACCAACTGGCTAAGTAGCAGTTTGGTACAAAAGGACTTGGGGATTACAGTGGATGAGAAGCTGGATATGAGTCAACAGTGTGCCCTTGTAGCCAAGAAGACGAATGGAATATTAGAGTGCATTAGAAGGAGCATTGCCAGCAGATCTAGAGAAGTGATTATTCCCCTTTATTCGGCACTGGTGAGGCCACTTCTGGAGTATGGCATCATGTTCTAGGCCCCCCACTCCAGAAAGGATGTGGATGCATTGGAAAGGGTCCAGCAGAGGGCAACCAAAATGATTAGGGGGCTGGAGCACATGACCTATGAGGAGAGGCTGAGAGATTTGGACTTATTTAGTCTGCAGAAGAGAAGAGCGAGGGGGGATTTGATAGCCGCCTTCAACTTCCTGAAGGGAGGTTCCAGAGAGGATGGAGAGAGGCTGTTCTCAGTAGTGAGGGATGGCAGAACAAGGAGCAATGGTCTCAGGTTACAGTGGGGGAGGTCTAGGTTGGATATTAGGAAAAACTATTTCACTAGGAGGGTGGTGAAGTAGTGGAATGGATTCCCTAGGGAGGTGGTGTAATCTCCATCCTTAGAGGTTTTTAAGTCTTGGCTTGACAAAGCCCTGGCTGGGATGATTTAGTTGGGATTGGTCCTGCTTTGGGCAGGGGGCTGGACTCGATGACCTCCTGAGATCTCTTCCAACCCTATGATTCTATGAACATATGTAGTTATTTGTCCTGGCATTTTGTTAAAACATGGAGGTATTCTGGGACCAGGTCAACTAATTCCTAACTTCCTGGGGCCAGCGGGTGTTCTTAACTGTTAGAAAGGTGTTTTTGAGGCATGGCAGATGATGGTCTTGAGTCTGTGTGCTGAACAAAAGTGGTAATACTGTTCTCCTATGCTACCTTTGTATCACTGATACAGGAACCATTTCACAAATTAGGTACAACTCTTCCTTGGCAAATTGCATTACTGCTTTATAAGTAATTGTTGAGCTACATTTTTAAAAAAAATAACAGCACTGTAGTAGAAGAGAATAGTTGAATTTGGGCTTGCTGTAAGGCAAGTTGAGTTGTGATCTCATTAGCTGCTGACATTCCTGTCTAGATGTGTTGGTTGATTGGATACATTTGCAGAAGTTTCTCGTGTCCTCCTGTGCTTTTTATCAGGTTATTAGTTTTGTTTAAAAGCCACATTTTAGTAAATACATTTCTAACCCTTTCTCCCCCGGAAGGCAGTGCTTTTTAGAAACAACGATCAGTGACTCGCATTGGAGAAATCCTTCTACAGTCCATGCTTGCAAACCACAGATAACTCACTGTACCCACAAGCATACCCAGCTTATTCCTAGAGTTCTGCAGACAATGGAATCATTCTAAAATGGTACAATCTAGCATAGAGCATTCTCAGGCCTGACATTTTTAATGTCAATATAACAAAGTGCAATGATGTGTAAAATCCAGGCCCTCCCACACTTGAGCGAAAATTGGCCTCATAGAAGTAAAGGACAAAACTACCGACTGCATTGAAGCCAGGATTTCACCCCTGCTCTCTAATGTTTTCTGCAAGTCAGAAAATCATCACCTATATCATCAAAAGTATTTACATGCCTAGTCACCATGGGAGTCGGGCGCCTAAATGCCTTTTAAGATACAGGAGAGAGTGCTTAAATGTGAGAATAGAGATGTGTATTAGAATTTCCAAACAGTGTTTTGGGTGGAAAAAAATAGATGATGAGAATTGAAAAGGACTTTTAATCTCCATGTGTATGTTTGTAGATTTATTTTGTTGTTGTTGTTATAATCAGGGCTCGCCAAGTGGCGGCAAGCCCCGCTCACCAGCCGCATGGAAGCACACGCTGCGCATGTGCAGACCGCGCCAGCTTAAAATCTACTTGCCCGATTGAATCATTGGTCGAGCCTTGATTATAATACATAATACTGGTCATCTGTAGATTTCAAGCACATTAGTAAGGGGGTCAGTATCCGTATCCTCATTTTACAGAGAGGGAAACAGAGGTACAGCATAGCAATGAGGTCACCCAGCTAGAACTGGAAATAGAGCCAGGTGTCCTGAGTCCCAGTCCAGTGCTCTATCTATTAGGCCACACTGCTATATAATGCATCTGTTGGTTCAAATATCTAAAAGAATGCCACTGGCTTAAAAATCATAGTTTGGCATGACATTTTACCCCACTATTAGCAAAAATAACACCTCAAATAACAACTGAATGAGATGAGAATAATATTTTCTTTATTTTTCAGTTTGTTTACTTTTGTGCATCTGACCGCATATTCTGCATAGCCCGTTCAGCTGATTCCCCTTTGTTATTAAGTGGGCCTCAATCCGTACAAATACCTGAATACATGCTTAGCTTTAAATATGTGAGCATTCCTATTAAAGCAAATGGAGGTACTTATCATGGGGCAAATCATCAGATGGCTTAACTGTCATAGCTCCATTGACTTCAGTGGAGCTGTGACAGTTACAGCAGCTGGGAACTGTTCCTATATGGTAGCAAGAACTTGTGTGGGTCTTTCACAGAGAAAATGTGAAAGAAAACCCTTTTTTAAAATTGTGATGTAAAACCACAAAAATTGTCAGTGACTCATGGATAGAAGTAAAAACTGAAACTACCTTTAATTATTTTTTAAGCCAACCAGACTTCAAGTTGACAGTGTCCCTTAAAGTATATTTGAAAAGTGAAAGGGTTCCTGCTCAGGAAATCTGTCAAGTCACAATTTAAAATTCAAGGCCCTAAAGTGCAACAGCCCATGTGTAGAACCACTCAAGTGCAGTGGGAGAAGTTCCATGTAAAACACTTTTGGAATTGGACTCCAAAATATGACATTTATCATACTGCATTAAAGGTTTTTATTTAGAAAATCTTTGCTGTGAAAACATTCCATTAAAAAATTAACTTTGTTTCCTGATTTCTCTAATTTCCTGTCAAAAGATCTTTACTTTTTGTCACACTGTAAATGTATTCAAACTTCAGTAATGTTGAAACAATATACATTTTCACTTTAATAAAATTATTGGAGCAAGGGATTGAACTACATCAGTGGTTCCCAATCTCTTTTATACCTCAGACCAGCAAACCTATTCATAAACTTCTGGTGGACTGGTAACTTTTTATTTGCTTAGTTGCAAATAAAATTTTACCAATCCAGCAAAATATGTACCCCAGCCCTGGCCCCCAGAGCCACCACAAAAAGATGGCTTTGGCTCCAGCAGCCTGACAACCAGTGATTCACAGCCCGCCACTGGTTTGCGGACTGTGGGTTGGGAGCCACTGAACTAGAGGACCTCCTAAGGTCTTTTCCAACCCTAATCTTCTGTGATTCTACGGCTTTCCTTAAACTTGGGAATGTATTATAACCAGTGCTTTTTTTTGGAAGAAAAAAAAAGGTGCCCATACTCCAGGGGAAAAGTTGTTAAGTCCCTTCTCCCCCCCCCCTCCCAAAGGAGGTGGGGGGAGCTGGAACTGCCCTTTTAAGAGACTCTGTCCCTTTAAGACAAGCAGCCCAGCTGACTGTCCAACATTTGGGTGCAAAGGTGCCGGTACACTCTGTTCTTTCCAGGTAAGTTCTGGCTGGAGGGCAGTACCGGGCACTACTGTCACAAAAAAGCACTGATTATAACAAATGTCTTGAGTAGGTGATGTTCTACTGTTTTTGACTTAAATTGTTTAAAATTGTACGGCAGAAATTTTGTGAAATACTGAGTAAAGCAAAAGTTCTGACAGTGTAGCAGTCTTCTTCATAATTAGGGTTGCCAGGTGTCCAGTACTGACCCAGACAGCCTGGTATTTTCACCTCCTGTCTGGTTTAAAAAAAAAAAAAAAAAAAAAACCTTCAGAAAATACTGGACACCTGAAATGTCCAGTATTTTCTGGTTTTTTCCCAGCCAGGAGGTAAAAAGACCAGACACCTGGCAACCCTACACACTCAGCAACTAGGCCCAGCTCCCAGCCTTCCCCCCGCCCTCCCTTAGGCCACGGCCCCCCTGCTTACCTGGTTTCGGAGAGAAGCTCCCTTCTTGCTCGACCAAAAAAACAAGATGGCTGCCTGCAAAAAACCTCAAGACCAGAGCAAGGGGAAGCAATGCCTTCCCTGAGTCTTAGTGCTCAACCTCCCTGCTTCCTATCCCTGGCCTATTCTGACTGCATGCATTTAAAGGGGCCATACTGTTTTAATGCTGTTATTTTATTTATTTATCTTTTTGCTTAATAACTCTTGGTCTTTTTTTCCCTCAACTTTTTGGTCTCTCCCTCTTTTATTCCCCCCTGAATAGAATTTTTTCCCCGTTTTTTTTTTTTTTTTTTGCAGGGGGGGTTGATATTTTGTTGAAACCATATGGCAACCCTATTCATAATCCAGTACTGAAATATCAAGCCATTTCTTTAAACATGGATAGTAGCTAAATGATTGGGAATCATATGAAGATGTGCTGGTTCTGACATGTTCGAGATCTGTGGTGATTGCTTGAATCCTAATGATAATAATACATTTCTTAGAATATTTTCTAGAACATTCTTAGGGGAATCCCTTAACTGAGATTAACCTAGCTGGCCACTGGATGTCATCATTGTGCCATAAAAAAATACAGCTGGAGGAACATTTATCTGGCAGTTAAAAAAAAAAAAGTGGATGGGTAAAAGCATGGATGTGTAAAAGCATGCATTTAACATACCTCTGTATTTCAAAGATTATAAAATACCCTTGTATGGTACAAACGTTTTCTCCAAACCTATCATGTTTCTGTAATTCCTGGCATGGCCATCCTATTTAAAGTCACCTTGTTTGTTGAGGTTTGATTTTTAACACATTGATCTATTGTGTCAATTAATTTATATAAAGAGAAAAATTATCTAATATAAATCCATAGAAATCTTTAGAAGAATAATTTATTTGGAAGAATAAGTGTTGTTTCTCCCCTCTTGTCTCCTAGAAGTAATAGAGGGAAACCTGTTAGAAGTTTTAGATTGCATCCTGAATAAGTGGATCTGAAGAAATGTACAGCAAGAGAAGAATGTCTGATGAATAATAAATGTGGTTCTGTTTCCATTTCTCCCTTCAATGCACATGTGAATCTACAATTATGCATTCTGTGACATGTGAAGTTTCTGTAAACCAAAGCAATAACTAAAATGCAAAGTGTGTTATGCTTCAAAATGGAAAAGGACTCTCTGCTTTCTATGAAGAAACTGAAAATCATATATGGAGTACTGCAGAGATTGTCAAATGCATTGTTATCTCTTGACTCTTCTCTCATATATATTTTGGCACCTCTCTGCTGGGTAGTGAAATCAAAAGACAGCAGTAAAAATGAGTACACTAAGTTTTACTGCCTCAAAACTAGTGTATACTTTAGGGAGAAGGGAAGATGAGAAACTATGAATTAATTATTTGACGTCTGTTGACCAGATCTTCAGTTGTTATAAATACCTCTACTGAAATTAGTGGAGATATGCTGATTTATCCCAACTGAGGATCAGAGCCTAAGTCTATTTTTTGTGGGGGGTTTGGAAAAATTACTTTGGAAGCCATTTCTTAGAGGTGTGCTTAAACACACAGAAAATTTTTTAAAAACCACATTAAAACTAAATTAAATTTATGCTTCAGGTAAGAACATTTTCATGAATTAAAAAGAAGTAAAACCTAAAACAATTGCTCTAGATAGCATAAAAATAATCAGAAGATTATAGGAACATATGCTCCTACATGTTAGGTCAATGTTAACAAATTATAGGAAACTCAAAGTTCAATCTCTAACCTGCAACAAATATTCCTTAACATCTTCTCTGAGAGATGCTGAAACATTAAGTTCTTGTACTTTTTTATAGCATCTTAAACATGTGCATACTTAAGTAGATAAGGTTAGCTTCTATGTTGATGGGTGGTATTCCTGGAGCAATTCATAATGTTGGTCGTGTTTATAAGCCATTACAATAGTTTTAGAGTCTTAACTGGTTTTCTCTTGGGTGTGTATATGTTTGTATATATGTCCTGGTTTTTGGTTTCTTTTACAGTTAAGCTATGCTTTGAACCACACAAATCGGAAGCTGATGCTAGAGCCTAAAGTATCTGTCAATGCTAGAATTGTGGTGGTTGGTGCATCAAATATTGGAATCTCCTTTCTAGAAACACTGATATTTTGGTAAGTTTTTTTGCTTTGCTAGCTTTGCTACAGGGAGGGGAATAAGCTATTTTTAAAATTTTAGAGGTCTTTATTTTGGCAGTGAGGCTTCAATTCAAATTCTATTTCTCTTGGTGCAGTTTTGCATGCACAAATTATTGCACTTGCATTTTTATGTTTTCCCTTGAATTATAGATGCAAAATAAGTAGTCTGATCTACAACTGCCTGATATGTTGAGGTAAAGGGTAGATCTCATTCTGCTAATTGAGTAAGCAATTCAAAAGTACTAATGTAATTGTTTGCAGGTGCAAAATTGGGCCTACAAAAATGAAGGCCATCTCTGAAAATGAGGTCCTTACTAGCAATGGAGAGAATTAAAAATACAGATTTTAGAATGAAAGGACATCCTTTATATCAGCCACTGAAGATTTCACAGAAGGACTGAACAATGAGAGTGCAAAATTACATTGTATTCTGCCCGTAGAATCTTGGCAATAATTCTGTAGGGTGTGTGCCTTGTGCATTCCAAATGGATTTGAAGTTGGCAGCTTGGTGAGGTGAACGAAAGGCCTAGAGCCTAGTTTTGGCTCTGTCACCATTGGTTAGCCAGTCATATTAGAATACTGTTCAGCTGTGTCTGAGTTTAAATCCTCTTTGAACATACATTGTTAGTCTTGTTTGCAAAGAGAATATAGATGTAGCTTAAATTTCTAGCCATTTCTTCATAAACCAGTGTGCTGTTGACCTTTGAACTAGCTCTGCACAGTACCAGGGTTGGTTAGAGTTCATACTGTTGTGCCTTCTGGGCCATTTTATGTGTGTTAGTTTTGTTTGCTGATTATCTGGCCCTGTTGTTTTCCTTGTGTTTTTTTTCCTGTTTTTGGGGGGGAGGGATTGTTTTGTTTTTTATCAGCTGCTCCAGAAGAGAGGTGCTGAGAACATTTTCCACCTGGGCTGGCAAAACATTTAGCACCATTCTTTCACAACCCCATCTGTATAGTACTAGAAAGAAAAATGTACACATCTCCTTTTATTTCATTTCATTATGGTATTGTTTTCAGAGCCCCTGCCAGCTGAGTCTGTAGAAGCCATCAAATCTTTCCTGCTGAGGATTTTCCTGGTATTTGAGAGTCTTCAGAAATCACAGAGATACCATATCTAGCTCCTGCACCATTTCCCTTGCAGGCCCTGGGATGGGGTTAGAAGAGGATCTGACTGGAGCATGCTGCACTCCAGTAATCCTTGTGTCCCAGAGGTCCCACTAGGTGCATAGATACGCAGTCACTGTAGATTAGAAAACTATAAACCAGATTACCATAGTTATTTTAAGTTGTCCAAACCAAAGCAAATCAACTGTGCAGGCAGAGTGAGAGAAGAATGAGTACTAATATTTTAAATGGGTAGTGCTTTTTAACCTTGGTTTACACTGTTGATATTTTAGTGCCCATTATCTTGTGACTTGCCAATACAAATGCTGCTTCAGGTCTGGTTAATTTATAGTTAATAGTTATGACTCATCAGAATATAAAACTGTCACTGCTCCAGGACTAAATATTGCAAAGTTTGCACCAGAGAACAAAGTCACTTTTGGCTCACAGATGGGGACAAAAATATTTTTTGTGATTGGGTATTTTCACAAACAACATTTTGGCTGTGTGAAAATTACTTCACAGGATTGAGATATTAGTAGGAGTCCTAGTGTAATGATGACATGGATGAGCGGATTTTCTTTGAGAAGATAAAAGATTCATAATAAATTGTTTATTCAGTGGATAGAGAAATAAAAAAGTGTATTCCATCATTATCATGAACTTATATATAGCAAAAAGAAGAATTCCATTCTCCTGCAGTACATACAGTCTAGTAAAGTAAAAGAGGTCTAAATGTTTCTTCCGTCCTTCTTGTAATTGTTCTTGGAGCACTCTTCATAAAGAAAATGTTTGCATAATTTTCATATCTTGCTGATATGAATATCTTTTCCATATGAGTACATTTTCAAGCAGATTAAAAATGCTTAAATGTGTGTTCTAAAGCTCTTTAAAAACCAGTGTTAAATTTTAGCAGATTCTGAAAAGAAGTCTCACAGTAAAATATTCATTACCGAAACAAAATAGGGGGAAAATATTGCTATTTTAATGGCTGTGCCTGCTAAGTACAGAATTCAGGGTTTTGCATTTCTGCTACTAAAGTTGTTGATATCACAGTTAGAAATATCTGTATAGCATTGAGGGGGTGGAACAGAGCACTTTATGAATGGCATTGCATTATTATAAGCAATTGACAGAACAGCTCCCTTTCCCTCTCCTTCCTCTGGATTGCCAATGCCTTTTTTTCTAACATTCGACCCAGTGTATACCCTGTCGGCATCTGACCCTTCTCCTCTGGTGCTTCTGCCTTAGACTCCCAATGTATTTTTTAGCCATTACACTTTTTTTTCTGTTTTGCCACAAAAGTAAGATATACAGTGCCTCTAAGCTTATAGAATAGTGATAGAAATGTAGCCGTGTTAGTCTGGGGTAGTTGAAGCAAAATGCAGGACAATGTAGCACTTAAAAGACTAACAAGATGGTTTATTAGATGATGAGCTTTCGTGGGCCAGACCCACTTCCTCTGGCCCACGAAAGCTCATCATCTAATAAACCATCTTGTTAGTCTTTAAAGTGCTACATTGTCCTGCATTTTGCTCTAAGCTTATAGTCTAACTAGACAAAATAGACAAAAGGTCAGAGAAAAGAAGTAGTAGTATCCCCATTTTAGAAATGAAGAACTGAGGTACAGTGAGATTAAGCCCTGGTCTGCACTAGGACTTTATTTCAGAATAACCCCTCCTCCCCCCAAGGGTCAAATTTATAAGTGGAGCATCCACACTACCAAGCCCTTTATTTCAAAATAACGGGCCACTTAATTTGAAATCTGTACTCCTGCTTTTCATCAAGAATAATGCTAATTCCAAAATAGTTATTTCAAAATAGTGGTAGTGTGGACACACTGGTGCTGCTATTTCAAAATAATTGGCCTCTGGGGGCCTCTCACAGCTGCAGCTCTGACTGCTCTTGGTACCCGTGGCATCTCCACTGCCCTCCTCCTGCAGAGCTCTAAAAGATCCGGGGGCAGGAGAAGGGCTTCTTGCACAGTGCCGGTTTTGCAAGTTTTGTGAGAGACCAGGACCCAAAGCACAGATGAGTGACCTCAATTCTCCCTTGGACCCTCCAATGGCTGCTAGCACTTCTGTTCTCACAGCTGCCACTGCACAGGGACGCAGCAGAGCTCTGACCTGGACTGGTGCGGAGATCCTGGATCTCATCAAGATCTGGGAGGAGTCGTCCAACCTCCAGGATCTCTGCACCAGGAAAAGGAATGCAGATATCTATGGCCAGATTGTGGTCAGCCAGGCCAAGAAAGGGGACACTAGGGCTCTTGACCAATGTTGCATGAAAATTAAAGAGCTGTGGCTAGGCCTACCACAAGGCCAGAGGGCAGAGCAGATGCTTTGGGGGCAGCACCACATACCTGCCACTATGAGCAGCTCCATGCCATTCGGGCAAAGGGAGGGAAGTCACCTCTCTGTTGTCATCGAGGCCAGCCAGGACAGCCTGTAGGACGGTGGGGTGGTAAAGGAGGAGGAAGATGACGAGGAGGAGGAAGCCAGCCAGGCAACCATGCCTACTGTCCAGGAGCTGCTCCTCACTTTAGAGCCAGTCCCCCCTCTCCCAGGACATCTCCCAGGCTTCTGAGGAACCTGAGGTGGGCACTTCAGGTGAGTTCTCTAACTTTCCCTGTATACAGGTGGGGGCAGGTGATGGGCTGTGAGTGGCTACGTGCTTCTTTCTCAGCCTACTCAGCCTGGGATTTGCACAACAGCCTGTTCACATGTGCACATGGAGCACCAGTCTGGAGCACTCAGTTCCATGCTGCTCTCACATAGGAATCCCTCGGTCCCTCGCACAAGGTTCCTAGAGAGGCCTGGCTTATTCCAGCCTCCATGGTGGGACACCTTCCTACGACAAACTACCACTAAGTAGTCTGGGGTCATTGAACCAAACAGCAGTGCCGCACACGGCACAGAGTCATGCCCACACTCAGTCAGCATCCACTCCCAGTCATGCACACTGATGTGGAGAAAACTGATCTCGTGCATGGGAACCTGCTGGGGAAAGGAAGAGAAGGGGAACCCATTAGCACTCCCTCCAGCAAGCAGTATCTGCTGCTTATACCGCCCTCATTCCCCTGAGCAAGCATGGATAGAAGTTCTATCTGCGGGATGCTCCCAGTGCTGGACCTGGTGTGTGGGGGACACAGAAGGAAGCCTAGTCGCCCCATCCCCCCTCCCTCCAGCTGGCGCCTGGCCTGGCTGGCACCTTCCCATGCCTGCTTGTTCCCAGGCTGTGGGGATGTTACAATGCTCCCCTGGGACGTCTTTTCCCCTCCCGGAAAGTGCTCGCTAGCTAGGCAGCATTAAGCCTTGTTTGAAGCCCATTGCCATTATCTGAACTGAGACCTTTTGGCTAGACTTCATATACAGTGTCTTCTGTGATGACTGCCTTTGTAACTTTCCTTAACAGCTGGGACAGTTGTGAGCTAGGTGAGTCCCCCACCTCTCACTCCATCTACCCAACTGCGCAGGATCCGCTGATGGAAACGCAGCCGGGAGAAGCTCATGCGGGAGCAGATGGCCTGTTTGCAGTCCCTCAGCCAAGGACTCAAGCAAGAGCGCGAGGAAGCAGGCCACCAACCACGAGGAGCTCAGGCCAACCGGGAGGAGTGCCGGGCTGACGGGGATCAGAGAGAGGCTGCCTGGGATGAGCTGGAGTGACAGCACGACTGTTTTCTCCACCCTCACCTTGGTGATGAAGCTCATGGCATTGTGCATGGAGCAGGCTACCAGCCACACCCCCACCTGCTCCGTTCCCCTCCAAGGCTCCCTAGAGGCCGCTAGCATCCCAGAACATGGGGCAGTGGGACCTCTTGGGCAAATGAAGCCTCCAGATCACGCAGAGGCAAGCGCCATTCCCTACTCCATCCCTGAGACCCCCTTTCCCATACCAGCTTTTTTTCCAAGTCCCTCCCCTGTTGTATGTGCTCCCAATAAAGAGTCCTGTTTTTTCACAAAAGATGTCTTGTATTGTTTGCTCTGTAAGGGAGGGGGGAAGGTGGAAAGGGAGGGCAGAGGAAGGGACGGGGGATGACAGGCACACACAGGGAATGTAGGGGTTAAGGCCCGGGGGAGAGTCTCACAACTGACCTTGCATGAAACTCTCCTTCAAGGCATCTCTGATTAACTCAACCCCTCACTGTGCTCTCCTGATGACACTGGTGTCCAGCTGCTCAAAGTCCCTGGCCAGACGTTCAGCCTCAGCCCCCCACCCTGACAGAAAAGTCTCCCCCTTGCTTTTGCACAGGTTGTGGCATACACAACAGGCTGCCACCATTAAGGGAACGTTGCACTTGCTGAGGTTCAGATTGGTGAGGTGACTCCTGAACCTCCTCTTTAAACGTCCGAATGCACATTCCATGACCATTTGGCACCTGCCCCCGCTGGCATCGAACTGCTCCTTGCTGGGGTCCAGGCTTCCCATGTAGGGCTTCATGAGCCAGGGGATCAAGAGGTAGGCTCCATCTCCAGGATTACTATGGGCATGTCCCCAACTCTGATGATGCGATTGGGGGAAAAAGTGCCGGCGTGCATCTTTCAGAAGAGGCAGGAGTTCCGGAAGATTTGGGCATCATGTGCCTTTCCCAGCCACCCAAAGTTGATGTTGGTGAAGCATCCCTTATGAGCCATGATGGCCTGCAGCACCACGGAGAAGTACTCCTTCCTGTGGATAAGTCCTATGCACAGTGGTTGGGGGTTAGGATGGGGATGTGGGCGCCGTCTATGGCCCCTTCCACAGCTGGAGAAGCCCAGGCGGCAAGCCATTGATGATGGTATCCATGTTTCGCAGAGAGATCACCGTCTGTAGCTACATGTGGTGGTTGGCCTTGTCTACCCCCAGGAGCACTGGCCTAACTATGGATTTCCCCACACCGAGCTGGTTCCCAACAGAACGGTAGCTGTCCGCCGTGGCGAGCTTTCACGGTGCGATGGCTTCTACACGGGGAAAGCAGGTCTCATGCAGGTGTCCTGTCATATGGAAGTTCTGCAGCCACTGCTGATTGTCACATCCCTGCAGGATGATGCGGTCCCACCAGTCCAAACTTGTCTCCTGCTGCCAGAAGCAGCATTCCATGGTGTTCAGGAGATTGAGGGGCATGTCCAGCAGCAAGAGCACCAGGACCTGGGTGAGTAAGGCCTGTAGTCCACCCTGGGGATCGTGCTGCTGGTCCTCATCCTCTTCCTGCTGGAGCAACCTGCAGGCAGTTAGAATATTGCACCATGAGGCGCGACATGAGGCCTGTGAGCCTGGCACTGCTTTGTAGCATCTCTGGCTCCATTGTGTGAGTCCTGTGGCCTCCCCAAGGGCAACCAGAGCACAAGAAAGCACGGGTCCACTGCATCCCTTTTGTGTCCTGCGAGGGGGGAGGCAGTGGAGGAGTGGCTTGTGAGACCCAGCTGTAAAGAGGAGCCCCTATAAGCACACATCACAGCAGCCACAGGAAGTATCCACCCTCCTGGCGCCCTCCCCAGAGTGCTTCCCCAGGGGCTCTAAGTCCAAGACAGTCTCCGTTCAAAGTGGATGTGTTATTTCGGACTAATTCAAACTCATTTCTATGCTTCCCCGTAGTGTGGACATGCTATTTCAGATTTGCTAAATTAGGAGTTAAGTTGAATTTAGTAATTTCAAAATAGTTTCCTAGTGTAGACATGGCCTAAGTGACTTGCCCAGGGTCACACGAGAAGTCTGACAAAGCTGAGAGTTGAACCCACATTTTTTGAGTTCCAGTCCAACATCTTAAGCACAAGAGAATCTTTCCCTTGTGTACAGCATTTTTCATGATTTACCTTTACATCTCGGAGAGAGCTCCACAGACAAGACTTCTCAGCAGTAAGCTGTATTCCAGCTGTGTTCTAATTAAGAGTTCTCACAAGATATTCAGGAGTAATGGTCTTGAAGGCAGTATAATTGGAACTTTCAGATTCATGAGAATTTGAGTACTGTACTGCCACAAAAGAACCACTAAGAACTCAAATAATCAAAGGAGCTAGTACTTAATATCATATTTTTATATATTTTATATTAATGTCATGTAAGCGTAACAAAGATAAGCAGTTGATAATGTCTCCTGATCAGTGCAGAGAGACCTTTTAATACAATTTAATTTAATCTATTCACAGTTTTCTACTATTGTTTGCAAAGGTTATATGTACTAAAAATAACTAGATTGAATCAATTTATAACCCCCTAATCCTTAAAAAGGGAAGTAGTTTTCTCCTCATGTTTCTTCCTACTTATTTTATATTAGTAGTCACCATAGAAACGCACCATTATAATTCACTTATCTGCATAATAATCATTAGAACTAGATTTTAGAAGTGATTTCAACTTGTTTGAGACCGAGAAAATATATTTTTCATTAAATTCTGAAATAATAGCAATTATATCTATTTATTTGAAAGATATAGAAAACTGCCTCTTGGTTCTATTATTTTGTAGAATTTAATGCAGCAGTAACAGTGTAGTTTGTGAAAAATACATTTGAGGCAGTGTGTTCCAATTACGTTTTTTAGGACAGTCTGAACTTTCACTGTGTGAACAGGGCAGATTCTAGCATCAGTTCTTATCACTACAATGCAAAAATGTGCTCCTCTGTTCCATCCTCCAAAATGCTGAATTACAGGAGGTTTTTTTTTTTTTTTTTTTAATGCTTCTTATATCCCTCATGTTCACTCAGCTCTGGTCTACTCTAGGACTTTATTTCAACCCCCCCCCCCCCCGCCAATGTCAGATTTATAAGCAGAGAACCCACACTACCAACCCTGTTGTTTTGAAATAATGGACCACGGAATTCAAAATCTGTACTCTTGCTTTTCATCAGGAGTAACGCTAATTCTGAAGTAGTTATTTTGACATAACAGTAGTGTGGTTGCTCCCATGCTGCTATTTCAAAATAATTACTCCCAGAGTAATTCGAACTAATTACTCCCCAGTGCTTCCTGGGGCTCTGAGTCTTGAGGTAGCGTGTCCACATTAATGGAAACTGCCTTGGACTAATTTCGAGGCTTCCCCATAGTGTGGACATGCTAGTTTGAATTTGTTAAATCGGGAGTTAAGTCGACTTTAGTAATTTCAAAATACTTTCCTAGTGTAGACATGGCCTCACAAAGTAAATATCAGGAGTTTGTAGGAAAACCCAGTATTAGTGTTCTGTCTAACTGGGGGCAGGATCAGCTCACAAAGTGGACTCTTATGCCTTCTAGGGAAGCTTGTTTCTAACACCCCTTTCTTCAGCAAGTAGCTGATTCGTGTCTTGAAATATAAGAGTTTATAGCTCTAGCGTTTTACCCCATTGAATGTGAGCGCAGCTGTTCTTATTTTCAATGTGTCATTTTCCACATGACTCCTCTTCCTGTTTCCTGAGTTAAGTCTTCTGCTTTAGTTTTCGCTCAAACGTAATTTTAGTTTAGTCTACACAAGACTAAGTTTTTTCTTCAAGAATTGGCCAAAAAGGGCACAGTTGTCAATCACTCTTAGGCATGGTAAAATTGCCAATCATTCCTAGGCAGTTACACAGGAGAGTGAGAGTGGATAAACCCCACTTTTATCAGCTGTATGGCCTTCCCTGATTGTGAGTCCAAATGCAGGTGTGAAAACGGGCTCTCAAAAGCTCCCTAATCAAATGTGTGGGCAGAAGCAAAAGAGAAAAAGCAAGCAGAGCCTTGGTTCTGCCCCATAAATTCATCAGGCAGCAGACAGTGTAAGGGGGGAAGTGAGTAGCACCATAAATTGCTATAGTAATTAACTTCCCTGTAGGAGCAAGGGCACGCAGGGAAAGAATTGTGACTCCCACAATTCATACCCAGCGCCCCTCCAGGCCAGTGTGATTAAATGCTTCTTACACAAAGACGGGAGTTAGGGTCCTGTCTAGGATGAAGACAAGGTAGTGCAAAATCACACAGTGTTTGTGTGTACCTCAGCCCTAAAGCAGAAGCAGAAGCCTGACTATTCTTTTTACTTTTATTCTTTTTACTACTTTTCCTTCTGACATCGAATTACGTAGTCTTAGGATAAGAAAAAGTATCAAGAAAAAGAGTTTGATTAGATATCAAGTAAAAATCATGAGGTTGGCTTAAAAGTAATGAGATTTTTGAACTAATAAATATTGGGCTGTTTTTATTTGCCTTCTGGTTTTTGAGCTTTTAGGGCTTATGTTTTCAAGTTTTTGTCTAGAACCATGAGTTCTAGTAATGTTCTCCTTTAAAAAAAAAAAAAAGCTGAGGTTCCAATTTCACCGTTCCAAGAGCTGAGGTTTTTAAGGACAACATCAAATGCCATGACAATTGTGACTAAACCTTATTGAGATACACTGGCATATACATTCTAACTTTAAAGTTATGAAACAAAGCCAGCTCCTGAAAGTATTTCTCAAATGTTAATTCTGTTTTTAAAAGTAAGTACTTAGTTCACAGTTTTTCTTTAAAGACCTTGAGGTTGAGATCAAGGATGAGAAATACTTACTTGAGTTAAATATTTGATTTAAGATGATTTTGAGTAATTGGACACTTGGTATAGAATGAAAAAGACATCTAATATTAATGATTATTGCTCAAAAACATTTGTATTTGAACCTGGTTTATATCATTATAGCTTATGCATTTTCTTAAATAGTGACAGATTCTGACAAAAATATCCTGGTCTTCCACCACTTGGAGTACCTGATGTGGTGTTTTTCTTTTTTCCCAGTTAATGTCAGAGGGTATGTCTACACTACCCCGCTAGTTCGAACTAGCGGGGGTAATGTAGTCATCCACAGTTGCAAATGAAGCCCGGGATTTGAATTTCCCGGGCTTCCTAATCCAAACTAGCTGTACACCTAATCTGAACTAGCTACTCCGTGCCACGTGTAGCTGCGTGGCACGGGGTTCGAACTAGCCGGCATTTAAAAATGGCGCTGGCCGGCTTCATGCAAATGAAGCCCGGGAAATTCAAATCCCGGGCTTCATTTGCAACTGCGGATGACTACATTACCCCCGCTAGTTCAAACTAGCGGGGTAGTGTAGACATACCCAGACAGTCTTTCAGAATGGCCATCACAATAGTGAAGTTAGGTCAAGGAAGAAAGTAATTAATGTTACATCATTTAGTTTATTCCAGCATGTGATTCACTGAACAGCATGTGCACTGTGACAACAGTTAATTGTATTTTGACTACAAGATCCCCCAAAATTTCCTCACAGCAGCATCTTGTCATTGGTTCCAGTACAGTAAACAAATTAACCTTTTATCCATCTCTTTGCATGTAGGTGGGGGAAATGTTATTGTGTCCTCAATATGGAGAAAGTCCCTTTTTAATCCATGATTTAAAAACCTTCGTAATCCAACCTCTGGTGTAAAGAATGACTTATTCTCTGTATTCTTTGTAGATAAGTGTACTATACAAATAACAAAAAAGAAGCTGGTGAGAACATAAAATATAGTATCATGATACAGAATAGAACATATTCTAATTTGCAACAGACACTGGAATTATTTTGATACTTATAGGACCATAGTCTTATAGTGTAGTTCAGTAAGACATTGAATCTGGTCTTAAAACAAAATTAGATGGTCTCACTAATTTGCTAAATCCTTGATTTCCTGTCAAATCAGCTTCCCTCTGAAGGTATCTAAGGATAGCTTTAAAATACTAGGCTTTTTAAAAGCACCATTGCAAAAGAACAACTACAACTCTTATCTAGCAACACGGTATTACACAATATCCTGCACATCTGTCCTGTTTGGCAATAGCGAGCATAATGCTTGCTGTTTAATTAGGCTTTTTATCTTTACATTTGTCTGAGAACATCTGAAGCTTTCCATGTTGCCTGTCACTAATTAGTTGACTAATTAAATAGTTAGTGCTTACTTGCTGATCACAGAGCTAACATGTAATGAAGGGTTTAGTGATCTTTATTGTTTTATTCTATCTGTCTTTGCCACATGCGTTGATATATGTATGCTTCCTTTTGACTGCTTTTTTCATACCAAGGCAAATGCAAAACAATGTTGTAGTCTACCATGTGTTAAGTGTCACTGGGCTGGCATCATTCAGACATTGTTGCCTTCCATCATTTCTAGTGAATAGAGATCAAATTGTGACAAAGATAAATAGGATAGGTGATATCTTGCCTTGTTGTTAAATCAGTGTCACAATAGATCCTGTCAGTGACTGATACTAACATAACCTATAGGGAAAGCTATGAGTCAAGATCATTTTTCCTAGAAGTCATTTGACATTCTTCTGACAAATATAATACTGAATTAGGATAGCTACATTATTATTTTATAATGAATGTGCTTATTTTAGAGTCTATTTTCAACTCAAAACCAAGAATATTTCTACTTTTAAGCATTTGCCATTTTAAACATATTGCGAAAACACCAGGCTGAGATCAAGCGTTCTGGCATGCTTTGTATTTGTACATATATGTAGGCACTGCTTTTTATTTAAAAAAACAACTACTATACTTAGGACAAAGAATATTATACCTCACAAAAGGCCTGCTGTAAAGTCCAAAGTAGTCAATGAGAAGAAAAGTTGGTATTTTATTTCTTTAAAAAAAGTGACTAAGCATGATAATAGCATGATCAGCTCATTGTGAAGCTTTGTAACTGAGCACCTTGGAGTCTGTTGTCATCTGGACAATGCAGTTGAGAATTAAAAAAGGAGCATTCAGACTCCACCACAGTCCATTTATGTTTTCCATTTCTTTAAGTGGCTTTGGAAATCATTGCTTTTCAATTTTATTCATGAGTATTTTTCCTTGTTTAAAGAAGCATGCTTTGGAAATGAACTTTTTCTACCCATAGTTAAGATGTAACTGTTGAGATCTTCAAAACAGACCATCACCTGCCCTTTAGAATGTTTTTAAGTACAGTGGAATTTGACAATTAAAATGCAAGAGATAGCAGCCTGGTTCTGCTGGTAACTCTGCCCTCTTGTGTTTAATATAGGATGTAATTTCTGCTTATATATTTTTTAGAATTGATGGGTAGGTGTTCTATGGCAAATTGAGACTATATTTATTTATTTATTTATTTGGGATGCCTTTTTGCAATTTAGAGATCACTTCTGGGTCATAATTACCACCTGCATCCTATGCTTTTGTAATGCACAGAGGAATACGATGGGTGCATTTTATGTTGAAATAGGATTGAGGGGAAAAACTTTTCAAAACAACAATAGTCCTGTAGCACCTTACAGACTAACCAAAAATATATAGATAGTATCATGAGCTTTCATGCACACAACCCACTTCTTCAGATGATAAATAAGGAGCAAGAGGCACAGACACTGAATTTATAAAGCAGAAAAAAAGGGGGAGAAAAAATCAATTAAACTGTCCATGCTAAATGAGGCTAATAGAGTAGGCTGTAAGTGCCTGATACTTAGCTTTTGATGTCATTTGGGTATTGAATATAACAGCCCACCCAGTTCATGTCTTTATTCAAGCCATGCAAGATAGTATCAAACTTGTATATGAAGACCAATTTCACAGTCTCTCTTTCTAGTTGATTCCTGAAATTGCTTTGTAAGAGAATAGCCACCTTTAAATCCATAAACGAGTGCTTAGGCAAGTTAGGATTGGGGTGTTTGTAAGGAGTGGCCATGTAACACTTCAGTGATTTCCTACAGCAAGATAACTGTGAACAGCATTTCTACACCAATCAGATATGATTTCAGTATTATGAGTAACAGAAGACATGACCTGCTAGAGGGGAAGAAGTTGGAGAACAGCCTTCGTAGTCAGCATGTTCCCCTTGTGAAGACTAGAGGTTGGTTAACATTATGCTCCATCTTAGAAGTATTCTCCTGCCAGGGAGCCAGTGCCTGCCATGCAAGCAGATGCTACACATGGCTGTTCTGAGAGAGAAGTTTTGGGGGCTAGTTTTTCTCTGGGTCTTAGCTAGCCATAGCCCTTTCTGTTACATGACTGCCTACTTTCCAAAATGACAGGGTAGCAGTTTGCATCATGGTGACTGGAAAAAATCACACAACTTTGTGAGAAATGTTATCTTTCTGTGTGGAAGATGTTTGAGGAACATCTGGCCCTGCATCAACAGGGCTAACAAACACGTAGAACTGAATCTAAAGCCAATGGAATAGTTTCTACTGACTTCATGCTTCAGATCAGAGCCATAATTTTTTTCTCTGTCGAGCAATACTTTCAGTATTTGTGCCAAGCAAGAGGAAACATTTCAAAATATTAGATTCTGTCTTGTAACAACACTTAAGGACTCTGGTTAAGCATTAAGATTTCAAAAACATAAAAATGGCTATACTGGGTCAGACCATTAAGACATGCTGTTGGTTGAATAACACCCCTGCTCCTGACCATATACAAACTCATTCTACTCAGGCAGTGTCTACATCAACTGCTTTCTGACACAATGTTCCCATTACAGACATTTGTAAAGCAGTGACATGAGCGTCAACACATACTTTTACTAAACATTACACTCTAGACAAATACACCGCTCAGGACACACAGTTGAGCCTAGCAGTTCTCTCTGTGGCCCAGTCTAAATATCCGAAGCCCCACCATCCAAATTCTCAGGATACTGCTCTTCAGTCACCTACAGTGGAGTACCCACAGGGACACTCCTCAAAGAAAGGGTGTTTACTCACCTTGTGCAGTAACTGAAGTTATTTGAGATGTGTATCCCCGTGGGTGATCCACAACCTTCCCTCCTCCCCTCTGCTTCGGAGTTTTAACATCTCTCCACTGTAGAGAAGGAACAGAGGAACAGTTGATGATGCAGCGAAACGGCACCACACATGCATGTTGGCACCCATAGTACTGCTGCTAAAAATATCTGACTATAAGTGCAGGAGGACCAAAACACTTACAGTGGAGCACCCACAGGGACACCCATCTTGAAGAGCTTCAGTTACTCCACAAGGTGAGTAACTATCCTCTTTCCTTCATAACAGTTTGTCCATGTTTCTATTTTTTATAGAATTCCTTTTTGATTTTTCAAGTCATTAAAGAGCCCCAATGAAGCCATATTGGCCTCTGAATAGGTTTTCCTTGCATCTGGATAGTTTTACATTGTGCCTCTAATATTATGTCCTTGAGAAATCACCAGCTCTCCTGAACAATTTTTTCTCTTATATTTTCTTCCCATGAGACCTTAACTACCAGTTCTCTGAATTTATTCTTCCTGCTGCTGTCATTCCTTCCTTTCTTTAGAATCGTAGAAAGCTATCAATTCATGATCATTTTCACCCAAATTGCTTTCCATCATCAGATTTGCAACCAATTCCTCCCTTTCTGTCAGAATCAATCTAAAATGGCTACCCCCTGGATCCTTCCTTTATTTCATTAAATAAAAAGTTATCTTCTATACATTCCACGAATTACTTAGAAATTTTTGTACTTTGTTATATTACTTTTTCAACAGATGTCTGAGTAATAAAGTCCCTCATTATTACCACTATTGTGTTTTGGATATTTGTTATTTGTTCTAGAGATGCCTCCTCTAGCTTCTTTTCCTGATTTGGTGATCTATAGTAGACACATCATGACATCATCCCAATTTTTCCCCTTTTACCTTTTCCCAGAGTTTCAACTGGTCTCTCATCTCTTTCTAGACCTCAGATCAAGTGTACATATTCTTGGTAATATAATTCTGTAATATAATCCTTTTTTCCCTGCCCATCCTTCCTGATCCTCTGTATATCAATATTGCAGTAATGAGAGCATGATCTTATGTTGATTCTTACATGCCAGAAAAGATGCTGGTACTTGAACAGTGGGAGAAGAAGAAAAGTGTGTAACTGACTTAAACTCTAATTGACACAGTAGCAAGTTATAAGGCAACAAATGGCCAAGAAAGATAATTTTTGGTATCATAATATAGATATCATGTCAAGAAAAGCTCACTGAGTAAAGACCACTGTGACAGATTTTAAATGACATTTAAAGCGATTTCATGTATCTGGCATATAATGTATGATTTGATTTTCCCCATTAGGGGTCACCAAATGAAATCAACATGTAGCAGTGGAACTCCTTGCTGGAGGATGTTGCAAAGCCCAAGAGTATAACAGGGTTCAGAAAATAACTAGATAACTTCTTGGAGGATGGGTCCATCAGGATGGGCAGGGATGGCGACGCTAGCCTCTGTTTGTCAGAAGCTGGGAATGGAGCTGGAAATGGGTTGGATCACCTGTTGTGCTCATTCTCTCTGTGGCAGCTGGCATTGGCCACTGTCAGAAGACAGAATACTGGGCTAGGTGGAACTTTGATCTGACCCAGTATGGCCATTTGCTTCTCGATTAATAGTTTTGAATAGTGTTCAAAACTGGCAATTCATTACCCTTTTTTAGAACTGTCTCAAGCTTTCATATTTAGAATCACTTTTGTGTGACAAGATTACAGTACAATGGAACTCAAGTTGTGTGTGCCTTTGACTTAGGGTATGTCTACACTGCAGGCTTCTTTCAGAATATTTTTTTTCGGAAGATATCTTCATGAACTCAACCCCAAGCTGATCATGGAGAGCCCCCGCATGTGTGTGAGAGCGCTGCGCTTGCAACCGCACCCCATTGTGGAGTGATGCTTCCAGCTGTTGACACCAGTTCCGACTGGTGGAACCGGCTAGTGGTGGAGCGGTGGGACGACTAGCAGTGAGGAAGGAGACATTCCTGGAGCTGTGTGCCTGGCTCGTCTCTGCCCTCAGACAACGGGATACTCAGATGCAACCCGCCGTCCCTCTGGAGAAATGGGTCACCATCACCATCTGGAAGCTTTTCACGCCAGACAGTTACCGATCAGTGGGCAACCAGCTTAGCATGGGGAAGTTGACCATCAGGCCCCTTTTCATGCAGGTATGGCACTCTCAGGGTGCAGTCCCTGGGGGGGGGAGTACTGGAATGGGGGACCCTAGGAAAAGTGGGGGTTTGAGGTGTGAGGGAATTGGTGGGGGGAGAGCCTTGTCCCTAGGGGGTTCTGCATTCTCACCCTTACACTGCCCCATGGGGGGGCAGGCTTTGTGGGGGGCTAGCTCCTGAGGTGTTTGGGGGGAAGCAGGATGGCAGAGGGACCTCCCAAGGGTTCAGGCATCCCCTTTGATTTTCTGTTTTGTTTCTTTCTTTGTTTGCCTCCTTCTGCAAGTGGTGAGGGCCATCAACACTGTCCTGCTGTGCAGGACCATCCACCATGGTGATGTGGACCCCATCATCACTGGATTTGCCGCCGTTGGCTTCCCCAACTGTGTGTGTGTGTGTGTGTGGAGGGGGGAGGTATTGAGAGAACACACATCCCCATCCAGGCCCCCAACCGCTGGGCAGCACAGTACATCAACATGGTCCTGTAGACTTCTCGATGGTCCTGTAGACCCTTGTCAGTCACCGCGGCCAATTTACAGACATCTTCGTAGGCTGGTCGGGGAAGGCGCACAATACCCACGTCTTCCGCAACTCCAGTCTCTACCACAAGCAGGAGGACGGCCCTTTCTTCCCTGAACACAGCATCAGGGTCGGGGATGTGGAATGCCACTGTGCATTATGTGGGATGCAGCCTACTCCTCATGCTGTGTCTGATGAAGCCCTACACCAGCCACCTTGACCCGATCAAGGACCACTTCAATGGTTGCCTGCACAGGGCCAGCATGCAGGCTGAATATGCCTTCGGCTGTTTAAAGGTGAGGTTTAGGTGCCTCCTGACCCACCTGGTTGTGGGGAGCAGAACATCCCCCCAGGGGATGTCAACATGTTGTGTTCTCCACAACATCATGGAGAGGAAGGGGGAGGCCTTCATTCCAGGGTGGGGGGCATAGGCCAGCCAGGAGGAAAGGGCCTTTGAGCAGCTGCGCACAGCTGCCATCCGGCAGGCCCATCGCGTGGGGGTGTGCATCTTGGTGGCCCTGAGGGAGAGTTTCTCACAATGACCCCAGTAACTCTCTCCAGGCCTCCCCACTAGGGGGCTGTGCCTTGCCCTTCTGCATTTCCTACAACAACCTCTCCCTTCCCCTTTCCTCCCCTCTTTCCTGCAGACACAATAAAAAAAACTATTTGGTTGATAAAAACAGAACTTTGTGGTGATTTATTTGGGGTAGAAGTAACTGGTGAGGAGGGGAATGAGAACCTGGAAATGGGGAGGGGGGAGGAGGGCTGAGAACCTTGGAGGGAGGCTGATAAATTTGGAGGGGGAGAAGACGCTCAGGGCTAGAGCTGAGAGTGGCATGTGGTTCGGGTGCTTCCTTCACCTCTTGTGAGGGCCCTCGTCAACCTTGTGGCTGGGGGGGGGGTCCAGGGAGGATAGGGGGATAGGCAGGAGGAGGGGCAGGGACAGGCATGGAAGGAGAAGCAGGGACAAGGGCAGGCACAGGAGCTGGCTCTGGGTGGGTCAGGAGATCCTGGACAGTCACACACATGTTGCGTCCCTACTGCAGCAGCTCATCCCACATGTTTCTGCCACTGTGCATCGTCCCGGACCTTCTGGGCCAGCGTCTGCTGCATGTCTTGGAGGGTGGAGACATGATCCCTCATGAGGTCCTCCTGGACCCTCTGGCGCCTGCAGCTCCCCCGGGGTCAGGTGGCTGGCTCGGATGGTGTAGATCGCTTCACTGTCATGACTGGTCTGGCTGGGCAGAATAAAGAGAGATGATCAGTCATCCCTGGAGACACTGTCCCTGAAGCCTTGTCCTCATGTGTGAGCTGAGAGCAACAGTTTCCAGGTCAGAGGAAGGTGATGTCCCGGGAGCAAGGCCATGCTTCCCGCCCCACCACATGTTCCATGGATAAGCAAGCAAGGGAAATGTCCGGCCACACTCGGATCCAGTGGTCAGAAGGGGGGCTTTGAGCTGCCTGGGCTTCCGTCAGTGCCTGGCAGCGCTGTCCCCAGGAGCGGGTGCTGCCTCAGACATGCCCGTGTGCCGTATGCGGCACTCCAGAGTCTCTGTGCATGCATGCGTGTGTCCTTGTCCCCAGCCTCCTTTCAGCAGTGGCTTGTGGTGGGAGGGTGTACCCCCCCTCTGAGAAGTCGCCTCAGAGCCTGTGAGCTGGAGCCCAGGGGTGCTCTGGTGCTGCCTCCTGGGACTGCGTGGTGCAGACTGGAGCTGCATGTGCACGGACTGCAGTATGATGGCCAGGCCAAGAAGGCTGAGTGATGATCACACCAGAGCCCCTCAGCACCCACCACCCCCACCCTGTGTGGCTGTGTCTAGACTGGCAAGTTTTTCTGGAAAATCAGCCGCTTTTCCGGAAAAACTTGCCAGCTGTCTTCACTGGCTGCTTGAATTTCTACAAAAGCACTGACTTCCTACTGTCTGAAATCAGTGCTTTTTGCGGAAATACTATGCTGCTCCCGTTCGGGCAAAAGTCCCTTTTGTGCAAAACTTTTGCGCAAAAGGGCTAGTGTAGACAGCTCAGATTTGTTTTCCGCAAAAAAGCCCCAATCGCGAAAATGGCGATCAGGGCTTTTTTGCGGAAAAGTGCGTCTAGATTGGCCACGGATGCTTTTCCGCAAAAAGTGCTTTTGCAGAAAAGCGTCCATGTCAATCTAGACGCTCTGTTCTGAAAATGCTTTTAACGGAAAAGTTTTCCGTTAAAAGCATTTCCGGAAAATCATGCCAGTGTAGACGTAGCCTGTGTGTGGAAAAACTAAGACCACTGACCTGATGATCCCTCCCCGGCCTTGGAGGATGCCTGGGACACATCCAGGCTGTGGGGTAACAGCTCCAGCTGTGAGATGGTGGTCTCCGTGTTGGGTGGGCAGGCGACAACGGGTGTTTCCAGCCCCAAGTCCACCACCAGGAGTTGAAAAGAGGCTGTACCTCCCCCCAGGATGTGGTGCAGGTCCTCCTCATAGGGGCAGAAGTGGAGTTCTGCCCTGGAGCATGAGCTGCGCTCCCTGCTCTGGCGTAGGCCTGGCGTATAGGGTTGCCAGATGGTTTAACCAAAAATACCAACCCCCCCAAAAAAAACACAGGGAAAAAAATTCTGTTGAGAAGAAAAAAAGGGGGAGACCAAAGTTGTTGAGCCAAAATAAAAGGACCCCGACAGCAGTTATTAAGCAAAAAAAAATAAAAAATCATCATGGCCCCTTTAAGAAGAGGCTTTTTTTTTTGCCAGTGGCCATTTTGTTTTTCTGTTCCAGCCGCAAGACAAGCCCCTGAAGAACCAGGTAAGCAGGGGAGGAAGGAGGGAAGGTGGCGTCCAACGAGGGGAGGGGTGTGTGCCAGGGGATGGGCCCAATTGTTGAGTGTGGTGTAGGGTTGCCAGGTGCCCGGTATTTTCGCCTCCTGGCAGGGGGAAAAAACAGAAAATACCGGACATGTTAGGTGTTCAGTATTTTCTGAATTTTTTTTTACTGGACAGGAGGCGAAAATACCAGACTATCCGGATCAATACCAAATACCTGGCAACCCTAATGGCGGAGCTCTTTAACCTTATTCCAGACCTGCTCCTGTGTGTGGGTAGGGCCCTTTGTGGCCAGGCTATCGGCCACCCAGCCGTAGATGTCCGTGTTGCGCTGTCTGGAGTGTAGATCGTGCAGATTCTCCTCGTTGCCCTACACCTCAAGGATGGTGAGGATCTGTGCCCAGAGGCACATGCCTCTTTCAGCTCCTGAGAGCCCTGGGAGTGCTCCCTGGGATGGGCATGGTGCTTCTGTGAGGTTTGGGGTTCTGACATGGTGGCCAGATATGAGGAACTAGCAGCTGCGCTGTGGCTGGAGGCTGCAAGGGTTGACTTCCTGCCATAAGCCCTTTCCTCAGTATGTGCAGCTTTAAGAGCTCTAGGGGAACAGGAACTATAGAGTCCTGATAAGTGTGGATGGAGTGGCCAGCAGGGCAACCTTGGGATTTCCTGGAGGCCTCTTTTTTGGAAAAAAGTCCCTATTCTGCATCCACACACACCCTCTTCTGAAAAAGCTTTCGGAAGAGGCCTTATTCTTCGTGGAATGAGGTTTACCAGCGTTGGGAAAAGCCGTCCATTATTTCGATTTTCTTTCAGAATAACGCAATTGGTGTGTGGCTGCTAGTATTGTTTTTCCAGAATAATGGCACAGTGTGGATGTACCCTTAATATATCCTATAATACCAAATATTAATATTAACACCAACACAACAAGTAATCTTCCAGAGAATGTATTACTGCCTAGTAAAATTTTATCATTTACTTTAAACTGCTGCTCAGGTGTGAAATAGTTAGGTTTGAGTAAATGAAATTGTTACATTTAGATCCATGTGGGCTACCGCTCTTTAGTTTGTGTTAGAAGGTTGTTTGGCTATTTATTTGTTCAAATGAGAGGTTTAATGAAAGCAGTTAATTAAATGGCTTGCTTAGACATTAGGAAGAAGAGTCTGGTATATCTGCAAATGGCTTTTGCCAAGATGCCTATAAGTAATATACTAGTTTTTTTTTTGCTTTCTTCTTTTATTTTGCTCACAATAAATTGGCAATGTGACCCTTTTTAATGTCAAGAACAAGGATGTTTAGGCCTCCTTTTGTAGCTGTCCTCTAGAACCGCGCAATGAAACTCAATACCTTTTACTTATTTCCCTAGATACTCTAATCCCTCCCTGCTTTACAAGTATCTTTGGCTGTTCTTCCCTTTTGTATCCACAGCAACATGAATCCCTGCCGGAATTATTTGCTTCTAAATTGCAGGTGCACTTGTGTTGTATTTCATTGGTTTGAGCTCTTAACTTGAAGACTTTTTCCACAAAATGGTGACCCTCTCCTTTTACAGCACTTGAGGCTGGACATTGTGTATGTACATTAAAAACATATAAGCCACTCTGTCTCCTAATGCGCAGTATCTGTTTTTCAGTGTCTGTTGTTTTTCAGTTATCAGGACCTCGCTTTGAGACTGACAAAAGGAACTAAAGTCAGAAACATTCTTTCATTGGCATGTAAATAAAACTATATAAAACAAAAACCTCAAATTTACTGATGGAAAATATAATGCTGTGTCATTGGCCAGAATTTTCAAACCTGACTGCTTATGCATAAGTCTGGATTCAGGCACTTGATTTTCATAGATGCTGAGCACCTGCAGCCCCCATTGACTTGTCAGGTTAATTATATTTAGGTGCTTATGTATGGATTTAAGAGCCTAACTTTTGGTGCACTGGATAACATTTTCCATAGCACCTTATGGCTTAGGCATTTTTGAAAACACACCCATGTTACTTAGGGCCAGTTGTTTGGTTGTTTTTTTTTTAACTATTTATCCTCTTATAGTTGCAGATAAAGACCTAACAGGACAATCACAAATGCCTAGGTGCCTAAATACATTTAAAATCTGGCCCTTTGGCACTTCTGGGAATGTCACCCATAGACTTGAATGTTTTGGCCAGTAAGTTTATGAAATTGACATAATTTTCATATTGGAGGTTTAAAACTTGGCTAGAAGAGATACTTTGGATTCGACACAGAAAATCTGCTTTTAGGTATTTTTCTTAAAGTTGTTAGTGACTGTTCTGTGTTACTGAAGGGCATAGGATACTAAAGAGTTTACTGAGCTTTTGTGGTTTCTATCTGATCCTATAACTTAAAAATAACTTTCTATTTAAAATGAAATTGTTCATATTATTAGTGTGATCAATAAACTCTTTTTGGAACAGAAATTGCCATGTTGGAGCTCTGTAATGGACAGGTCTGGTGTAAGTCCTCTGGCCTGGTCTCCAGCTATGAGTTTGTCAGTTCTTAACCAATGCCTGTGCCTGGGCAGGAGCTGGCATCTGACCTACCAACGTCACAGTTACTCTCCTATGACATTCTTTGCCACTTTTGCTAGTACTGACCAATCTACATGTTTTTATGTCTTCTGCTAACTTTGACATCTCATTCTTCACCTTCTTTTTGAGATCATTAATATGAAACCACACCATACTAGTACTGAACCTTGTGGTGCCCCACTGCTAACCTGTGAAGCGCTTCAAAAAGATCTCACCAAACTAAGTGATTTGACAACAAAATGGCAAATGAAATTTAATATTGATAAATATAAAATAATGCTCATTGGTAAAAATAATCCCAACTATACTTACAATATGATGGGGACTAATTTAGCTACAACTACTCAAGAGAGACGTCTTGGAGTCATTGTGGATAGTTACCTGAAAACATCCATTTGGTGTGCAGCAGTAGTCAAAAAAGCAAACAGAATCATTATAAAAAAGGATAGAAAGTAAGACAGCGAATATCTGTCTCTATATAAAACCATGGTACTCCCACATCTTGAATACTGCGTACACAAGTGGTCGCCACATCTCAAAAAAGATATTTTGGCATTGGAAAAGGTTCAGAAAAGGGTGACAAAAATGATTAGGGGTTTGGAACGGGTCCCATATGAAGAGAGATTAAAAAGACTTGGACTTTTCAGCTTAGAAAAGAGGAGACTAAGGGGGGATATGATAGAGGTCAATACAATCATGACTGGTGTGGAAAAAGTGAGTAAGGAAAAGTTATTTACTTGTTCTCAAAATATAAGAACTAAGGGGTCAACAAATGAAATTAATAGGCAGCAGGTTTAAAATAAAGAAAGTAAGTTTTTCTTCACTTAATGCACAGTCAACCTATGGAACTCCTTGCCAGAGGATGTTGTGAAGACTAGGATTTTAACAGGGTTCAAAAAAGAGCTAGATAAATTCATGGAGGTTAGAACCATCAATGGCTATTGGCTAGCATGGGTAGGAATGGTGTCCCTAGCATCTGTTTGTCTGGAAATAGATGACAGGAGAGGGATCATCTGATGATTAGCTGTTGTGTTCTCTCCCTCTAGGGCAGTGTTTCCCAATTCGTGCTCTGGGGTGTCAACAAAATGTGGCAGAGGCCTTTTTTTTTTTTTTTTTCTTTAAAGCAACTCTAGGGGTTCCATGGCCAAATAAAATTGGGAAACACTGCTCTAGGGCATCTGGCATTGGCCATTGTCAGCAGACAGGATACTAGTCTAGATGGACCTTTGGTCTGACCCAGTATGGCCGTTGTTATGTTCTTATGCCATATTGGAAACTGGCCATTAATTCCTATTCTGTTTTGCCTCTGTGAATGTTTACTTCCCTTGATTTCTTTCTGCAAGGGATTTTGTAAAAAGTTGTTTTGATAAACTAAGGGTGGTATTTTCAAAAATACTCTGCATTAACTTAACTTTGCTCCCATTAAACTTAGTGAAGTGCACTGACATAAATGGGAGCAGTGTTAAGCCAGTTCTTGAACAGTTTTGAAAGTCCAACCAGTGTTTTCTGTAAGCTGAGTGCTTGGACGGCCACCCAGGAGAGATTCGAATGCTTCCCAACTGACTAACAGAGTGCCCACAGCACTCACAGCCAGCAGCCTGAGTGCATATAACAACATTTATTCTTCTTCGAGTGGTCCCCGTGGGTGCTCCACTCAAGGTGTCGGGTCCCTACCCGGTGCCGCTAGTCGGAGACTTCCAGAGCCATACCCTGGCCGGACCACGCATGCCTGAGAACAGCGCGCAGCGTTCGCACCTTTGCAACGTCTCGCGGTCCGCCCCCCCCCCCCCGTCAGCTCCTCTCAACCGCCTGTGGTTGCTGACGGAGCACCGTTTATCTCCTCAGAGAAAAGCTGTTCTTAAAAAAAAAAAAAAAAAAAAAAAAAAAAAAAGAGAGAGAAATTTATTATAGACAGTTTGAATTCTAGTATAGTTAGTAGTTCAATTGTTAGTTTTCAAAAAAAAAAAAAAGAAGAAAAAGAAAAAGTTATTAGTTTACTTGTATACAGGCAGTCCCCGGGTTACGTTCAAGATAGGGACTGTAGGTTTGTTCTTAAGTTGAATCTGTATGTAAGTTGGAACTGGCGTCCTGATTCAGCCGCTGGTGAAACTGACCAGCAGCGGCTGAATCAGGACGCCTGGGGCAGAGCAGCTGGGGTGCTGCCGGGTTGGTCCAGTAGTGCCCAGTGCGGCGCTGCGGGACCAACCGGCAGCGCCCCAGCTGCTCTGCCCCAGGGTCCACAACAAAAGCCTGGTCTGCTGGGGGAGGCACACTAGCTGCGCCCCCCCCCAGCAGACCAGGGACACAGGGAGCAAAGCGGCAGCGGGGGGGTGCCTCGCCTCTGAGGCTTTGCTCTGGCGCGGGACCACTTTGCTCCCGGTGCCCCTGGTTTGCTGGAGACGGTCCCCAGCAGACCAGGGGCACCGGGAGCAAATCCGCAGCCACGGCGGGGTCCCCGCGCTTCTGAGGCTTTGCCAGAGCAAAGCCTCAGAAGCGGGGGACCCCGCCGCTGCTGCGGGTTTGCTCGCGGTGCCCCTGTCTGCTGGAGACGGTCCCCAGCAGACCAGGGGCACCACGAGCAAACCTGCCGGGGCTGCGGCTTTGCTCCCAATGCCCCTGGTCTGCTGGAGACGGTCCCCAGCAGACCAGGGGCACCGGGAGCAGCTTTTCTCGCCCCGCAGGTCGAGGTGGCTGACCGCTGCCTGTGAGCTCCGGGGCGAGAGAGCCCCATTCGTAAGTGCGGATCCGACATAAGTCGGATCCGCGTAAGTCGGGGACTGCCTGTATAGTTAAGTTGTTAACATCATGCCTGGCTCACCCGGGTTTAAACGGTGTGCGCAATGTAAGGAAGCGATGCCAGCGTATGACGGGCATGCGACCTGTATCAGATGCCTAGGAGAATCACACGTACCACAGAAATGCACCCATTGTGCGAAATTGACACCTAGAGCACGCAGGGAGAGAGACATGAGATTGAAACTCCTGCTGTACGATAAGGCTTTACACCCTTCTAATGACCAGGTGTCAGAACCTCCCGCAGGGCAGAAAAGGAGATCACAGAGACAACAAAATATCCAATTCGACCACTCCCGACCTAGACAGCGGCCTCAGCGAAGGCGTCCACCACCGCCTAGAGTATCGGGCACGTCCGCCTCAAAACAGCAAGTTTGACTCTTTTATCGAGGGCAAGCGAATGCTACCAATCGTTGTTGTGCACACAAGTCCCATTTTCCACCATCGCTTACAACCCTACTATCACCAATGGGTCAAAATAACATCGGACAAATGGGTACTGGAAGTCATAAAGATCGGCTTCACCATTCCCTTCACTTCCATTCCCCCCACCACCCCACCTTCCCCGTCCCTTTTCAGGGACCCATCTCACGAAAACCTCCTGCGACAGGAAGCTCATCGTCTCCTTACTATCAAAGTGATAGAGAGGGTCCCAGATCAGTTCAAGGGAAGAGGGTTTTATTCGAGACACTTCCTAACAGAAAAGAAAACGGGGGGCTGGAGACCCATTCTCGATCTACGCCGTCTAAATTGTTATCTCCGCAGGCAGCACTTCAAAATGGTGACCCTGAGCTCCATAATCCCGTCCCTCGATTACAACGATTGGTTCGCTGCCCTCGATTTACAAGACGTGTATTTTCACATCACAATTCATCCCGCTCACAGACGTTTTCTGCAATTTGTGATAAGCCACGATCATTTTCAGTATCGGGTTCTGCCATTCGGTCGTGCTTCAGCACCCAGAGCTTTCTCGAAAACCCTGACTGTCGTAGCAGCTCATCTGCGTCGGCTACAGGTGATAATATACCCGTACCTGGAAGATTGCTTAATAAAAGGTTCCACGGAGCAAGAGGCGTCGCAGATGGTGGCGACGGTCGAACAAACATTCAAATCCTTCGGTCGCCTCCTGAACAAGCAAAAATCAACACTTACTCTGACGCAATCCATAACTTTATAGGGGCTAAAACATTTCTAATAAATTCAGGAAGCATAATTTTCCTTTGCAGAATGCAGGCTGCTTTATCTCTTTTGTAACATGTTCTTCTAGGTGTTTTAGAATTCGGCCTAATTATTCTTTCAACCACATTACTAGATAGTGGGATCAGGTTGATTGGTCTCCAGTTCCCATTTTTTATTGAAATGTCAAGGTTACTGCTGGCTCTGTCCTGGACCAGCCACAATGGCTGCTGTTTGGGTGGCCTCAGGCAGCTGGCCCTGGTAACCACCTGAGCAGCAGCCAATGTGAGTGGCCCTGTGGACTATCTGAGCAGCATTCCAGAGGACAACAAGAGGAACTAGAGCTTGATCGTCCCCCCACAATGTTCCTGGAGCTGGCTGGAGCAGGGGAATGGCCCAAAGGCAGCTGAACCTTTGTAAAAATCTCAATTTCCAAATGCTTGTTTGAATCTGGAAGTTAGAATCTCTGAAGATTCGATTTGTATCGAGTAAGCTCCAGCTGCTCACATCTGAGTGTGACTAGATTACCAGAAGAGGATGACAGTTTCACAATTAAGTTGAATGCTACCCTGGAGAACTGATTCTGTCCCAGTCTCTGCCACAGAGTCTATGTGTGATGCTAGGCAAGTTACTTAAACCAAATGTTCACAGTTGCCCAATATTAGATACCTGGGCACAGATTTGCAGCAGTGCTGAGCACTGACACATGCAGCCAAACTCATCTGGAGCTCTGCTTTTCACATATTAAGTGCTATAAAAATGCTATCTAAAAGCACAATGAAAACTTCTGTGTCTCCAATTGGGCACCAAAATTAGTGAACATTTTTGACAATTTTGGCCTTAATCTCTCTCTGTGCTTCAGTTCCCCATTTGTAAAACGGGGATAAAAATATCACCCAATCTCTGAGAGGTATTGCAAAGATAAAAGCAATGTTTGTGAAGTACTTGGATGTGATAGTTAGAACATCATAGAAATGTGGATGAGGAAATTAATATTTTATTCGGTGCAGTGTGGGAAATGATAATAGCATCTGGGGGCACACAGGGAGGATAAAAATAAATATTAAATAACTACTCATTTACTGAATGGGTAGGATTTTTGTGGGCAGGAAAATTAAGGTTTCACAAGCAACCTTAAAACTGTCATTTCCTACCAATTGAATGCCTGACTTTGCATCCTTTATGTTATTTTAACATAGTTCTTTTAATGTTATTTAGTATGTCCATTACAGTAGCATTAATATTGAAGCCCCCATTGTACTGGGCACTGTACAGAAGCCATGAAGAAATGGTCCTTGCCACAAAGTGCTTATAATAAAGGATAACAAGTGATGTATGAAGGTGGCAGAGGGACAGATTTATACACTGAAATATAAGTAATTTGTATATCATTTTCCAGTTACTGTCTTGATAACTGTATGTACATTGCCAAGTATCTGAATGTTATGGATCTTTATGATTAATTGTATTCATTCACACTCAAACCCACGGTAGCAGCTCCAAATGCAGATGATGTATTGTATGTTTTTAAAATGCAAACTAATTGATTGTGTTTGATTTTTCATTTACAATAAAGCTACTTTGCAACACTCTATGTGAGTATAAAGCAGACTTAAAGTGGGAGAAAATTATATTGATACACACTTTAAGGATCTTTTGCACTGCTGTGTAAAATGGCTTTAGTATAAATGAAAATCAGGCCCATAATCTGTATAAATATATGCACTGTGTTAAATTCAGGTTATTTATTACATTATGCCCAAAGTATGCATGGAGATTTATTGCAGATAATCCATAATCCAGAATTAAACTATTAATATGCATTTATAGAGTGGTTGCCATAACCTTGAAATTCCTTGGTTTAAGTATGACCTTTCACTTTGTTTGAATATATTTTTTAAAATGTATGAATAACAAATTAACATTAGTAGATAAAAACGCATACCATTTCCTTGTACCACTTATATCTATCCATATTTAAGTTGCATAAAACCTTGGAGATTATAAGGCTTAATCATTCATAATATTTATTTGTTTTTAAATGTCAGATCCAGTTTAGTTTAATATAGTCAGAGCCCATTTTGCTAATCAAAATGCAGTGGGACAAATTCTCTTGATATGCACTAAAAATCACATGCAATTGAGAAAATGGCAGAAACTGGTGCTTAGACCCTGGCCCACACAAATGAATTGCTATTTGCACCCTGCTGGGGATTAGGGATGTAATAGTGCAGTCAATTAACCGATTAACCAATAAGGAAAAGCTTATAGGTTAATGCTATAGACTACACGCATATCCTCCTCCCCCTCCCCCCCCCCGCCAATAAATATTTTAGCAAGCTGGCCAGCAGCTCATCTCAGTCCTGGTTTGTAACGAGTCCGGGACCTACCCCTGCTGCAACTCTTCATTTAAAGCATATTAGGAGCCAGGTGGGCAGGCAACCCGGCTCAGTTCCAGTTCATGGCAGGTCTGGAAACTAAACCCACCCCACCTTGGACAAGGGATGCTGCCACCCTGAGCTGCTGCCTCTGTATCAGCAGCCAGTCTGTGAGGGGAGCTGGTTTTTAAACTGGCTCCCCTCACGGACCAGCTCCCACCTGGCACCCTGCTCTGCTGCCTCTGATGGCAGGGGGCTCCTCAGGAGTGGAGCTGGAGCGGGCTGGCTGCTGGTCCTGCCCCTGCCTCTGGGTATTATAGAATAGTGGAGTAACCAATAAAAATTCCTGAGGTTACTCAACTATTCAGTTAACTGACATTTAACATCGCTACTAGCGATGGCATTGAAAACTCTGCTGTTCCAGTGATGTACCCTCCTAGTTCCAGGAAATCCATTACAGCAAGTGGGTATACCCTTCTCATTGCCAGGAATCTATTACAAGAGGCATCTAGAGTATTGTAGGCCAGGGGGCTCGCTCATACTCCAGTGGCCTCACTGGCCAGGTATCTTCCTTTGGAAGCTGAGCCACAACAGCACTGACAGAGTTGTGATTTCTCCAGTCGTACCCGCAGGACTGCTTCCTGCCTTTGTCACATGTCATGTGATAGCATGTTAGAAGGAACTAGTTACTCATGAAAACACTAGATCCTATATTGGACAATGCTCAGCAGATGTGAGACCCTGCTCTAGGCATAACTTGCACACTGTTGCTAAGGCTCTGTCCTTTTCCTAGCATGTATCTAACAAGCCACATGAAAGCAGTAATTGTAGCTGTCCACAGATACTGATCAGCTGAGCGGCTGTGTGTTTCCACTATGCAGTGTGTCTGAATATGTACTTTGGCTCCCATTCTGCAAACCACTGAAGTACACATCTAAATCCATTCCTATTCAGTAAAGCATTTGAAATTAGTGGCAGTTGAATGTGTGCTTAGAGTTAATATTCTGCTGAAACAGGAGGCCTTATTTCTGCTTTGCTTTCTTTGTTTGCACTGTCCTAACTTTGCATGGGTGTGATGAGCCCTGTGTTTATCACAGAAATAGATATAACTGTTTGAACTCCTTTTTGAGGATAATATAAGGGTCTTCCTTCTACCATGTCAGTCTGTCAGCAATGAACAACTATTTATTTTTCATGTTATTCCTCCGAAGGGTCTGCTTGAGGGGCTTATGCGAGAATGTCAGCTAGGTCCTGCTTGTGAAAAAAATCACTTGTGCCTTATGCTTATCACAGGATTAGAATTAGAGATTAAAGGGGTGTAAGATCCACTTTACTTACTAGCATGTCCTCCCCAAAACTTGGGTTCACATGTGAGGGGAAGAACAGGAACTTCATGCCTGAGAAGATGGGCAGGGAATGGACAAGGCCTCAGCTGCAACCCCTGCATAGTACTAGGCCATGGGTTCCCAAACTGGGGGTGTGTGAAGAAATTCCAGGGGGGGCATGAAGCGACCCAGCCCCGCATGCACCCGTCAATCCCACCCTAAGTTTTGCTGCTATTTTTTTTGGGAGTGGGGGCATGAGGTTTCTCAAAAATCAAAAAGAGGGCATGATGCCAAAAAGTTTGGGAACCACTGTGCTAGGCAAAACTGACCTGGCACGACAGAAAACATTCTGCACCAAGTAGAAGGATAACATGTACAACTGTCCAAGAGGATGGGGGAGCAGAGAAGATATTCCACTTCTAGAGAGCTTTGTTTTCCCCAGAAAATTAAGTCATGTTGGTGGAACCGTTAATTAGAGAAGCTGTGGTGACTGGTATGGTATTAACACCGGTGGTTGACTAGAACTGTTGTATTTAATGTCATGACCCCTCTTAGAGCCAGTGCTGATGCTATGCCAAATACAACAGTCCTCATCTTCTCAGAGTTCTTAATCATGTTGAATACTGTGTTCACTGCTACTACTCAAGATCATTTTCTAACAACATAATTTGAAAGCCATGGTCTGAGTAACAGTTCGTGCCATGGCTCACTTCTGGGGCAGCATCAGTACATGCTTCTTGATATTCAAGTCATTGAACAAAGGCTCAGTCTAGCTCCAAGATGGCTTTCAAGTTAAGTGGTGACCGAGGTAATTTATGCCATATAGCTCTGTAGCATGATGAAGCCCAGAGATCCCGGATCAGGTTTAGGGCCCCATTGTGCTGGATTCCATACAGCTAAAACAAACTTCTCAAGAGAAGATTGGGAAACCCTATTGGATGTAAAAACTAATTATAACAGTATTTTAAGCACAATCAAATTACAAGTATACATAACTGAACTTCAGTGATCTCATGTATTGTATTTTGTTTTTCTTTCTATAGTCCACACCTGAAGTTTAACAATCTGACCCTGATTTCAACTCACGGGCTTCCAGGACAAAATCCACCAGGCTCTAAGCACAGAGGATTTCTAATTGACAGGTTTGATTTAATTTTTAAATGTTTTGCTAGTTTCAAAGGAAAATGCAATACTTGTGAATTTTTTGTGTATTTTTGGTACAACTCAGCACATATATGTATAGTAATGTGTACTTTCTTCTAGTCTTAGTGTTATAATAAGAAACTAAAATAATGTTAACATAATCAGAAAAACTCTCCAGGTTGGGATCCTGCCCAGCTCACAGATGTGCTTTTTCACATGCTGTCTCCTGAACAACCACACTTTGTGGGTAGGTGTATCTCTGTCTATAAGTGATGGAAAGCCAGGTCACAGAGGTTTAGTTTTCCATGGAGTTCAGAACATCCTGAGGTGTATTGGTCATTTTTACCTCTTGCCAGAAGGACTTCCATTAACAGACTCTTTCCTGCTGTCATTCCCTGCCAGAGCCTTTCACTGCTGCACATCTTGCCATGCTTGTGTGTGGATGCAGCTGCCTTTCACTAGGGCATGCAGATACCCTAAGCACTCCCATAAATGTAGCCAACACTTTGGGTCTTTGAATTGAGGTAGGATATCAGTGCTGCGTGCCAACCCAACTAATAGGCCAAGATGAAAGCAAAAAGAGTTGCGTGTAATAAATAAACCACATTCTTATATATATGTTCAAATTTAAACAGATATTTTCAGTGACATTTACAAAATATGTACATTTATAGAAAATTGTAGTTTGTAACTATCTAACCAGAGCAAGTCATTTAATTTAAAAATACATCCATAATAGATATGAATCAGTTGATGAATAGCTGAAAATAAAAGCTATCTTTGGGATTTGCAAAAGCTCCTAAGTGGTTTAGGAGCACAAGTTTCATAAACTGTCAATGCAATTTGTGCTTGTAAATCACAGGTGCTTTTCCAAATCCTACCCCTCCTTATTATTCACTTTATGGAAAGCCCTTCCTCTTTCCTTCATCATTTTATGTATGTCCTATCTGAACTTATGGCCAGATTTTCAAAAGCATTGACCATTCAAACCTTTTATCAAGGTAAATGGTAGCTGTGGGCGCTGATTAGCTTGCCAAATTTGGACATTAGATCACAGAACTCATCGAGGCATTGAAGCACATTTGCTTCTTCATGTGAAGCATGAATCCCATTTCTGGATACGTAACAATAATAATAATAATTAATAGTCATTAATGGCTGGTTGTTATTTTTGAATATGGATATTTATACATACAAATATCAATGCAATATTTTATTTGAATATTAAACATGACAGTGTTGGTACATGTAGTAATAGCGGTTAATTCTTTGTTCCTTTTCAACTTTCTTTGTTGTTTATGAAACAAAAGAATCTGTAGTCCCCATATTTTAGTCAAGCTGTGTTTGGGACCTGATCCATAGCTCACAGAAGTCAGTGAAATAATTCTAATTGGATTTATATTGGGCCTTTTACCACTATCCACAAAAATAAAAGATAACATTGTTCTTGAGCTATTATTCCTTGCTGATGAGCTTTGTTTGCTAAATGGAATATTCTCTTCCTGGTGGCAGTGACATCAGTTCACAGAATGAATGAGTTGCAGGCTTGAATTATTGGCCCACAAGGGTAAAGTAGTGCTACAGATTCATCCTAGGTTCTTTTTAAATGTGGCCTCTGAGTTCTACCTTAATCAGGCAAACTATCATGCCAACATTTTCTGATGTATATTTCCTCATTCCAGCAAGACCTTAGTTCACAAACTTGATGTTAAAAGGTCTATGACTTGGTGGCTGATATTTTCAAAAGCAGACACTGATTTTGTGTGCCTAACTTGAAACACTTTAAAAGGGTTGTATTTTCAGAAAATACATGGAACCCAATCACTTGAAAGTCAGACTCATTAAAGGTGTCTAACTTGGACATCAAAAATTGAGGCAATCAAAATCACAGATAACTTTTGAACATCTTAATCAAGCTTATCACCTTTATACCATTATACTTTTGTAACAACATTAAAAGCTGGAGTGTTACACAGGGATAACTGAGGATACCAGTTGACCTACAAAATTTGAATTACTGAGGTAGTGTGTGAGCCAGAAAGAACCAGCTTCACATTCAGAACCCAGAGTGAGTTTGTATGTCTTGCTGCTAGGTACAAACAATAAGTAAAATAAGCAAAACGATGGGGAGTCATTATGACACAAAGAATGTTGTGTCCCTATGAGGAGAACCACATTTATAAGACCTAAGCAACCTGCCTGCTCAAATGAAGGTTTGTTGTGATTCTCCCATCTTCAAAAATAAAAATGTCTTCTGTGACACAGAAGTTCCATTTTCAAAAGAATCCTAGGTTTTATCTCATTCACTCTCATTAAAACTAAGGGCAAATCGACACCACATGAACAGCTCAAGCTAAAACTTAAAAAAACAATAGACTGGTAGCACCTTAAAGACGAACAAAACATGTAGATGGTATCATGAGCTTTTGTGGGCACAGTCCAATTCTTCAGATGAAGAAGTGAAGTGGTCACCTGGTCTATTGGGTTTTTTTAAAAAGTTTTTCCTGTTACAAACTAACTCGGCTATCCCTCTGAAGCTCAAGCTAAGCTACTCAATTTGAGTTATGTTAGTGCAATTCAAATTGACATAGCTTTGATCTGTTTATCCCAGCATCTACACTGTGGGAGGTTCACAGAAACAACTCTCCTATCAATTCCTCCTTCTCTTCCCATTTTGCTTAAGTACAGAAGTCAACAAGAGAGTGATCAGCCATTGATTTAATGGGTCTTTACTGGACTCGTTAAATCTACCATTGGTAGATCGATCACTGCAGTGTTGATCAACCCCCCCTCTCCTGTAGTGTTGACAAGCCCTCAGGCTCCTAAGGGCCAGATTTTCAAAGGGAGTTAGGTGCTTAACCTGCTTAGGTGCTTTTAAAAATCCCATTAATATTTATCTATAGCCTTAAGTGCCTAAATACCTTTAAATGTCTGTCCCAGAGTTCCTAATTCACTTTTAAAAACATAACTTTGGTGCTTTTTAAAATTCTACTGAAAGCATGAGCTTTGTCATTCACAGAGTCATTGGACCATCAGTCTTTATGAGACTTAAAATAAATACATAAATAAATAAATGACATTTGCTAAGAGTTAGAAGTAGTGCATCTGTCTGAACAAAATAGCTAAGTAATGTGAAGCGTCTTTAATTGCTTGCCACCAAACATACAGGGGAAGAAAAGACCTTTGTGGCTGCAGTTGCTAAATGGAAGAGGGCTTTGTTTATAACATAATTACCCTTAAACTGTTGCTTGTTGATTATATATAAATTTCAAAGTTCCTCTTCTCATGGTCCTGCTTTGAGCAGGGGGCTGGACTTGATGACCTCCTGAGGTCTCTTCCAGCTCTATGATTCTATGATAAGGAATGAATTGCTCGTCAGTCAGTCCCTCTGTTTATAAGGATTATCAGACACATGCTTGCGAGAGAGAGAGAGATTTTCATTTGCTTGCTAATTTCTTTCACATAGACAAATGATAATCTCTCTCCTTTCTGTGAATGGCTTCTCTTCAGTTGCTTCATACAGCATTTTCAAGGTTTCTTTAAAGTCATTACAATATTCTTCCTCCTTGCCATTTTGAAAGAGCTCATCTAGAGAGGGGAAAACAGGAGAGCAGATCTGATAATATCTCTGCCCTTTACCAACAGATCTAAACACTGCCTTTGTAGTTTTAAACACTGTCAGAGTCAGACTATGTAACACAGTAGTTATAATAGTGGTGCTGGTTTATGTCAGTGATCTCACTATCGCTGTGACTGGCGGAGCTGAACCAGTGGTAGCAAAGGTGTGATTATTTTAGCAAAAGAGCATTTTGTAGAGACAGCCAAAGGGAGGAAATTATCAGGTAAGAAAAAACATTTCATTTACAGGTACAAAAGTCTGCACTGTGCATCAGACTGCAAATTTATAGCAAAGTATATATTTCTGACGTGTTTAAACACTGTTATAGTGTGGCTTAATGCTGGGAGGAATTATCTGGTTTTAACAGAAAGTTGTCCATTTGTAACTGAGTGTTTCATAATGAATAACCTCTCACTATAGACTTTAGTAAGCTCACAGCAAGACAACAGACTTGAACCACTAGGGGACTTCAACCAACTCGCCAGATGTCTAATTAATGCCTGCTGTCAGCTGCTAAAATGTCACTTATGGATATTCTTTCTTCACAGCCACTGTTTTAATGATAAAGATTATGCACTGATGTCACTTTGTTCCTGGGTTAATGTTGTGGTTGGTAAAATGACTGGCATAGACCGAGCTGCCAAACATGTTGTGGTTTCCAAGGGAAAAAAAGTTCCATATGATCACCTTGTTCTCTGTACTGGGCAGCAGTACCAGGTAAGATTGCGTACACAGTGGAAAAATGAATGCTTAATGTTTACAGTGATTAACCATTAATATGCTTTGTGGAGAATGTCACGGTTCAGGGCACCTGCATCTGTATTTTCCCCGATGGCTCAGTAAGTGTTGTTATTTTAGATTCTCAGCTCTTCAGCAGACATATCTCTTGGATGGAGACCTGCATCTCTCTCCTTGCCCGAGGGTCTTCAGACTTCACAGTTCCCTGACTACACTATGAGTTACAAGCCTGGTGGCCCAAATGGCCAGTGTGTGCACGTTGTGTTCTCCTGAGAGGCTGTAAATAGCATAATTATCTACAGTTAAGTTACTTCACAGCTCTTCTTAAGCAAGGACATTAAGCATTACAGAGAAAAGTGATTTAAAAAAACCCACAATGTACAGGCATGCTACTAAGCTTACCTGAGATCAATCCCAGTGCCAGCAAGGACTTTGGCAGGTGATCAATTCTTCAGACCCCACTAAGCAGTGATCACAAAGTCATAATAGCTTCATCTCAGAACAATCACCCCATAAATCTTGAGAGTCCCTTCTTTATAAATTTGTGCCTTTGATCTTGGCACCCCTGGAACAGGTGATCAGCAGACAGTCATCCTGTCCTCATGGTGTATTTTCAGTGGGCTGGGCTTTTGTATAACTGAAGGTGGGGGTGGAATTTTCATTCCCCCTAGATATCTCCCAGGAAATCCACTTTACGTGTTTTGTCCCAAAAGATCATTCTCGTCTGCTGCATTGTCCAGTATAGATCTTTGGTCATCCTGGCTCAGAATGATACATTTGTGAAAGGTCTGGATAGACTTTATCCGCATAAATGCCGACTTATCCCAACTTGGGTCCTTAGTCCTTTCTAGATTCATAGGCTCATCCTTTGAACCTTTATCAAACTGTTTGCTTTTATACCTCTCCTATAAGGTGGCTTTCTTGGTAGCCATAACTTCAGCCAGGAGAGTGCCTGAACTGAAGGCCCTGACATCAGAACATCCTACAACATGTTCTTTTAAGCACAAAGTCCGTTCAGTTCAGACATCACCCAGCTTTTTTATTGCACATAGTGTCAGTTTCACCTGAACCAGGACGTTTTGCTCCCAGTGTTCTATCCCAAGTCCCACTCTACTGCCAGGGAACAGAAACTACACTCCCTCGATGTCCAGAGGGCCCTGGCCTTCTACATTGAGAGAACTAAACCATTCCATAAATTGGTCCAGCTAGTCATGGCAGTTGCAGATCAGATGAAGGACCAGCTGATGTCTATCCAGTGTGTCTCATCATGGATTATGTCCTGTATTGAGAATACTACATACAATCAGGTATTCCTGCCCCTTTGCTCAGAGCACATTCCACCAGGGCACTGGCTTCTTCTACTGCCTTTCTGGCCCAGGTCCCCACTCACAAAATCTGTAGAACCGCTATGTGGTCCTTGATCCATACCTTCACCTCGCATTACGTGAGTGCTCAGCAAGTCAGGGATGACGCTTCATTTGGATGAGCAATGTTGCAATCAGTGGTTGGCTCCGGCCCTACCTCCTAACCTTCTGCTTGTGAATCAACTAATTGGAATACACACAAACAGGCACTCAAAGAAGAAAAAAAATATCTATTTTTTTGTAACTGTTGTTCTTTGAGATATGTTGTTCATGTCTATTCCAATACCTACCCTCCTTCCCATCTGTTGGAGTAACTGGCAAGAAGGAATTGAGGAGGGCAAAGGTTTGGCAGGGTGCTATATTGGGCACCATGAAGGCGTGACTCCAGAGGGAACACAGACTGACCCTACGAGCACTGCTATGGAAAAATCTTCCGGTCACCATGCATGGGCATGTGTAGATACCTAATTGGAATAGACACGAACAACACATTTTGAAGAACAACAGTTACAAGAAGGTACGTAACCATTTTTTCTTATCAGTCCT
Organism: Pelodiscus sinensis; assembly: GCF_052426305.1. Taxonomy (NCBI): domain Eukaryota; kingdom Metazoa; phylum Chordata; order Testudines; family Trionychidae; genus Pelodiscus; species Pelodiscus sinensis. The sequence continues at coordinate 197,275,311 of NC_143054.1, forward strand.
TAATAGTCGATAGTTATTGAATTCCCTGAGAATGTTGTTTGAGTAAGGACTGCCGAATTAGGAACAGAGCTCTTAAGTTAAAAAAGTACCATTTTTACATCATTGCTTTCCTGAATAGAACATCACTTTGAACCACTAAATATATTCACAGTCTGACAGATGGACTAAAAAGTTAAACTAAAATGCAGCCTGAATTTATCTGGATCTCCCATTCCAGCTTATAAAATGTGAAAGAAATCTTTGGAAAGCACCCTAACAGCTGCAAAGCTTGATGAGGACCGTAGCTAAGTGGAAGGAGAGAGAAAAATAAGGGAAAGAGGAAATGTAGACATTATCTGATTTTGCTGATAAAAAGCTCATTTTTTTAAATGTACAGAAGCTAGAGAGAAGTATTTTATCATCTGATTTCTATTTCATTTATGTAAGAGCTAGATTTTTGCCTTCAATAATTTATATCTTACTGGGTGAGTAGTTCAGATAGTTTCAATAGAACTACCGACTAAGACTCTATTCAGTATTAATGAGAGCGGCAGAATATTTTCTTATTGGATAAATAAGAAATGTTGATGGCATATGTGTGTTTTATGTGGCTAGATAACATCTCAGTCAAGACAAGTGGCCAGTTACAGCAATGTTCTGGACTGTTCTTCCCCAGTGCCGCATAATCGTAGTCAATTTGCTCTTTCTTTCTTCAATAAAATAATGGTCTAATTGGTTACTTCAATAGTAATGTTATATCATTCAAACTTTCATATAATTGTTATCTTATCTTCCCAGAAAAAAAATGTAGCATTGTCTCTTGTGCAGAATTACTCCAATTTTAGTTTTAGTTTGCTGTGAAAAGAAAAAAAAGCTTGTGATTTTGATTGTGAAAATTCCTAACTGTGTATTAAACAAATAGTTACAAAGAAACTTCTGCATAATTATATATTTCTAGTATCCAGTTGTCCCTTTTGGTGTGTACATTATTCACATTTTTGTTATCAGTTTTTATGTTCACTTCTTAATAACTATTTAAAATGGACACTTACTAAGAGTTGCGAGATTTCGACAACTGTGGATTTCCCCTAAAGCCAGTTCCTGTCATTGTCTGTTTCTGGATCATCAGAGCACATCTGGTTTGAACAGGGTGACATGGGACACAAATTCTATTTTCCCCAAGCCATTCTTGATCATCTTTACTTTTACCTCCCTGCGGCTGTTCATTTGCAATTGTGGGATTCTTGTGGAACATTTTAACATTCTTCTTTCTCTCATTTATGAAGACTGTCTGTGATGCTTTGCATACTGATCATTGTCCCTAACTCATTACAAAAAGCAATAACCATGAAGGGAGGCACAGTATTATACCATTGCCAACAATTCTGTTGTTTAGCAGAATGTTTCCACAGAAGTGATAGTTACAAATAGCCTATGGCTATGCAGTTTTTCTGGTGAAACCCTTTGGCTACGTCTACATTGGCACCCCTTTCCGGAAAAGAGATGCTAATGAGACGAGTCAGAATTGCAAATCCGCGGGGGATTTAAATATCCCCCGCGGCATTTGCATTTACATGGCTGCCGCTTTTTTCTGGCTTGGGGATAAGCCGGAGAAAAGCGCCAGTCTAGACGCGATTCTCCGGAAAATAAGCCCTTTTCCGGAGGATTTCTTATTCCTACTTTCAAGTAGGAATAAGAAATCCTCCGGAAAAGGGCTTATTTTCCGGAGAATGCGTATAGACTGGCGCTTTTCTCCGGCTTATCCCCAAGCCTGAAAAAAGCGGCAGCCATGTAAATGCAAATGCCGCGGGGGATATTTAAATCCCCCGCGGATTTGCAATTCCGAAGTGTCTAATCTGCATCCCTTTTCCGGAAAAGGGGTGCAGTGTAGACACAGCCTTTCAGTGTTCCAACAGGTATTTTTGAAAATATTGTTTTAAGCAATGGCCAAGATCCTGTTGTTCATCTGAGCTCTTGTGCAAGAACAGTGAAAGGAGGATGGGCATACTGACACTGATTTAGACTCTGGCACTAATTTATATCCAGCTGTCCCCAGCATCAAGAAATTGTTTTGGCATTTGGGATAATCAGGATGTAGCAACACCCAAGATACATCTTCTCTGAGCCATGCTTCCTGTGCTGGATGTAAGGATAGGGATGGCTTGGAATTGCACTGATTCTTAGGATTCTCCTACAGTGGGAAAATCCTCTGTGGGGGCCTAACCCTCAGTGTCCAGCTGCTGTGTCCAGCCAGAGCAGGGCAAAGCATGAACATCATGTCCCAAGATAGGAGCCAAGAGCAATTTTGGTAAAAGATAGTTCCTGTAAAGCACAAAATTGGATTTTTTTTGTCATTTCGGTTTTTAATTAACTAGGTTTGAAGATAAATGTAAGCAAGCATATGATGGGTACTGCATTGCATGTATGTGCATTCATATACACATATCAAAACATCGTTAATCCTTGTTGTTTCTTTAAAATCCTCCGTGGTGTCACAGATCCTGTAAGGAACAGAAAATTAGATACATTAACTCTCATCTGTTCTCTTTATGACCAGTGGCTTGTTGATTTACACTTACAATTCGTATGTCCCAAAGCAATCAGATTTACAAGGCAAGCAAGTCTTATATGATCATATACTTTGTGTCATTGCTATTCAGAGTCTTCATTAATACTTAACCGTTATCAATTATGCGCACTTCATATTTTTGTCAGGTTCCGTGTCCCACTGGAGTAGAGATCAGTAAACTTTTGACTAACAGGGAAGTCATAAATGGTTGTAAACAAAGATATACTGGTGTTGTTCCTACCAATCTCTTTAATTTCTCTGATGACGAAGACTGCTTAAGGGCAGAACATTGGTTAAAAGAAAACTTTATCAATTCACGAGGTAAGCATTTGAGTAAACACACGCATGTTTTCAGAAATGAATGTAGGCTTATTGTTTCTCCATTTCCAATATATAATTAGTGCTTAATGAATTCTAACCAAATCCTTCGTCTGCCATGCTTTGTTTTCCAGATTAATTTACAATTTGTTGTTTTTGGATATCTAGCATATTTTGCTAGAAAAAAAGGCTTGAAATTACTTAATTATCTATAATTATTGTATGACACAAAATGAATGCCCTAAAAGCAAAGCCTGGCTAGAATTATTAATTAACTAATTAAATAATAATGTAATTAGAAAACATGTTTTGCAATTATATGGGAAAATATCTAGATCTGAAAAGCACTATAGAGAGAAGTCTAAATTAGCATGGATATTTTCTCAAATGCTATTGTCTCTGTTTTGAGTATCATCTTTAGTTACTGCCCCTCTGACAGAACTGCCTAGATCCTATATTTTCTATTCAGCTGTAAAAGTCACACATTTGTGTAAATCTCTTTATTCATCATCCTATTTGTGTTGTCTCAAACTATCTTCAGTAGATCCATTTGTTGCACACAGGTTATTAAATTTGACTAAAATATACCTTATGTATATTTCATATGCATGATGCTGAGTTCCATGTGTGTAGACAACAGAATTTAAGTGGGATCATCATACCTTCCTCTATAGAAAAAGGAATAAAATAGGCTCACATTATAGTACTTCCAAATTTCTAATTGGAATATAGAGGAAATTTATCTTTAGTGATAGGTATTCTAAACTGATTGCTACAACTGAAATTCTCTCAAAGTGTAGTCTAGCTTTCATATAGTCTTTCACTGGAAAGCGTAATAAGAAAATGATAGTTACAGCATATGGTCTACAAAAGTGCACATCCTACTTAACAGGCCTTTAAGAATATTGTCTAGAACTTTTTTCTTCTTAACATATGCCCTATGATCTAAAAGTGCAAGTACTGGATCTGATCTATACAGCCATTCAGAGGGTGTATCTAGACTACAGGTTTTTTGTTTTTTGAAAAAAGTAGCATTTTTTCGAAAAAAACTTCACCTGCATCTAGACTGCATCTGTGTTCTTTCTAAAGTAAATGGAAAGACTGTGGCAGTTTTTTCAATCACAGTAAACCTCATTTTATGAGGAACAGTGCCTTTTTTGAAAGTACTCTTTTGAAAAAAGGCGCTATTGAATGCAAACTATGCTTTTCGAAAGAGAGCGTCTAGACTCTCTTTTGAAAAAGTGGCTCGCTTTTTCAAAAAATCTGCTTGTAGTCTAGACACTCTCTTTCGAAAAAGGCTTGTAGTCTAGACGTAGCCATATAGTCTCACAAATAAATATTTTCCATTCACAGTAACTTGGCCCAAAAAGTATAAATAAAACATTTTCGCATCTGTTTCATTAATACTAAACCTATTTTGGTATGGGTTTAGTTGATACACACAACTACATTTGTATGTAGATTGGGTTGTTAGTTTTCTGTTTCTCTGGTTTGCATACAAAGGTGTGGAATTTACATGCACACATAAGTGTGTGGTAATGTTTGCATGCAGCAAATGAAGGCTTTAAAAATGCGTTTAAATATCTTGACACTACATGCTTCTGAAGTATAAAATGTTGTATAAGGTAAGTTTGGATGCTGATTTATTTTGTGCTTACTCCCTCCTTTTAATTTGATGACTGCAGTTCTGCAATTTTTTGTTGTGATGACAAGATGGATATCTTAATGAGACATTAATCTTGTCTTTAACTATATGCTTAATCCAAAGGTGCACAATTATATCAATTAAGGTATCTTTCTTAGAAGAGTGTAGTGTGCAGGAGACATGATGCTTTTCCCCCCCTCACAGAACCTTTTTAGATTCTCCTTCCCTTTCTCTGCCTTCCATCTTCCTCCTTTGTTCTGTGTCCCTCTTCATGCTTTCGCGTATTTTTCCCTATTTCTTTGTCTCCTCTGCCTTCTTCCTTTCGTGCCCTTGTTCTGTCCCCTCTCCACTTATAGATCTTGTTCTTTCATACCTCATCTCAGCAGAATAAAGATATCTACTCTCGGGGGAGGGGAATTCCATTTTTCAGCAGTGAAATTACTCAGGAGACTGATAAGTGACTGGGTCAGGGTAGATCTGGGACCAGAGGGCTTGCAAAGATTCACCAATTGATTTGGACATCTATCAGCTGTCTTTAGGCCATTCTGTCACTTCTTCCTGGCTGACTGCAGCTTGGGGGCACCTCTGGTTTAATCTTACTTTTACTTTTCAGCTTGGGAACCTTTCCAGAACTTTGTTATATTTAAGAGATAGTAATACACTGGCTCATACATATCCTTTATTCAGACTTAATTATTATCAATTATTGTTTATCAGATTTCCAATCTAAACTATTAATTACTTTTAAACTTTTTGAGAATTCAGAGCTTTTCAGATAATTATATTAAAATACTACAGTTGGGGAGGGGAAGTGATTAGTGGTGACGTGGTTCAATGGTTCCTATTTCCAACATATGCACTTCATTTTTCCAGTTCAGAAATATAATTCTTATTTCTTTGTATTATACAAATTATATGATGCATCCTCCTAATCCCAGTTCTTTTCATGCTTCTTTATAACTAATGCATTGTGCTGCTCGTATTTCAGCTATCCACTAACTTCATCTAATGAGGTTCCTTTTGTGGTTTCCAGCCAACTGTACCAGACAGATGCTTTGATGCTTCTCATTTAGTATAAATCATTGTAGTTCCACTGAAGTCAATGCTATGCCAATTTATACTAGAAGAGATTCTAAATCAGTTGTCATTTGTTCCTTATTTAAAATCCCAGGGCTCAATCCTACAACTGAAAGGAGTTAGAGGATTGGGCCCCAGATCTTGTAAGTAATTGTGGCAGTGATTATGAAATGACTAACCAATATGACAAAAAGCTTCATTTTCAAATACATTCTATGTTTGGTTCATTGAGAAAATTGCTTCTTATCTTTTAAATTCTTAGGGCATGTCTACTCTAGGAAATTATTTCAAAATAATTTATTTTGAAATAATAACTCCCGAAATAACTATTTTGAAATAGCATATCTACACTACAGGGAAGCCTCCAAATTAGTCTGAGGCAGTCTCCCTTAATGTGGACATGCTACCTTGACTTAGAGCCCCAGGAAGCACTGGGGAATAATTACTTTGAATAACTCTGGGGAATAGTTATTTCGAAATAGCAGCAGTGGAGCGTCCACACTACTGCTATTTTGAAATAAGTGTTATTACTCATGGAAAGCAGGAGTTATTATGTTGAAGTAACCAACCCATTATTTCAAAATAACAGGTTTGGTAGTGTGGATGCACCACTTGTTGTTTCAAAATAACTCCCTAGTCTAGACCAGGGCTCAGATTGCTAGGTTAAGCAAAATGAGACTTTTCCTTTAAGAGTATGTGAGGTCATAGGGGCCAGATTTTAAAAGGCATTTAGGTGGCTTAATATGAAGATACATGCCTAATGGGGATTTCAAAAGTTTCTAACCATGTCAGACACCAATTGTCATTTAAATGAATGGGAGTTAGAATCTTGAGTCTTTTGAGAAAATCATTCTAGGCATCCATCTACATTTTTAGGTGCCTAAATATCTTTGAAAGTGTGATCCATCACTGTCTCTCTCTGCACCTTTTACTGTTGGAGGGGGCTTCATCTTATTCACAAAATAGTACCATCTATAATGCTGATATTATAAGTGTACAACAGAAGGCTGTTATCAAGTTTCAATCTGCTTTGAAATGTATTTCTGTTTTAAGAGGTAACTTTGTAACAGTGCCATTGTGGAATTTGTATTCATTTCATCTCCCTGGTTTTCATATCAAATATGCTTCATTTGCAAGTAATAAAATATTTGTGTGAATGCTAATTCAGCCTAATAGAGGATCTGCAGTGAGGTTATACAAGTTTATGAGAGAGCCTAATTTGGCTATTCCATTCCTCAATTACTAGTTATTTATAAAAAGCCCATGTTGATTCTTGGATCATTTTGAGTTTTCAGACCTAGAGGGTGGGGAGGAAGCGGGGCATGCCCTAGTCCTGCCAGGATTCCTAAGAAAACACCTGGGAAAATAAACTACCTTTTGCAGTGTGTCCTGAAGGTCAACAGATCTGGTCTACTTTAGATCAAGGAGTAGATTCTGGAGTCAAGGACTCATCATGGAAATCAATCCACCAACACAGTTCTCCAGTATGTGTCCTGTTACCCCAATTATTGGAGGAATATGGATCTAAATATTAGGGATTGAACTTACCTTCATTCAACAACTTCAGTAATGCAATGAGATGCTGCCTGAAACTCAAATAAAGAAGACCTTACTTTTGTCCTATCAAAATATTGCCCTCTCTAAGTGGTCAAGGTGCTCTATTAACAACATTCATAATAGGAAAATAGATAAATCCTAAAACAGCCTAATTAACAATAGACTGATAACACTTTGCAAAAGGAATTTCTTTAACCATTTTTTAATGGAGAGTAATGGGCAAAAGTAGATTCCTGAGGGAACAAATTCATAACATAAGACCTGCTACAAGATATTGGTCATCTGCCAACATCAGGGACAGTATCAAAGCCCCTAAAAGGTGAAGAGAGAAAGAGCAGACATTGCCACCAGAATGAGTTTCAGTGACAATTTCTGACCTAGGCCCTGGTCTAGGAAAGTACTTAAGCATGCACAATTGACTGTGGTGTCTTATTGACTTAAAGTTAAGTAAGGTAAGTTCTTCTTCAAGCAGTGTTCCTGTGGGCGCTCCACTGTCGGTGTCTCAGGCCCCTGCGTTTATAATTGGAACCTTTTAGCAGCAGTACCCAGGGTGGCAGTGCACATGCGCAGTGTCGTTTGTGCCATAGTGAGCGTGCCAATGTGCGCACATCATCGAAGCAGTTGTTCCCAACCTCTCCACTGCATATGTCCCTCGAATTGGTTTCAGGCCTGGGGTCATTGGCACCACAGGATCCTCCATCCAGAAGACTTCCAAGAGGAAGCATTCCTCTCCCACAGCTGAGAGACTGGCTAAAAAGATATCCCCCCAGCAGAAGCCTCCTTTGTCACCAAAGGTGCAGGCTTCAGAGGATTGGCAGGTACCGGGCACGTCTGGCGTGGACAAACCCCAAGAGGCGGTTCCAACTAAAGAAGCATGCCCTGTGGCCTCAGCAGCAAAGCCAAAAGAAGACCGCACCTGTATTGTCAGTACCATTGATGTTGTTACTGAGACAAGCGGCACCCAAACCTGCACATCACTCCGGGCTAAGGATCACTCAGAACCGTCAGGACAGACCCCGACTAAGACCGCGTACCAACATATCTCCAGTGCCGTCACCATCTAAGCCTCGAGATGACTCCACACTGAAACAGGCACAGGTGATTGTACTGTCAGTACCAGTGTTTCCTCCACTGCACCCTTTAACTACACACCAGGAGTTGGCGGTCGCGTCAGTACTGGGCATGCCACTCTTCAGTATTGACACTTTACCTACCCTTGAGGGACCAAGTAGACTAGCTCCACCCTCTAGCTCAGCTCCACCATTCTCCAGCGAGGAGGAAGATGAAGAGGAAATCTTCTCTCCTCGCCGAAACCATCTTCACAGCTTCAGCAGCAACAGCAGCAAGGCCAAGCCCAGATGTGGCAGCCATTCTTATGGTTCCCATCCGTACCATTTCTACAGTCATGGCAGGGATGGGACTCCTGGGGCCCTTTAGAGCCCAGATGGCAGCACCCGAGGCTGAAACCCAAAGCAAGGTACAGACAGTGGTGCCAAAACCACCGGTCTCTAGCAGATTGGATACTATGCAAGCGGATGTGGAGGGCCTAGAGGAAATGCAGAAAGATGACACTCTTCCTCCATCACACATCTCGCCATCCTCTCCTGACAAGGCCATAATGCTCCCACCTTTGACTACGGGGGACGGCTCACAAATCAGATCCAAAGCCCCTCCTTCCAGATTCTCAGGGCACTTCTCCATATTCACCTCGAGTGGCGTGCCCACAGAACAGCAGTTACTGTACAAGGTGAGTAACCTCTTCTTTTTTCTTTTTTCTTTTTTCTTTTTTTTTGAACAAACAATGAAAATGCTTTCATCCCACACCTGAAAGTACCAAATAAAAAAAAGTCAATTGCTTGAGAAATTTGAGACAATTAAATTCTACTTCTGGTAAATTTAGAATGAAATCCTTATCTGATAACTGAAGTTAATTGTTGAAGGCATAACCCAACCATCCAAATACCGCTAATGTTGGTTATAGGATTATATGCTCAGTCATTGGCTACTCATGCTTTGTGAGTTGCAGCCGACAAGTCCAGAAGTACGTTGTAGGCAGTTTACATTACTGTGCCCAGGCTACAGAAAGACTTTCTGCAACCAAGTGTCCATAAAAAGGGCTAAAACCAGTCCTCCAAGAGTTCTAGAGTGAATAATTGAATGGTAACTGAGATTGGAGGCAGGAGACTGAACTGTGTCTGGCAGCAAGGGTAGGGATGTGTCCAGGGACTGGGGTTGGAGTAGAGCTTCAGAGGCTGGGACCACTAGTGCCCACAAAGAAGCTGGAGTTGACTATGCTAAGTACTCTGAAGCAATGAAGGTGACAAAATTTGCAGATGATACTAAATTGCTCAAGATAGTTAAGACCAAAGCAGACTGTGAAGATCTTCAAAAAGATCTCCCCAAACTAAGTGCCTGGGCAACAAAATGTCAAATGAAATTTAATGATGATAAATGTAAAGTAATGAACATCGGACAAAATAATCCCAACTGAACATTCAGTATGATAGGGACTAATTTAGCTACAACCACTCGAGAGAGATCGTAGAGTCATTGTGGATAGTTCTCTGAAAACATCCACTCAGTATGCAGCAGAGTCAAAAAAGCAAACAATGTTAGGAATCATTGAAAAGTGGATAGAGAAAAAGACAGAGAACATCTTATTGCTTCTATATAAAACCATGGTACGCCCACATCTTGAATACTGCAGATGTGGTTGTCTCATCTCAAAAACAATATATTGGCATTGGAAAAGGTTCAGAAAAGGGTAACAAAAATGATTAGGGGTTTGGAACAGGTGCCATATGAAGAGAGATTAAAAAGAATGGGACTTTTCATCTTAGAAAAAAGGAGACTAAGGGGGGTATATGATAGAGGTCTATAAAATCATGACTGGTATGGAAAAAGTGAATAAGGAAAAGTTATTTACTTGTTCCCATGACATAAGAACTAGGGGTCATCAAATGAAATTAATAGGCAGCAGGTTTAAAACAAAGGAAGTTTTTCTTCACTCAGTGCACAGTTAACCTGTGGAACTCTTTGCCAGAGGATGTTGTGAAGACCAGGACTTTAACAGGGTTAAAAAAAGAACTAGATACAGGTTAGGTCCATCAATGGCTATTAGCCAGGAGGAGTAGGAATGGGGTCCCTAGCCTCTGTTTGTCAGAGGCTAGAAATGGGTGACAGGGGAGGGATCACTTAATGATTCCCTGTTCTGTTCATTCCCTCTGGCATTGGCCACTGTTGGAATACAGGATACTGGGCTAGATGGACCTTTGGTCTGACATAGTATGGCCATTCTTGTGTTCTTATGTAATGGAGGACAATGACAATCAATTTGGTGCCATCATGTGGTGCAATAAATGAATCTTTACTCTCCTATGCCCTTGATCCCATATTATTGATGTTGTTGTGAAGGGAATGTGTTGGGGCCTACTCAGAATATGTCAAATGAGCACCAGTTTAGTTGTAAGTGTAAAGCAAGGCAACATTATTAAGATACAGGAGACGTAAGCAAAAAACAAAAACAAAATTTGATTGGATGACTAACAGTAACCCTGCGTTTAGGGAGGTAAAGTAACACAGACTACAATATGCAACAAAGTGCTGATAACCCCAAATGGAGCAGACAAATGTTTTGAAAGGGCAGAATGAGACAACAAAAATCTAACGTCAGCATTGTCAGGCGAGGGGAGGAATACCAGAAACAGGATATATAAGGTTGAATGGAACAGACCAAGAGCAGACAGGTTGCGAATCCAGAAAGCCTGGTCTGATCAACCAGGGCTTCCTTCCCAGGCGCTGAATTCAAAATCATGGAAGGGATCCTTAAGGAATCCATTTTGAGGCACTCGGAAGAGAGGAAAGTGATTAGAAATAGTCAGCATGGATTCACAAAGGGCAAGTTGTGCCTGACCAATAGCTTCTATGACGAGGTAACTGGCTCTGTGGACATGGGAAAGTCAGTGGATGTGATATACCTTGACTTTAGCAAGGCTTTTGATATGGTCTCCCACAATATTCTTGCCAGCAAGTTAAGGTAATATGGATTGGATAAATGGACGGTAAGACGGATAGAAAGCTGGCCAGAACGCCGGGCCCAGAGGGTAGTGATGAACGGTTCGATGTCAGGATGGTGGTTGGTTTCTAGCGGAGCGCCCCAATGTTCGGTTCTAGGACCGGTTTTGTTCAATATCTTTATTAATTACCTGGATAAGGGGATGGATTGCACCCTCAGCAAGTTTGCAGATGACATTAAGGTAGGGGGAGAGGTAGATACGCTTGAGGGCAGAGATAGGGTCCAAAGTGACTTAGACAAATTGGAGGATTGGGCCACAAGAAATCTGATGAGGTTCAACAAGGACAAGTGCAGAGTCCTGCACTTGGGACAGAAGAATCCCAAGCATTGTTACAGGCTGGGGACCAAACAGCTATCTGCAGAAAAGGACTTGGGGGTTACAGTGGATGAGAAACTGGATATGAGTCAACAGTGTGACCTTCTAGCCAAGAAGGCTAATGGCATATTAGGTTGTACTGAGAGGAGCATTGCCAGCAGATCCAGAGATGTCATTATTCCCCTTTATTCGGCTCTGGTGAGGCCACGTCTGGAGTATTGGGTCCAGTTCTGGGCCCCCCACTACAAAAAGGATGTGGACGCATTGGAGAGGGTCCAGCGGAGGGCAACCAAAATGATTAGGGGGCTGGAGCATATGACTTATGAGGAGAGTCTGAGGGAGTTGGGTCTGTTTAGTCTGCAGAAGCGAAGAGTGAGGGGGATTTGATAGCAGCCTTCAACTTCCTGAAGAGAGTTTCCAAAGAGGATGGAGAAAGGCTGTTCTCAGTGGTGACAGATGGCAGAACAAGGAGCAATGGTCTCAAGTTGCGGTGGGAGAGGTCCAGGTTGGATATTAGGAAAAACTATTTCACTAGGAGGGTGGTGAAGCACTGGAATGGGTTACCTAGGGAAGTAGTGGAGTCTCCATCCCTAGAGATGTTTAAATCACAGCTTGACAAAGCCCTGGCTGGGTTAATTTAGTTGGGATTGGTCCTGCCTAGTGCAGAGGACTGGACTTGATGACCTTCTGAGGTCTTTTCCAGCTCTATGATTCTATGGTTCTATGAATCTCGCTGCTGTACATAAGCTCCAAAAGGGGAACACCGGTTGTAAGTTGCAATGAAAAAATCCAAAAGGAAAGACATAAAGAAAAGAATATCTCCTGAATCAAAACAATGCTTCTATCCATCTTAATGTGAGTATTATATATTTGATAACTCTACAAACTATTCAAAGGTAAATCTGGAGGGTATAGTTGTAAGAGGAGATATTATTTCTTGTTTTTTAACTGTACTGTTCTTCTACTTTTTATTTGTATGTTATGCTATCTTAAAAGAATCAAAGATAGTGAATTGATTTAAATGAAAAATTAATTATAAAAGTAAATAGAAAATAAAAATCTTTGTTTGACCCTAAAAAGAAGTATTCCTCTTTCTGTGGTTTCAAATCCTTTAAAGAACCAAACCTGGTTACTGAAAGCTGTTACTACCAGCGGGGTACCAAAGCAGTCCCCCTGTGCTCTCTGCAGCATTTCAAAGCGGCAGCACTGCATGGAGGCTCGGATCAGCAGAGGAGTCCCCAACTGACCCCATACTCCACGCTGTGCTGCTGCTTTGAAACACCGCATGCAGACTGGGCCCAGCTGGGGATGCGGCATTTCAAAGCAGGGAGATGCTGCACATGACATTTCAAAGCGGCAGCACTGCATGGAGCCTGGGATCAGGCCCCAGGCTCCACTCAATGCTGCTGCTTTGAAGCACCTCCTCCTCCCACTCCCACTCCCCCTCTCCCCCGCTGCCTCTTTCTGATAGAGACAGCAAGTGGGGAAGCGACTAGTCAACTAGTCACTCACATCCCTAGTCTCATTCTGTTTCTTTATTGCTCCTGAGTGTAATGTCACATCTCTAGTGGCTGGAGGGATGAGCCAGGAAAGAAGATGTCTTTTTGGTCCATGAAGATCCTGCTGGTGTGCTTTAACATAGTGCTGTTTCAGAGTATTACATTAAAATGCATTAGGGAACCTTAGGCATGCATGGACCAATTCATGCAGAACATGGCACCATTTAGAAATCACATTCCTTTTCGCCGCATCACCCCCTGGTGTAGACAAGACCTTAATATTGGGTGGTATTCTTCGCCCAGACAATAGAGACACATGTTAACGATATCTGTCAGAGAGAGAATCCCCCCAAATGGAGGGGCATGTCATGGAGCCAGGAGACTGATGCCCTGTCATAACCTCTGTGTCGATCTGCTCTCTTCTTGTCTTTTTTACTGACAAGGGTTACATGAAACATCAACAACTACAACAAACTATAAACTAATTAATAACAAACTACAGAAAGAATACAGTATTGTTCGCTGCCTAAGGATGTTTGAAGGCATTGAGTGGCAGTTGGGGTCTCTGCACCCATTATGCCCTCGGGGGGGGGGGGGAGGGGAGATCATGACACATATGCAACACCTGCTGTACACAACTAGTGAAAATGTTTCAAACTCCTGTGCTGGGGAGCAGGCAACAGAAGTAGGATCCACACATGCGGAACATCTCAGCAAACCACAGTCACTGTACAGTAAGTAAACATTATTTTTGTGGTGCAGTCCAGCAACCTAATGCACCGTAACCTATTATAACTCTAATTGAAATTCATTTGCTGTTACCTCTCCACTTTCCATAAAAATAAAAAGTGGGAGGATTATAAAGTAAAGAAAAAAACTTCTCTAATGGCTCAAAATGGATAAATTATTTTCCTCTTTAGGTAAGGACAGTTTACTGCCTTATTAAAAGCATGTTTGTAGAAATGCTGTAGCATTAAAATTCCAGAGCATGAATCAGCGAACAGAGCTCCTGTCTAATGGGGATGGATCTTTATTTTTCCAAGCCAAAAGCATTTAGGTCATGCTGGGGTCATAGAAATCTTGTGTTTCCACTTATAGGAAATTATGAGAATGCTCTGCAGTGGAACCAGGGCATGTAATATTACATGATAAAGTACTGTAATGGTCTTTATTTATTATTTCTGTTTTTCCATGGAATGTTATTATGTTTACTCACAGACGCATTTTCATGCTGTTAAATAATAAAAACATCTTGAGGAATTACTGTCTGGATGTCTGATGGGCATAATTTTAGTCTGTAATGAATAACTGTAGTTCTTACAGTATGAGCACAGTACTCTAAATTCCCTACTAATGTAATAAGCAGAAACTATAAAGTGCTGTTTTATAATAAGATTTAGAGTGTAGGGATTCTTTTGCTTGTAGTGACACCTAAATGTCAATGTTAAGATGTATGTACCAGTCAACTGTACAAGAGAGAATTTGTCTATTCCGGTCATAAGCTCTCCAGCTCACATAAGCACAGTGCTCAGTGCAAAAACAGAGCACCCTTGGCCAATGCACTGAAACGCAGAAAAAAAAATCCTCCCAAAAAGCATGATCAAGACAACTGTGCATAAAATTATGGGGCCAAACTACTCACAGCTATGCAGCCCTAATATAGCCAATGCCATCTTCTCTGTGTATTTCAAATGTACTCCCTTATAGCAGTGGTTTTCAGCCTGTCATCCAAAGACCCCTGGAGGTTCACAGACTATGTTTGGAGGAGTAACAAAAAGTTGCCATTAGTTTAGAACAGTGGTTTTCAGTTGTAGTCCACTGACCCTTGAGGGGTCTGAAGATCTCCAAACAGGTTAACGCCACCATCTGAAAAATGTTGGAGGGCCACAAATGAAAAAAAGGTTGAAATGCACTTCCTTGTTGGAATGGCTGCACTGTTTCAACCCTCTGATTTCCTTTTAGGCATGGTTTTGCTATAGATTTTTGTTGAACACCAAACCATGGTCCAGTTCTGTGTGCAGAGTGTTCTCAAGACACCTTTGCCACACTATTCCCGCTCTTCCGATATCAGGCAGAACCCTCACTGTGGTGACCTGAAGAAAGAGGTGGAGACTGGACAAGTTGGGATGGGGCTGGCATCTTTCTTCTTCTAGTCATGTGGACTGTACCTAAAAAGATGACAACCTCAGGCTATAGTATTTTCTCTCCATATTGCTGTTCCAGGGCTTCTGAAGTCCTCTGAAGCCCATTGGTTCCCTCTATTGGCATAGCTCAAATGGAGCTGAGCTGCCAGGGAGCTAGCAAATGGATAGGCACTAGGAGTCAGAGCTGGTACAGAGGTACAGGACCTGCCTGGCCTCTTGCAGCTCTCCAGAGGATTTGCCAGGTTTGGAGGTGTACCTCATATTTCCTACAAGGGGAGAGCCCTCCTCCCCCACTGTTTGGACAATGCGCAGACATCTCTGTGAAAGATTCCTCATGACAATTTTTCCACTGACGTTCACTCCTGCAGCTCTTACTGCAAGAGGGGACAGACAGTTCAGACCCATTTCTGTGTAATTTTCAAAACTTAAAAAAAAAAGTTTTCTTGTTAATGTTTCTATATTGTATAGAGAAAATATATTGTGGTTTTGATTCTGTATCTCTGATAAGTGTTTTAGATAAGCAAAATGGGGGGAGAGGACAGAGGAAGGAAGGAATAGCAAGGTACAAGATTTTTATTTTCGAGGTTTTCAATTAACATAGTTTCAAGTTCTCGGGTCATAATACATCTCATACTTCTGCAAAGCACTTGCCTACTTTGTGGGATGTTTTTCACAAATTCTTCACTAAATTATCTTAGTTACTGTTGCTAGGTAGTATTGTTTGCTTCATAGCATCAGAGCAATAAGAGGGTCAAAGAGAACAATTCAGTATTATTGTCAGCTGAGTTAGATTGATAAGGTTCTTGGTGCGTGTCTTAGTTTTTTTTTCCCTTTTTCCCCCTAGGGAATGTCATTGTCTATGGGAATACCATTGACAGTTACTCCACAGCACAAACCCTCCTGGCTCTTGGAATTCATGGTTCTCGCATACACCTGGTGCAACCTCCACTTAGCTCAAATGTAACTTGCCTGAACAACAATGCAATCGAAAATGCTGTTAAAGAGGCACTGTTGAAGAACGATGTGTGTGTGTATTATGACAGTATACTGGCCCAGTGGAATGAAGGTGACCACCCAGATCCTATAACATGTGCTTCTTTTACAACTAAAACAAGACCATTTAAACTACAATGTTCAGTAAGTAAATGTGTTGTGTTTCTTTTGTCCGGGCTGCAAAATAATCAGTCCAAGCTAATCCCAGGTTGATGTAGCTAGATTTCCATGTCTCTGGAAGATTTAACATTAATTTATTAATCTAAGGGATAATTTAAAAATCTAAATAAAACCATTTTAGATTTCCAAATGGATTTGGATTTAAAAAGGGTTTAAATCAATAGACATACAAATTGCTATTCACTGTTGAATGACAGGTAGTTTTAATATTTTTTTAAAATCATTCTTAAAATATTTCTATTGTGTAGATGCCTACAATACTCCTCCCTACAGCGATATAAATTTGATTAAGAAACTGAATTAAAATCAACTGTAAGATCAAGTGTTAATACTGATAAGCATAAAATGGAACATACCTTTATTTTAACCATTTTAAATAGTTTTTTCTTTACCAGGACGAAATATGTATCAGCCTTCTAAATTAAGGACCGCAATTAAAAGACAATATTGGCGCTGTTGGGCCAGTCCTTTAATACTTACTCATCAGTTGGCTTAGTTGTCTAAGGACTGCTTGTATGAGTAAAAGTTTTAGGATATGCACTTACAGACACCCGCATGACCATCTTGACATATGTTTGTGTGTATTCTCCATTCATGCAGTAAGTTTGCCACCACCTAGGAGGGGAGGCCTCCCATGAGGTTCTTTGCAATAAAGTTTCTTCCAAATTCTGTACCCCTGAAGTCTATAAACCCTTCCTTCTCCCCAAATATTCCCTCAAACTCTTCCTTTCCCCCCCCTAGAAACTTTCCAATTCATCATCATCATCATCATCATCATCATCATTCCTATACACCTGTCCTTCTTCCATCCCTCCCTCCCTGTCCCCCAAGAACTCTTAGTCTGCTCTACACTCAACATCCTCATTTCCCATCCATCTCTCTCCTACTCCATCATTCTCTCCTCCTTCCTCCCCTCAAAGGGCCCTATTCCATCATTCACCCTTCTCACCTATTCTGTTCTCTCCCTTTCAGTTTTCCCCTTCGTTTTTGCCTTCCTCCACCTCTCCCCTTGCAATGAGTTGGCCATGGTAACATCTTAGTGTGGTTCCATGCTTTTCTGTCCCCAAAGAGTCAGAAACTCCTTTATTTGCTGTGGATTTCAGGGACTGTATCTCCTCTCCTGCTGGCCCTGCCTTGTCCCTGTTTGGCAAGGCTCTACTCTGCACTCAGTTATCTGGATATGAGAGGCCCAGACACTGGGGAGTACCTCCTGGTCCAGAGAAGTGCTGGGGACAGAGCGGTTCAGAGAGTGTCATGCATGTTAACAGGAAGCATACTGGAATGTACAATTTTCTTATCCCCTCTCTGCATAGATATCACAGAGGTGGTAAGTCTAATTTTAGATCTGTCATTGTCAGGGTTCCTTTAGTAATTCTGCATTAATTAAATGTTTTGGTGTCTGAAGAAACATAAACACAGCATAGCAACTCTTGTCTTCTTCTGCAGTGCCAGGGGTGCCAAATTCCATGCCCCCTTCATTTCCTTCTCTCATTGCAGCCTCCATGTTGTCTTTCATGCTGCCCCATGTGGATGGAAAGTTTATCCAAATCAAGTCAAGTCACAAGCCTGTTCCCAATAATACTTTTCCAAAGTCTCGCTTCTGCCCTGTCACCTATGTTAAAAATTCTGTGAGACAACCAAGATTGTTCATATCTTAATTGTGTAACTGCTTAATCTTATTATTGGTTAGTCCATCTTTCACCTAGCCCCTTCCAGACTTGTTTCTTTTCCTTATTTATTATTATTCTGGGCAGAATTTTATTTGTTTACATAATTTTGATGAATAACATCAGTGTTTTTAAGCATTTTTGTTATTTTTATCCATTTAAATTTTCATGATTGTGCAAAGCTTTGGGTTAAACATGTTTTGCTGATTTTTATCACTTTAAATTGCACAGCTGTAGGAAATTATGGAAGGTCAAACAACAAGGTTTCAAGGCAGTTAATTATTTAATGACAGAAGACACAGAGATTAAAAAAGTTAAAGCTTTTTCACTGTCGAAACACAAGCCGTCTACACATTGGTGTACACAGAATCCATTGTGTGTCACCTGTTTTTTGTAGAATTTGCATAGTTCTTACTTGAAGCTGTAAATGTACATCTCAGGAGCTGGGGCGGGGGATGGTGTCCCTCATTGAAATCTGATGTGGATGTGTGAAAAAGTGGCCACTTTCAATATGCCCTTGGACTGCCATCTACAGTGGTGCTAGTTTTAGCAGTTTTATAGTTCTTGTTCACTTAGAACTCCTCAGCCCGCCTTCCTAAGGAGCTGAATCTCATGCTAATTTCCCACAAGTGGCCATATGCAGAGGCCACTCAACAAAACAAAAGAAGTTGCCTACCAGTAATTTGTTCCTAGAAAGTGTAGTTTCTGCATATCCATACTACTGCCCACCCCCCTCCTTTTCTTCACAGTCTCAGATAAAGAATTCCAAAATTGGGGAAGGGACTGAGAGCAGATGAGGCCAAGACACGCCCTTTTATATCCTTGGAATCGTCAGTGCTCAGGTAGTAATTGGCCCCAATAGGAATATTAAAAACAAAAATCTGGCCACTCAACATCAGTGGTGTTATAATCCACATCTACGAATATGTGGAGGACAATGCAAAGTAATCATTTTAATTTGTATTTGTAAAACATAAACTCACAAATCCAAACATATATTGAACTTATGACTGCTATATCCAAATGATAGCTGCAATATGGATGGGATGACAAGTGGCTGGCACCGGATGCTTCAATGGAAGGAGCAAGAACCCCACAGTTGGCAGCTTTCACGATAATCTGAAACCCCTCATTGGTCTCATCCTGAACCTGATCCCTAATTATTAAAGATTTGCTTAAGCCCTGGAGTATGAGATTTAATAACCCTTCCAAAATTTATAATTTATTATAATAAATCTGGATAGTTTTGCATATACATTTCTAATACCTTTATCAATCTTGCAAAATTCTTGGCTTCAACTGAGTCCGATGACAATGAGCTCCACACTCTAAGCAGACATTGTGTGAAAATGTTTTCTTGTTTTGAATATATTGACTTTTTATGTAATTGAATGTCTCTGTTGTAAATAATAAAAAGAAAAGATGTTGTTAAAGATGCAGACCTTGTTGAAGCAAGAACACGTGACACAAGATCAAGACAACTGGAAAAGAAGGCTAGCATCTCAGAATTATGGAAACATCTTTTACTTAACTAGTTTATATTTTATCATTCGTTTTCACGTGCTAATATGTTTTTGAAATTATCCCAAACATTTATTAGTTGAAAAACAGAGTATCATTAAATATTCAGAGTATAAAAACTAATCTGGCAAACATGGTAGTTTAATTTCTTCATAAATGTTATAGCTTCAGCATGCAAAAATATGTATAATACACAAATATTCTTTCTAAGCAATGAAATTGTGTTATTTTTCAAGTGGGAGGGGGAGGGGAGAAGAGTTTTGTAAAGCCTTCTAATGACAAAGGTAAAATATGTGCATACGTTCAAGATATTTAAAGTACTAAATAATATAGTTATTAAAATATAGCAAATCTGGTTAACCAGAAAGTAGGAAATTCTGAATACTCATATTTTAATAAATCTCATCTCTTTGGGTCTCTCTTAATTTTAATTAATCTCAAAATTTAGTCACTAGACCACATCAGGGTATACAAAGCCATATTGTATTTTGTGCTTATTACATGTCATAAGTCACAGAACCTCTTTTATTGTGTTAGACAATGACTAATGTATTATGACCTCCATTATTATACCTTTTTTAGGCATTTTTTAACTTTTCCAACAAGGGAGTGGATTATGAAACCTTCAAGGCAATTAATGATGCATGCCTTGTTTATGATGGAAGACTTGTGATTGATGCCAACTTCCATACTAATGATGTTGCTATCAGAGCAGCAGGTCCTTTAACCAAGTTCTCCAATATATATCATGCAAATGAATGGACTCACAGCAATTTTAGTTCGAAAGAGATCGGTTTCCAGCTTGCTGCAGCTATGCTGAATCTCTTTGATCCAACCCTTGAACCAGTTTCCGAGCCACCAGAAGATCTGGATAGACTTATCCCTATGTACAAGGGATGCAAAATTCAAGGTGTGTCAAAAACAAATGATTCAATCCATTACTCTTTTCTGTTTTCTTCCGTACTTTCTTCTATAGCACAAAATTCCATGGTATGGCATGAATTACATCAGTGACTTGAAAGCTTTTATATAAGGAATAAATTGTTGATCTGTAGGAAATTTTATACTGTACACGAGCTGATGAGTACATGAAGTACTTTAATGTTATTGTGTTTCTAGTTAGTCATCTTAGTGAAGGAAGACTCCATGTCCGCACACTTTGTCACTACCATCAGACTTGTTCTCTTTTCCATTTGTTTGCTGTTAATTCTTCACCTCTCTCTTTAGGCTCACTTCTTGATGATAAAGGTGTATTTAGCTTAACACTGATTGATGAGAACATGTAGTGCAGCTAATTAGACCACTTTGCTTGTAACAACACATGCTAGTTTTTAGCGTATATACTTGAAACCTTTCGATTCACCACTCCCAGTTTTGCATTTTACAACTTTGACCAATTGAATTTTCTGTCAATTTCATATCAGTGATATTGTTAGCAACGAACTCTTATGAAAAAATCAGTTTCTTTATACCTGTGATTTATCCTTGTTCTTATTAGGGACTGAGCCAACAAATTCAATAAAGTACAGGTTGAATCTCTCTAATCCAGCACTCTCTGATCCAGCAACATCTGTGATCTAGGTATGATTTTAGTTAGCTGGATGTCCACTTATCATGGGTGTGGCCAAGTTTCCCATCGTCCCATAAAGTTTGTTTACAGCCACCAGTCCTGGCTCTCAGTGTTCTGTGTTGTTATTTAGCTCTAATTTACCCCTAAATGTCTAAATTTACCCCTAAAGAGCCCAGTTAGCAGTGGAGGTGTTGCAATGCTGCTAGACAATATTGACTTCCCATGGTCCAGCAAATTCTCTGGTTCGTCACCAATCAGGTTCTGAGGGTGCCAGACTAAAGAGGTTCAACCTGTAACAACTTTTTCTCAAATCTTGTCCTGAAGGAATAAGTTTTGATGCTGAAATCCCCTGGTAATGATTCCAAGTAATACATAGAAGATTAAATTTTAGGGGTGTCTGCACATCTTGGTTTAGTCCCAAAACAGAAGTATTAGAAAATGCCAAGAAATTTGATTCCCATGTTATTTCATATCAAGTCAAATCTTGGAGGTAACAGAAATGTTTCAAAAAAGGGTTCAGTCATATGAGATTTCCAATATGAAGTTTATCAGAAACAAACTGAGTATTTGACATTTTAAAGGGACATTCATCCACCCTACTTTAAATAAATTCACAAAAATAAATTCACAAACGTAAATACATTATCATAATGTAACAAAAAACATTCTACAACATAATTAAAAGTTACAGGCAGACTATCTCAGGCTCTTAAATTGCAAGGGATCATTCTGCCTTGGAATAGCAACTCATTAACTAAACACTATATAAGTTCAAGTGCACCATTGCGTTCACACTCTTTTGTGATAATGTGGTGGTGCTGTAGTGTCCTGAATACCAGGAAGTTGATTCAGAGGAGTAGATGAGTTAGTCTGTAACTAGAAAAACTTAAAAAATGAATAGTCTGGTAGCACATTAAAAATGGTACCACTTTAAAGACTAACAAAACATGTAGATAGTATCATGAGCTTTTGTGGGCACAACCCGGTTCTTCAGATGACTGGAGTATTAAAAGTCCAGATCCAGGAATAAATAATGGAAGGGGGGTAGAAAGGAGGGGGGAAAAGAGAGAAAAAAGACAGTGAATAGATTGTTCAAGTTACAAGAGGCTGATAAGAACAATTAGCACCTCCATTGTTTAGTTGGTTAAGTCATTAGGATGTGGAAGGTAGTGTAGGAGCCAGATGATATCTCTGTTCATTCCATTCTGATAAGAATCAAACTTGTAAATTAAGTTAAGTTCCAACCATTCCCTGTATATTTGGCTTGTGGAATTGGCCTGAAACAACATGGTGACTTGGAGATCCATTAATGATGGCCCAGGCAGGTTAAAGTGTTTTCCAACAGGTTTCTGTGTTTTGCCTTTTCGGATACCTGATTTGTGTCTGTTAATTCTTTCCCGTAGAGACTGTCCAGTTTGGCCAATATTCATGGCAGTGGGGGCATCGCTGGCATTTGATGACATAGATCACATTAGTGGATGTGCAGTTAAATGAGCTTCTGATGTAGTGGCTGATGTTGTTGGGTCCAATGATGAAATTGCTTGTGTAGATGTGTGGGCAGAACTGGCACCCGGGCTGATTGCAGGGCTGAGTTCCTGGATGAATATGATGGAGGTGTGTTGTGTGGTTACTGGAAAGAATTTGTTTGAGGTTAGGGGGTTATCTGTAGGCAAGGATTGGCCTTTTCCCCAAGGCCTGTGAGAGTGAGGGGTCATTTTCCAGGGTAGGTTGTAGATTGTTGATAATGCGTTGGAGGGGTTTAAGTTGTGGGCTGTAGGTGATGGCAAATGGAATTCTGTTGTTTTCTCTTCTTGGCCTGTCTTGAAGTAGTTAATGTCTGGGAACTCTTCTGGCTCTGTCAAAAGTTGTCAGGAAGATGATTATAAGGAATCCATTTGATCTGTTAAGGAATCAGCTGGACATGGTACCAAAGTTTCTTCTACTAAGTCATCCAAATTAGTAGTTTTAACTGGAGTTGATTTGTTCAGAGGAACAAAAGTCCTACTGTAACATCCCTGGATTCTGGTACTTGTGCCTGCAACTGATCCGTATGTCAATCCATAGAGGACCACTGGACAATTTCACCTTAAGCAAAAAACCAGTTGCATGCATTTTACAAGATATCAGCTGCCCATTTCATTTCACAGTCATAGTGTTGAGTCCTCACTAAGTTTCCTACTTCAAAAGAATTATGACAGGTCTTACATCATTGATCAATGTGGACTGCTTGGGATTTGTCTAAACAGGAGGCCCCATCAGGACATAGCAGATTCCAATAGGTACCCAAAGTTCGCTTCAAGGAAGGAATTGCAGGTGTCTCCTGTGTAGTAGCATATGGTGCATTTCTGTAGGACAAGAAATACATTGTCCCGTGTCTGCTGATGACTCAAAATAGATTTGTTAGCTGTAAGGCATGCTTAAGTGTATAGGATGTTCCACTCATCAATTTGTAGCAGGATGGTATGAACAGCGCATATGTGTTAATTCCATTTGAATCTAGGAACCTCTGAAATTTTCCAGAACATAGTTGAGGTTCATGGTCACTCACCAACTGTAACCATTAGCCAAATTGATTGAACAAGGTACAAAGATATCCAATGGTCTTGGTTGTTGTAGTAGAAGTCATTCTGAAAACTAGTGGTCATTTTAAATGGGTGTCATCTAGAGCCAAAAGCCATGTAACTTTCTAATAGTCTGGCAAAGTCCAAAGGGTCTGAGGTGGAGACCAAGGACATAGATAAGGTAGGCCAGGGTCTTACTGAATTTGTGAATATGTCGTATTTGATCTTCCTTTCAATGTCTTTGTTGATCCCTGGTCAGCAGACAGGACTCTGGGCTATAGTCTTCATCCATATAATGCCAATATGATCTTTATGAAGTCTTCCTAAAGCAGGCCTGGGCAAAATACCTTCTGAAGGCCAAATACAGCCCGCCAAGCCACCAGATCTGGCTTGCAGTTGCAGCGGGGAACCTCAGGTAGACTCCCTGACTATCCCCCCCACACTGTTGAAAAAAGCTGCTGCTGGGTGGGGCAGAAGGGAGGCTTCATGCACTGTCCCTGCCCCCAGCACAATCCCATTAGCCTGTTTCTGGCCACTGGGAGCTGCCTGTTGACAACAGGCAGCTTGTGAAGCATCCTATGTCCCTCCCCTCAAGCTCGTAGCTGTTCAAAAACCACATGGCCTTTGCAGCCAGTGCAAGGGTGAGGCAGGCAAGGAGTCTGCTTGAGGAAGCTTCTGGCTGGGAGTCAAGCAGGTAAGTCTCCCAGCCAGAGCCTGCCTCTGGCATCCCAACTCTTTTCCCCCCTACTCCACATAGCCAAAATCCTATGCCCCTTTCCTGTGCCCATATCCCCTCTCAAATCCTGCTCCCCAATATCTTGCCCCAGGTCATAGCTCCCTACTGTTCAAGGTCACAACCCAAGCCTTCTGCTCCCCCTGCAACCCTACCCCACATAACCTAAACCCTCTGCTGCCCCTCATGTCCCTATATCCCCTTTCAGATCCTGTACTCCAATCTCCTGCTGCAGGTCACAACCCAAACTCCTCCATCCCCTCCTGCACTGTAGTTCCCTTCCCCAGGTCATAACCCCCTCTTGACCAAGGTCATGACCCAAACCCCAGCAGTCCAGTCCCCTAACCCTGGTCACAACTGCCTCCTTCACCTAAATTTCCTCCTAGACCCAACACCCTCTCCTGCACCCCAATCTCTTACTGCAAGCTCCCTTCTGCACCCAACTCCTTCCCTGACTCCCGCCCCACCTCCTCCATTAATATGAAAAGTGCAGCCCTTGATCACTTTCCAAATTCGTGGAGTGGCCCCCCCCATCAAAAATTACTGCCCACCCTGGCCATATACTAAAGCATACTATAAGCTGTTTGCAATGGAAAGAAGTTATCAAAGTGGATAAGAACTGAGTTAACAGCTTCTTTTGATGCTTTAAATGCACAATCACAGTCTTTAATTCTTTTTTTTTCTTGCTTGTCACTGTTCTTGTAAAGATGTGAATACTAGATTGCCAGATCAGGCAGAAATTTACTATAGTAGTTAAGCAGTCCTAAGAATAAAAGCACTGTGACATGTTCTCTGGCAGTGGCACTTAAAGAAATGGCTTCACTAGAAATTTAATTAAACTCATAGCACCTTTAAGGTTTTCAACTGAAACATTCAGGTGTCTCAATGTAGTCAGGCCATAGCTGCAAGACAGCATCCACATTCAGAAGGTGATCCTTTCCTGTAACAAGATGCCATCCAAACAGCACTGAACTCCATTCACTTCCTTCAGAATCTCATCCCTGGCTTTGCGGAACAGAGGTGCCCATGTGATAGTGAAAGGCAATCTGTTGAAGCAAAATAAGCCTTTTTGTGTGTTATCTGTGAGATGCCAGATCAGCCATCATTCTAGACATACCTTGAGCAAATCCAATTTACTAAAATTGTGTCCCCAACTCACTATGTGAAACTAGTGTGAAATTGGTGGCAAGAATCCAATGTTCACTAAACAGTCCAAATCAGCTTCTTCCAGAGAGTTGGGAGCATGAAGTCCAGCTCTGGGCTTCTGATATTTTGGCTGGCTATCAGATTAACACTGAGCTTTACTGACTCATTGATCATCTATCCAAATCCTTTTTCCATTGCTTTGTTGATATAAAATTGAGCATCAATGTGTATGTTCTTTGCATAAGTTGCATGCTGCACAGGTCATTGAAAATGTGTCCTTTGAGATCCACCATCCCTAGTTTGGCTTTAGTTATGTACTACATCTTATCAACTGTCAGACAAAATATAAAGACCTGGCAGGTAAAGCCCATCGTTGACCAGCAAAGTCATTTTGTGTAGATTACACTTAAAGAAAGTTCAAGACATTAAATTTATGTAATTGAATTTGTTATTAATGTGCTTGCAAAAGGGAAGTAAAAGAACAGTTTTGAATTTCTAGGATTTCAACTTCAAACATTATTCATTTTATTGAATAAATGCCATACATAGTAAATTTGAATCAGAAACTCATAAAGCTTCCATTACTCTTTCTAACCAATTTGAATTATTTTGTGATTTGTAACAGTAACAATTTTCTTTGCACTAAAGTGACATTTTAATAGGTGATTCAGTTTTAATTTTGTTAGCAAATATTTTTTATTAATCTAATCATAATAGACATGATTCTTTTCCGATGAAAATAAAAAATAATTGTGTAAACTTTTCACACAGTATGTTCCAGTTTATAAAGTAGAGCATTTAGCTCATTTAAGTGGCAGGATTGTCTGTGCAAAACTTGGTACTTGTAGGTAATCCGAAGTACAACTTTATTTTTCACACACAAATCCACAAACAAACTCACTATTCAAAATATATAATAGACATATTCTTTGCTAATAACAGACCAGATTTTGAAGTCATTTATACGGTTATAAATCTGGAATAATTTCACTGAAATCAGAAGCTATATTCCATTTTAACATCAATATAACTGTGATCAGAATCTGACCCCGTGTAACTATTACACTGAAATAGACAAAAATACAAAAACATATACAAATGCATACAATATGAATGCCATCAAAAAGCAACATTTTCCCTCTCTCCAGGGAATTATTTAGTAAATAAAATGTGACGGGGGGAAACTTTCTTTTTGTTTTGTTTTATGGATGAATAAATAAACTGCGATTTACAACATTAACAAAGAAATTAATCTTAGCTGTTTTGTCTATGGCAGGAGGTGTTCTTCCTGGAAGTTATTATTACTTGCATATTTCAAAGCCAGGAATCCCTGCACGCTTGGATGTACAAATTACACAGCCTAATTATGTAAGTATTGCTACTGAATTTTCTTTTTTACTTTGCCCTTGCTTCAGAAATGCATTCTTATTCCGGACATTACCTAAGTATTGTGCGCTTGAGTACTGTCCTGAATAGTGATGGACACACTTAAAAGCTTTCCTGAATCTGGGCATTTATCAATAAATCCATGAACTATGTGTTTATTGCCAGTATCTCTAAGGCATTTTCAGCTTTTTCTTTACCCGAAATCTGAGTTTGCAGGTATACCACAAATAGAATAGAGACAGAAACAACCTAAAAGGACTGATTCTCTAAGATAGCATCTGTGCAAGACCTTTACTCATGGAATGAGGCCAACGGACCTCCAGTAGCTTTTCAAGTGTTTTTAGTTCCTTACATTTGGAAATTCTTCGTAAGAACAGAGTTTAAAGGAGGGACATGGACTTAGAAGAAGTCATGAAAATCAAATCATGGCTCCCCCTCTTTTTAGATTCTGGATGCTGGAACCAGAAGGAACCTTACAGTAGCCCTTTTGGGTAATGGAGGAGCCCTCTTAAGGAGAGGCTTCTCCATGCTAAATACAGAAAGCATTATTAGAACTCTTTCATTGCACCTTTTGACTTGTTCACAGCCCTCTTCAGAGGGAATATCTTTTAAAACATTCCAAACACTTCATGCACCTCATCAAAGAACATGCTGCAGAAAGAAATGAGAAAAACTAGCAAGATGTATTAGCAAAGTGCTGCAGGAATAACAGAGCTTGCTGTAACCTAGCAACTAATTTTACAAAACTAGAACATGAGCACAGCTCAAAATATACCTGTGAAATATTTGGCCATGACATTGAAATATGAGGTTTTAAAAGCATAATTACCTTTTGCCCATTCGGTAGCTGACTCCTTTGTCTAAGTCAGCGATTCTCAAACTGGGGGTCAGGACCACAAAATGGGTTGTGTCCCCTTTGAATGGGGTCACCAGGGCTGTCTTAGACTTGCTGGGGCCTAGGTCTGAAGCCCAAGCACCATTGTCCAGGGCCAAAGTTAAAGCCCAAGGACTTCTGCCCTGGGTGGCAGGCCTCAGGTTGCAAGTCCCTTCTCTGAGACTGAATGCCTTGAGCTTCAGCTTTGACCCTTCTACCTAAAGGAGTGGGGGTCAGACTTTGGCTCCCTCATCCAGGGCAGTGAAGCTCAGTCAGGTTCAAGCTTCAGTGGCCTCTCCTGAGGTTATGAAGTAATTTTTATTGTCAGGAAGGGATTGTGGGACAATGAAGTTTGAGAACCACTGGTCCAAGTGTATCCAAGCAGTGTCACACCAGAATTAACATCCAACACAATTGGTATTTCAGCTGTAGTTGTGTTACAGGAAAGTCTAGAGTCCCTAGCAAAGATTGGGACCCGATAGTGCTAGGAATTCTAGAAAAATATACTAGGATACAGTTCCTGCCATGATGAAGTTGCAATTTAAATAGATCAAACAGACTGGTCGGTGAAGGAGAGTGGAGTAGTGTTTTATCCAAAGTCGCATGGCATGTCAGAAGTAGAGCTGGGAGTGAAACCACATTTCCTAATCCCAATATAGTGCCATATCCACCAGTCCGTACTGGCTCTTGACAGTTTAAAAGGCTGATCTGCAGGCTTATTTCTCACCAAGTTCTAGCAAAACAGAAACAAAAAAACATCCTCTGCTGAGTAGAAGGAAAAGAATTCAATAAGTATTTCTTAATTTGTATCTTTTTTGGGACAGAGCCTCAGCTTTTTGTAATTCCATACAGCATCACTACTTTCAAGCAGGGCTGTCAATTTATCTGTGTTAACGTCTGCAATTAACGCAAACCAGGATTAACACATTAAAAAAATTAATGCATTAATTGCAGGCGTTAATGCTGCGCTGCCCCTTTGAAGCACCAGAGTGGCACTTCAAAGGGGCAGTGGAATGCGGAGCTGGGGATCAGCTGGGCACTCCAGCTGATCCCCAGCTTCGCTTTGCTGCCCCTTTGAAGTGCCGCTCCGGTGCCTCAAAGAGGCAGCGCAACCACGGCGGCCTTTCCAAGGGGCAGTGCTGCACAGAGACTGGGGTCAGCTGGGGGCTCCTGCTGATCTCAGGATCCTGAGGTGCTACCCCTTTGAAATGCTGCTGCAGTGTTTCAAAGGGGTAGCATGCACGATTAATCATGATTAAATTTTTTTAATCACTTGACAGCCCTACTTTCAAGAGAATTATATTGATTTATACACGTTGAGGATTTGGCTCTGTAATTTTAAGAGGTGCTCTACTACTGCCATGATAGAGGCACAGAAAAACCTAGATAGATATAGCACCTGAATGGATAAATATTGTGAAAGAATTGCATGAGCAGATGGTACCTGATCTTGAAGTTTGTCAAAACAAAAGTACCATTTTTAAATATTGTGGATGATAAATAACTATAATTTGAGATGGCTGAAAATGTACTGTGCATTTCCAAAGTTAGTACAGATGTGTCAAAGTAATAATAATAAACACTGATTTATGAAAGAGAATATTTGTTAATGTGGTTTAACATTTATGTGAGGTCACTGTTATCTGTGGACAGTAGCAATTCTAAAACAACTTCAGCTAAAAAAACCCTTATATCCAAGTAAATATACTGAACTTTATGTTTTCATTTATACCGTTAGCAATCTTAAATGAGTTTCCTTTATTTCTGTCAGGCTTGGCTATTCTTGCACCATAATAGTATTTTTTTAAATCCATTTTCCTTTGTTTTTTTAAGCTATTTTTGATATTCAAAGAAAATAAAAAGCGTAAGTCTGGATCTTCCATTTGATAGCATGTGGGCAGACTTCTGTACTCCTATAGTTCCCCATTGATTTCAAAGGGGTGCCATATGGTTATAGAAGGCAGACTGCCATTTTTAGACTTCGTTCTGACTGACAGGGAGGAAATGGTTGCAAATCTGAAAAGTTGAAGGCAGTTTGGGTGAAAGTGAGCATGAAATGATAGATTTCATGAAATGAAGGAAAGGAAGGAGTAAGAGCAGCTGGTTAAGGACAAGGATAGAACAAGAAGCAACGGGCTTAAACTGCAGCAAGGGAGGTTGAGGTTGGACATTAGGAAAAAGTTCCTAACTGTCAGGGTGGTCAAACACTGGAATAAATTGCCCAGGGAGGTTGTGCAATCTCCATCTCTGTAGATATTTAAGAGTAGGTTAGATGTCTATCAGGGATGTCTATCAGGGATGGTCTAGACAGTATTAGGTCCTGCCATGAGGGCCGGGGGCTGGACTCGATGACCTCTTGAGGTCCCTTCCAGTCCTAATATTCTATGATTCTATGAATGGGCATCAAAAAGCAAACTCAGAGACCAGGCAGGTGAGATGCCATGAGAAGAAAATCTATGGGAGAAAGGAGTTCAGAAGAGCTGTTAGTTTCTCAAAGAGACAATATTAAAGAAACAACAGCAAGCTATGTAGATGCAAAGGAAAGATAGGGCTTGTAATAAGAAGCCAACATGGCTTCATCGGAAGGTCTTTAATTATCTGAAAATCAAAAAGGAGTCCTTCAAAAACTGGAAATATAGATAGATTGCTAAAGAGGAATAGCAAGGACAAGATCAAAAAAGTCTGATTCAGGAAATCAGTAAGGCTCAGGCACACCTAGTAAATAAGAAGGCATTATTTAAAAGCATTAGGAACAAGAGAAAGGGAAAGTGTAGGTGCTCTACCTGGTAGAGGAGAAAAAGGGTAACGGTGACCAGATATTCAATAACAAATGGTCTAGTAGCACTTTATAGATTAACAAAACATGTAGATGGTATCATGAGATTTCGTGGGCACAGCCCACTTCTTCAGATGATCGGAGTTTTGAGTTTAGAATGTGCAGACCCAAAATATTTCATATTAACAAGGGAGAAAGAATGAAAGCCAAAATAGGGCAAGGACAGGTAAAAGGATATTTAGACAGGTTGGAGGAATTCAAGTCAACAGAGCCTAATGAAATTGATCTTAGGACACTTAAGGAACTAGCTGAAGCCATCTTGGATTATCTTTCAGGTCTCATGGAGAATGAGTGAGAAGAGCAAATATAATATATGTCTTTAAAATGGGGAACAAAGAGAGCTGGAAAATTATAGATTAACTTAAATAAATGGAAAATTACTGGAACACATTATTAAACAATCAGTTTCTGAGCACTTATAGGATAATAAGGTTTAAGCTATGGCCATCAAGCCAGACAAGCTTAATTTCCTTCTTTGACAGGGATACTGGCCTACTGGATAGGTGTGGAGCTATGGAAGTGATATATCTTGAAGTTTGATACCACCCCAAATTACGTTCTCATAAGCAAACTAGGAAAATGTGGTCTAGATGAAATTACTATAGGGAAGGTGCAGAACTGATTGAAAGATCATACTGCTGTCAAACTGGGGGATATGTCTAATGGATTCTTATGGTGGTCTGTCTAGGGATGTAAGCTTATTGGATAGTTGACTAGTGACTCAACTAGTCACTCCCCTACCCCCCATCAGAGAGAGGCAGCAAGGTGAAGCAGGAGTCAGTGCTGGGGGGAGCCACGTTAAAAGCCAGCCCCAGACCCCAGCACCATCTCCACTGGGAGGGCAGGAGAGGCAGTGGTGTAGTGGGAGACCGGGCATGAGCTGTGAATCAGCTGATTTCCAGCTCGTGCTGAGTCCCCCCCCCCCCCCTTCTGCACTTGTGCTTTTTAAATGTATTAAGAGCAATTAGGCTCTTAATACATTTAAAAGGGAGAGCTACAGCGGGGTTAGCTCCCGGGGTCAGGAGCTAGCCCCACTGTGGTGCTGCAGTTTTCCCCCTTATCAACTAATTTCATTGACTAGTTGATTACCTGATTAAACGGCATTTAACATCCCTAGGTCTGTCCTGGGTCTAATACAGACATTTTTTTAATGACATGAATAATGGATTAGAGAGAGTCCTTATATAATTTATGACTGGCACCATGCTGGAAGGGACTGCTAGCACTGCAGAAGACAGGATTAGAATTCAGAATGACTGATAATTTGAGGAATCGGTCTGAATCAACAAGATGAAATTCAATAAAGACAAGTGCAAAGTACTACACCCAGGAAAGAAACATCAACACATAACTGCAAAATGGGAAATAACTGGCTAGGTAGTAGTACTGCTGAAAAGCCTCTGAGGGCTGTGGTGGATCTCAAATTGAGTAGGAATGAACAATGTAATGCAGTCACAAACAGTCTACTATCTTTCTGGAATGTATTAACTGGAGTGTTGTATGTGAGACATGGGAGATAATCATCCCACTCTGACACTGGGGAGTTCTCAGCTGGAGTAATGTGTATAATTCTAGTCTCCACACTTTAAGAAGGATGTTAACAAACTGGAGAGAATGCAGAGGAAAACAAAAATGATAAAAGGTTTAGAAAACCTGACCTATGAGGAAAGGCTAAAAAAAGCTAGGCATGTTTAGTCTTGAGAAAAGGTGGGGTGGGAGGAGATCTGATAACAGTCTCCAAATATGCTAAGGGCTGCTATAAAGAGTACAGTGATCAATTGTTCTTTGTGTTCAATGAAGGGAGAACAAAAAGTAATGGACTGAAGCTGTAGCAAGGGAGATTTAAATGAGATATTAGGAAAAAATGTTCTAATTAGAAGGATAGTTCAGGACTGGAATAGACTTCCCAGGGAATCTCTGTCAGAAGTTTTCAAGAATAGATTACACAAATCTCTCAGAGATGGTCCTGGTTTACTTGGTCTTGCCTCAGATCAGGGGGCTGGATTAGATGACCTCTTGAGCTTTCTTCCAGTCCTACTTTTTCATGATTGTGCTATCAACCTTACTTTACAAGGTTTTATTGTACCTGGCTTTATAAACTACATTTCTTAAAGCTGCTCTTTGCTTCTAATAACTTCTTAATTTCAAAAAGAGCTAGTGTAACTATCAGGATGTGTATATCAATTTTAGTTGATACACATGCCATTTAGAATGTCCTCTCAGTCTAAATAGTTTTCTTAATATTCATACTATTTTTGTTCCAGGGGATGGAAATCTTAACAGGGGATGCAACAAAGGGGAATTACTTCAGGATACATATTAACCTGTACAGTATGGTAGAAGCCATTACCTGCTTTTCAAAGGAGTCCTTCCCTGTCTCCAACTACGTTTGTTTGTTCGGACAGCATGAGCGGGTCCTTAATAATCTTTGTTCTCGCTGGAAGCAGGGATTGATCAATGATCTTTATAGGTAAGATGAGAGGAAATTCTGCTTTCTGAATAAAAACACTGTTTCCTTTTATTACGGTATGTATTCCATGCCTACCTATTCTGTTTGCTGCCATGGAATACCTGGAAAACTAAGGTTCTTTACCCTCAGGGTTCGATCTCTCTCTCTCTCTCTCTCTCTCTCTCTCTTTCTAAAGCAATCTTTCACTAAGTCAGTCATTAGCCAGCAACAAAAATCTCTCAGAAAGAACTCTGCTCCTAAAATGTTATGATTGAGTGTTAGCCTAATTTTAGCACTCTTAGGGTACGTCTACACTAGCTCGGTAGTTCGAGCTAGGTAGGGTAATGAGGGCAAGCAGAGTTGCAAATGAAGCCCGGGATTTAAATATCCCGGGTTTCATTTGCATGTTCCCGGGCACCGCCATTTTTAAATCCCCCTTAGTCCGAACTCTGTGCCTGCGCCTACACGCGGCACGGAGTAGGTAGTTCGAATTAAAGATCCTAATTCGAACTGCCGTTACTCCTCATTCCATGAGGAGTAATGGTAGTTCGAATTAGGATCTTTAATTCGAACTACCTACTCCGTGCCACGTGTAGGCGCGGGCACGGAGTTCGGACTAAGGCGGATTTAAAAGTGGTGGCGCCCGGGAACATGCAAATGAAACCCGGGATATTTAAATCCCAGGCTTCATTTGCAACTCCGCTTGCCCTCATTACCCTACCTAGCTCGAACTAACGAGCTAGTGTAGACGTACCCTTATAGCTTTGGTTTGGAATATTAATTTGGCCTCAAAATTACCAAATTTACTCTGAAGGCAAAGAGGAGTGTTATAGAAAGTTTGGTTGAATTTCATGAAACAGTTATTAGTTACGGGTCATTGCAAATATTTGAAGGAAAGTGTTATGTATGGCATTGGATCTAGTCTTGATACTCCTGTGCTGATTTGTGTATGTTGCATACTTGGCAATGTAAGAGACTCTATGAACTTGCCTCTATAGACTTTCCATATCTTGTGTATGCATGTGGGCGATTAGAAAGTGTTTAGACGACTTTAAATGCATTTTCCACTAGGCATACTGTGCCTAGACTCTACCTGGGTTTGCCAGACATCTGGTTTTCAACTGGAACACCTGGTCAAAAAGGGATCCTGGCGGTTCTGGACTGCAAAACTAACTGGATCATTAAAAGTCCAGTTGGCAGTGCAGATAGGGCCTGGGGCTAGGGCAGGTTCCCTCCTGCCCTGGCTCCATGTGACTCCTGGAAGTGGCCACCGGGTCCCTATAGACTCCTGGAAGTGGCCACCATGGTGCCCAGGGAGGCTAGATGCCCTGCCTTACTCCTACAGCTGCTATCGCCACAGCTCCCGTTGGTTGGGAGCCAAGACTAATGGGATCTGCAGAAGTGGTACCTGCAAACGCAAAGGGCAATGTGTGGAGCCTCCCTGGCCACCCAACACATGCTTAGGGACCACGGGGACCTGATGACAGCTTACTGGGAGCTGCAGAAAGTACCTGCTGCCCCAGCCTGGATTCCCCAAGTATTGCCCTGAAACAAACTGTCTATGAGAGAAAGAAAAGAGCGCAGGAGTGGATGGTAAATTTTCAGTATGGTAAATGGTTAACAAGCAGGGGTGCCACAAGGTTCCAAACTTAGTCTGCTCTTGGTCACTATATTTATAAATGTTTTGCAAATGGTGGCAGAATTTGCAGGTAAACCAAAATTATTCAGATTAGTCAAGACTAGAGAAGACACAAGACTAACTTCAGAGACGTATCCATGTTTGTAAATTGGCAGCATGGTGGAAAATGAAATGTAATGTTGACAACTGTAAAATAATTAACATAGGAAAGAATAATCTGAACTACTTATACACTTTAATGGATTTTAAATTAGCAGCAACATCTCAAGAAAAAGATCAGGACTTCACAGAAGACTGTTCAGTGAAAAATTTCTACTCAGTGTGCACTAGCTGTTGAAAAAGCAAAATGCTGCAGTGCATAAAGGAATGGGATAAAGTATATATAATAACATATATATTACAATGCCATTATATAAATCAAAGGTGAGTCCTTACCAGGATAACTGTGTTCAATTCTAGTCACCCTATTTCAAACAGCATCTGTCAGAAAAGGAGGACTTCAGAGATAGGTAGTGAGAATCATTAGCGGCATGGGAAAACACATATGAAGGAAGATTGAAAAGACTGGAACTGTGTATCTTGGAGGGGAGATGAATGAGAGGGATGAAGGTATAAAAACATCTAATCGTATTTAGAAAGTTGATGGGAGCATCTCTTCGCCTTTTCTCGGAACACAAGAACAAAAGAGAATTCAATGAAATTGAAAAGTGGCAAATTAAAAAGGAAATATTTTTTCACACAACATACAATTAACTCATAGATATCACTGCCACAAGATAACATTGAAGCCAAATGCTTAGCAGCAAGATTCAAAAAAGGATTGGCCATTTATATTGATAGCAAAAATGTCCAGAGATTCAATAGTAAGAATTAAAATCCAAGAGTTTTGGAGGGGAAGGGATTTTTACTAAAGAGCTAATGAACATTTGCAAACTTCAATCCATTTTAAGCAAATATTTTGTCTTTGAAGTTGAATAACAGTTTCTGTTGTGTTGCCTGAAACAGTTGATAACGGAGTAACCAGATCATATTCTTCAGAGCATGAGACAGATTCCCTCTGTCAGGAAGTACTTTATTGAATATTGTATATTAAGCATTTCACTGTTTCAGAGATAGTGAAGGACAAGGCTCACCTGCCTATTTAACTTTAGGTACTGAGCACTGCAAGGGGCAGAATCAGATTAGATGGATTAGTGAACTAACCTGGTATTGCCACCCTGTGCATTCTGAAGTTACATTTTTAGAAGCATTCAGGGCAGTTTCATGTCTGCCAATAGACAGGTTTTTGCCTTGTGTTCAGGCAGTATTTTATTTTGCTCAAGCAGCCTGATACCGTCCCACTTATTATTATTATTATTATTAATATTATGTATGTATTTATTTATATTATTGTAGTGGCTAGAGACCTAGGCATGACCAGAACCCCACTGTGCTAGGCACTTCTGCATGAGAATGCTGGGCCACCTAACACCATACATATCTTTGGTTAACTGACAAACATCCTCCTCTTCAGTTAATGGTGGAAGGGTTGTTTTTGTGTTCAGTTTTGGGTGAACATTTTACTGTGTCACCTTAAATAGTGAAGTCTTTTGAAAAAGATTCATATTCCCTTAGACAAGACTAGACCTGCATTTTGTCAAAGATCCTCAGAGGTGTGCAGTGTGATTTCTTCACCTGAGGTTTCTCTTCCATGTAAATATGCTGGCATTTAGCTACTTGGCTGGTCTGTTTTCCATATCCTGTGCAGGAAGATAGGGTTGAACCGGATGGAAAAAATCCACAGTAATGTATTACTTGAACAATTCAGTTTTTAATGTTTCTATCCAGTGCTTCAATGTTTCTGTCCAAGTATGAAACATTTTTCTCTAGGGAAATCTTTCCTTTGGCAGTCTACATAGAGGGTTGTAATGTTTCTGATTTATTGATATAACAGAGAATTGTTTAGATTTACAGAAAAGTTTGATTTTGAGTTACAGAAAAGGTATGGCACATAACAAATACAAAGTTAAAGCAAAGAGTGTATAGAAGTTAAAGAATAAGATTCTGAGGGAGAATGAGCTCACTATAATAGAGATGAACTAAGATGGCAGCATTCCTTACCTTTTCACTGATACTGTCAGTTAGTACATTGATAGATCTGCCATGAAAGTGACTCAATAACCTGATTGAAGTTAGTGTCATCAGTTTTCTTGCATTGTTTATTTTTGTGATAGTGCGTGCATGCAGCTGTGGCTTCATCTTTACCATGAAACACAAATTGTTTCCGACACGTTTGCCTTTGTTGTGGGCCCAGACATGGTTATAGTGTCACTTCTTGTTAGACATGCTAGCAAGGTTCGCACCAGTGGCAGCAAAAGGAAAGATGAATGGTTAGCAATTGTTTTTTGACCTTGGCAGAAGCAGCACTTGTTCTTTTTTCCTCCACCACTGTCTAAAGTGCCTATGCAGGTCTCTAGCAATTCAGAGAGGGGTTGATCATTAGCTTACTTGTGTTTTATTGTCTTTCATTCTTTCATGTTCGACATGCTTTCATATATACCATTCAGCCAAGTTCAGAACCCTG
This sequence comes from Pelodiscus sinensis, assembly GCF_052426305.1. Classification (NCBI taxonomy): domain Eukaryota; kingdom Metazoa; phylum Chordata; order Testudines; family Trionychidae; genus Pelodiscus; species Pelodiscus sinensis. Next base: position 197,312,608 of record NC_143054.1, read on the forward strand.
CCTGGTTCCTCTGTTTCTCCATCCACTGATTCATTCTTTCTTGGTGAAGGATCCAGCAGTACTAGTGGCAATACTGGGATCCTGAGGCAGTAAGATCAGAAGTGGCCATGGATGATTTCAATAGGAACATGGTAGCTAATGCTTTTTTTATGGGAGGAGGCAGGTGACAGGTTCACAGCATTATAATAGTGGCAGAAATGTTACACCTACAGTTTTGGTCAAACTTGTAATTGCTATGATGAGCTTTCCATGGACATGTCCTCTTCTGGATGCCAGAATACACACCCAGCTGAATAAATAGGTGCTGTAGTGAAAGGATGGATCACATGTGACTGCGTAGTTTTGGAGTTACTCTGTGGGACAAGTGAGGAAGAGAAAGAATTCTCACCGTGTAATAAAACAAAATCAAAGCAATGACATGTCTCTATTAGAACTGTTTGGAACCCAGGATTTCCATTCCAGGGGAAATTCCAAAGTTTCAACACTTAAAAATGGTGATAGTCTTTCCACAGAACGAAATTCAAACATTTCCTTTAAAAATTAAATTTGGGGTTGACTTTATCAAAACATTTTCTTTTGGTAAGGTCAAAATTGTTCAACCACTAGGTGACCTGGCTAAGTCATCTGCTAACCAGCTCCTCAGCAAGCTGGCTGGGGAGCCCAGACATCAACCAGGGAGCCAGCCATGCAGACCACCAACCAAGCAACTGGGAAGTGGGCACGTTTGCCTGCTGTCCAGCCCCTGAACAGCTGCTCATCTTATGGAAGGAAGGTTCTCTGACTGCCCAACTTGCTGGTTTGTCTGGGCTTGCCAGCTTCCTCACTCCTCAGCTGCTCAGCAGTTGGCTGGGTGGCCAATGAGGTAACCAGCCAGTTAGTGAACCAGCAAACTGGGGAGCCTGGTTAACAAGGGAACCCAGCAGCCTGCCCATGCTGGACACCCAGATTGCCTGCCTGTTTTCTATTAAAAGTTTTGACAGCATTAACATGAATCAGCATTTTCCACAAGAAAATTGTTCCAGCAGAACATTTTCAACTAGCTCTAGTCTCTGTGCACTCGCTGTTTTACTGCACACTTGTGGTCAGGCTGTTGGGCTAAATGAAATCTCTACCATAGGTTCCAACTGCTAACATCAGTGGAATTGGTTTTGCTCCTTTAAAAATTAAAGGATTCTCACTGTCCATATCATCAGGACCTCCCATTGGGAAGCCCAGGGGAAGGATTGACATAGGGATTGGTGTTTGCCTTCATTGAAGTAAAGGTGAGTATCTAGGTATCTCCACCTCCCGAGAGGTGTCTGTATCTCAGCACTGTTGGATCCTTCGGGGGCGAGGGAGGCATTCTATGAATGTAAAAGTAATAATAATAAGATATTTCTGGCATAGCACTCTCCAGTCAGTGCTTCCTAGCCCTGCCCCCAAAATGCAGTGGTTGAAATTTCACATAGAAAAATCTGTGGCTGAGAAAAACCAGTAGTTGTAGCCTATTGCTTAGTAAAAATTACCAGCAAGAGGAAGTGGGAGAGAAAGAGCAAGAGATAGCAAAGTCTCTCAACTGTCATCTGAGGGCAGCATTGTTTACTTTGTTCTTGCAAAGATCACCCCCGCAGCCTCTCTCCCCCAACAGGCACACGCTAATACCCATTTGAAGTAAGCCTTAACGGATATCTGGTCTAAACTTCTGTGAGCTTTCATTCTTGGTCTTGCATTGTATCTTGAGCCTGTAGAGTGAACAGGTCTTGCCCTAGTTTCTTTGTACAAACCCATCGAGTACCTCTACACAGAGCTTAAGTCTCCTCTCGATCACCCTTTTTCAAGACAACATATTCAACTCTTGAAGTCTGTGCCCATAAGGCAAGGTCCTCTCCCTCTACTCCCCACAATGAACTTTGCTATCTTCCTCCACAGTTTGACAAACTCTTCAACTCCCTATGCAAACAACATCTCGCACAGTACAGTACTCCAAATATAGTTGGGGTAGATGAGACATTAACTCTCTGAATGTGTAGGTCATTTCTTTGTAGCTACAGAACAATTGAAAATAATGTTTGTTTCAGGAAGTACTAATACATCTTCTCAGTAATCCTTTTGTTTATTTTTTGAAAAGTTTGAAACATCTTAATCTTCTCTCATCAGTATAGTTGACTGGTTGCCAGAAGATGAACATAATGTTTAATTAAGAGGAGTGTAATTTGTGGTGTTAGTTCATTCACTTTCCTAATCTGTACATGTTTGAGGGAATATATGCCTGATGACACCACATGAGTAAGGACAAATTTATAAGCACGAATTCTCCATAGTTATTAGTATATTCTTTCAGATATTTTATAGATCACAACACATGCACTCACATATACATCTACTTTAGAAGAACATTGTTAGGGTTGCAAAGTCAAGAACTCCAAAATTAGGATATGCCAGAATTAGGGTTCCTTGTGCAACCTTAATTCAGCCCCTTTCTGAGTAAGCATTTTGATATAGACTTTAAACACATGATCACATACTATATTTTTCCGTAGGATTGACTGGGCTCCCTTAGAGTGTATCTATATATTGTGGAACATTTTTAAAGTTCTGTGCAAGTGGGGTACTTTAAGGAAAGTTGAGTGACTGACAGTTGTAGGTTGCCTTAACACAAATAGAATGATTTCTTATTAGTGAAGTCAGTAGCATCACCGGTTCTAAAGTTATCCAACACTTCCCAAACTGCGTATCTTATTTCGATCTAATTTCGAAATAGCTTATTTCAAAATTTGGTACTGCCTACACAGCACCAAATTTCAAAATAAAGTGTTATTCTGACAAGTCCCTTAACCCTGTGAACGAGGGTCACAGGGACAATGGAATAGCATGCCTGTTATTTCTAAATATGTTTTGAAATAACGGGCGCATTTAAAGACATAGAATCGCTGTTTCGGGATACTTCCAGTATCCTGAAATAACGCCACTGTCTAGACATAGCCTTAATGAGCAGCTTTTCAATATTTTGTTTTCCCTTCGTTGCTCATTGTGTGGCTCCAGGCCTTATTTACTTCACACTATTCAAACCTTGCTCTGAAGACAGAATTATTCATTTCCTCATGGGCTTTTCTGTGTCACTCATCACTAGAGTATCCAAGTGCTTCATAGACATTAATTAATTTATTTTCACTTCACCCCACTGGGGGTAAGGGTAGTATTATACTCAGGGCTACCCCTCCACTATATTTCAAGGCTCTGCCCCCAAAGCATGGGGGCACTGTAGCTTTTCAGGAAAAGGTTTAACATGGGCAAAACAAACATTTTTCACTAGTCTCATCTCATTTAGCTGAAATTTTCCAAAAACTTCAGTCCCCACAGACATAGAAGAATTCAGTCCAAATATTAAAGGTTTGGCTATAAGCAACTAAAAACAGAATCTTACAGTGGGAAGTGTTGGGTAACTTTAGTAACAGGTGATGCTACTGACTTCACCTATAAAGAATCATTCTTTTTGTGTTAAGGCAACCTACAACTGTCAGTCACTCATTTTTCCTTAAAGTACCCCAATTACACAGAACTTTAAAAATGTTCCATAATATATATCCCTTTAAAAGGTATCTATTAGAAAGAAATAAAATATAAAGTGTTATGTTTTTGCATCTCTTGAGAAATTAAGTCTCGAATCTAGAGACTTTTATTAAAAGAAAAATGCCACGTGTGTGTGTGGGGGGGAGGGGGATAATAATTTTACGTGACTGCAAACAGAGCACAGGAATCTTATTTACACTAAGTAAATTACACTTATACCCCACTGCAAGGTCCCGTCACATGGCCATCGTGGTGTAAAGGAGGTGTAAATGAGAATTAGGCCTGTGGAAGTGCTGACGGTCTAATCAATTACATTTTTATACTTGCTGTAATTTTACAATACATATTTTCCCTTTTGTGTTACTTTTTAATGATAACTCTGACTTAGGAAAGTGCTTTGCTATAAAGCAATGAAGTCCAAGCTCTGTTTTAATCCCTTTGTGTCTGTGTTCAGATTTTTCCGGCATGATATCCATTGCCAGGAATGGCCACAGTGACACAGCTGTCACCTGGGAGATAATTTGTCTCTGTGTTACATGCAAATTATCTTTTAAATAATTAGAGACAGCACCTAGCAATGATTTCCTCACTGCCTTGCATTCAGTAAAAAGGCGGATGGTTAACCCTGTGGTACTGGATTTCCTGAACATAATGTGCCAGTGCAGTTTTCAAATTAGCATTAACAACAGGCCCTCAAAATCCCGCTAGCTCTAAGAAGTAGCCTCTTTCTGATGTGTGCAAGAAACTGCCACCAATGCTAATAACAGGATAAATCTTGTACTTTGCATCCAGGCAAGACTCCAATTGATTTCAACAGGAGTTCTGCCTGAGTGAGGAGTGACAGTTGCAAATCAAGGATGAAATCCCCTCTCCCTACACACAAGCATGAGAACATTTGCTTTCTGCAGGAAGCTAAATGGAGTTCTGGGGAGCCCATCTTTTAGCTCAGGGGCAGGCCCAGGGATTACCAAATCCATGAATACTCTTCCAATCTAGAGACTGGAAAAGCATCTGCTGTCCTGCCAAGCCCCAGACAGGCTGTCTCAGACTAGATCTGCATACTTGGCCATCCAGAACTACAAAACAGCCCCAGCCCCCAACACTACTTTCCATGCTAGCCTATTCCAAGCAAATGTAGAGCCCACTTCCTCATTGAAGAGGAAGACCAGTCTCCTTTGTATAGCTGCTCTGTTCACATCCACGTTCCTTCTCCGAGCAGCTATGACAGCTCTGGGTCAGCAGAGAGCCTGTATGGCCTTTCACCAGCAGATAAAATTCACCCCCAAAGAACACTTTTGGTTTTACAGTCTTCTAAGAATTCTGATCTCTTAAGTTTAGTTGCCGTGGCAAATGTAAGTAAACTTGAGAACACAAGAAGAATGGTCAGACTGAGGGTCAGTCTAGCCCTGTATCCTGTTTTTCAACAGTGCCCAATGCCAGGTGTCCCTGAGGGAATGAACAGAGCAAGTAATTATCAAGTGATCCATCCCCTGTCCCCCATTCCAAGCTTCTGGCAAAGAGAGGCTAGGGACACGATCCTGGCTGATAGCCATTGATGGACCTGGCCTCCAGGGGTAGTTTATATTTAGTTAAATCCAGATATAACTAGCAGCCTTCACAATCCAGAGCAAGCAAAGCAGCCTGCCCCTGCACCCACAGAAACTTCTGCAATTCCTGAGTTGTCCTGGTCCATGCCAGGAGCTAACCCTGGCAAACTACCACCGTCTGTCCACCCCTGCTGAAAGGGCTGCATCAGTGTCAGTCTGTCAGGCTAACAACTATGTTTGTTTCAGAGTTATCAGCCAAAGAGAGACTCATAGAATCATAGAATAATAGGACTGGAAGGGACCTCAAGAGGTCATCGAGTCCAGCCCCCTACCCTCAAGGCAGGACCAAGCTCCACCTACACCATCCCTGACAGATGTCTATCTAACCTGTTCTTAAATATCTCCAGAGAGGGAGATTCCACCACCTCCCTTGGCAATTTATTCCAATATTTGACCACCCTGACAGTTAGGAATTTTTTCCTAATGTCCAATCTAAACCTCCCCTGCTGCACTTTAAGCCCATTACTCCTTGTCCTGTCCTCAGAAACCAAGAGGAACAAATTTTCTCCTTCCTCCTTGTGACACCCTTTTAGATATTTGAAAACCTCTATCATGTCCCCCCTTAATCTTCTTTTTTCCAAACTAAACAAGCCCAGTTCATGAAGCCTGGCTTCATAGGTCATGTTCTCTAGACCTTTAATCATTCTTGTCGCTCTTCTCTGCACCCTTTCCAATTTCTCCACATCTTTCTTGAAATGTGGCGCCCAGAACTGGACACAGTACTCCAGCTGAGGCCTAACTAGTGCAGAGTAGAGCGGCAGAATGACTTCACGAGTTTTGCTTACAACACACCTGTTGATACAACCTAGAATCATATTTGCTTTTTTTGCAACAGCATCACACTGTTGACTCATATTCAACTTGTGGTCCACTATGACCCCTAGATCCCTTTCTGCCATGCTCCTTCCTAGACAGTCGCTTCCCATCTTGTATGTATGGAACTGATTGTTCCTTCCTAAGTGGAGCACTTTGCATTTCTCTTTATTAAACCTCATCCTGTTTACCTCTGACCATTTCTCTAACTTGCTAAGGTCATTTTGAATTATGTCCCTATCCTCCAAAGAAGTCGCAACCCCACCCAGTTTGGTATCATCTGCAAACTTAATAAGCGTACTCTCTATCCCAATATCTACATCATTGATGAAGATATTGAACAGTACGGGTCCCAAAACAGACCCTTGAGGACTCAAATCCCAGACTCAAATCCCAGTGTCGTCTTCATGGATATAGATGGGCCAGATTAGCCATGAAGACGTGCCTGAGGATGGAGTCTTGCTATTTACTTGAGATCTGTCTGCCAGTTTTTGAAGGAGTACATACCCCATTCTGAGGCATGAGGAGTAATGGTAGTTTGAATTAGGATCTTTAATTCGAACTACCTACTCCGTGCCGCGTGTAGCCACGGGCACGGAGTTCGGACTAAGGGGGATTTAAAAATGGCGGCGCCCGGGAACATGCAAATGAAGCCCGGGATAATTAAATCCCGGGCTTCATTTGCAACTCCGTTTGCCCCCATTATCCTACCTAGCTCGAACTAACAAGCTAGTGTAGACGTACCCTTAGAGACTAATAAATTGTATATAGTATCATGAGCTTTCATGGGCACAACCCATTTCTTCAGATGAGTGGAACAAGAGACACAGAGAGGTGCAGAAACCCCAAAATTTAAAGCAGAAAAAGAGAGGAAGGAGAGAGGAGAAAGGAAGGAAAAACACTCCTGTAAGTTAGTGTCGGTGCTAAATGAGGCTAATAGAGTGGGCTATAAGTGTCCAATATTTAGCTTTTGATTTCATTTGGGTGTTGAATATAATGGTCCATCCAGTTACTGTCTTTGTTCAGTCCCTGCATGAAGGTGTTAGATTTGCATGTGAAGGCCAGTTCCGCAAGTCTCTTTCTCTCTATCTGGCTCCTGAAATTACTTTGCAAAAGAATAGCTCATTTTAAATCCATTAATGAACGCCCAGGAAGGTTAACATGTTGCCCAACAGGTTTCTGTATGTCCCCTCTTCGAATATCTGATCTGTGTCCTTTAATCCCTTGTCGTAGAGACTGTCCTGTTTGGCCAATATCCATGGCAGATAGACATTCCTGGCACTTGATGGCATAGATCGCATTAGAGAATGTGCAGTTGTATGAGCCTCTGATGTGGTGGCTTATGTGGACAGGCCCAGTGATGGTGTCACTGGTATCAGTGTGTGCACAGATTTGGCAATGGAGTTTATTGCAGGGGTAAGTTTCTGGGTGAGTATGTTTGAGGTGTGATATCTGGTTGCTGGAAAGAATTTGCTTCAGGTTGGGGGTGGTCTATAGGCAAGAATTGGCCTGGTCCCAAACTCTGTGAGAGTAAGGGACCATTTTCCAGGATAAGCTGTACATTGTTATTGATGCGCTGGAGGAGTTTAAGCTGGGGGCTGTAGGTGATGACTAGTGGTCTTCTGTTATTTTGTTTGTTGGGCCTGTCATGAAAAAGCTGATGCCTGAGTACTCGACTGGCTCTGTCAATCTGTTTTTTCATTTCCCAGGGTGGAAATTTAAGATATAAGAATGCCAAATAGAGATCCTTTGGTGTTTGTTTCTGTCTGTGAGATTGGAGCAAATCAAGTTGTATCTTAGGGCCTGGCTGTGAACAATTGATCATGTGCTGTGTCCTGGATGGAAGCTAGAGACATGTAGGTAAGTATAATAGTTGGTAGGTTTCTGGTATAAGGTGGTGGGAATGTAGCCAGCAGTTAATGGAAGTGGATCTCTTGTGTATAACAAAACACCACTAGTCATCACTCAGAGCCCCAAAAATATGCAGGAATCTTTCCATTGACTTTGACTGTCCCTAGATCAGGGTAGTGTGGGTCAGTGAATTTGCATAGCTAACTGACAGAGAAGTAGAAAATATTCTTGCAGTTTCTCTTGTGATGTTGGCTTTATGTATTAAAAATGGATGCTCTTAAGGCTTTAAATTCATGAACTGCCTCAGCAGTAATTGCAAAACAGTATAAGATCATCTAGCTGCCTTTCCACAGTCATTTAATTAGACTATGAGCTAGTCCATGGTGGGTTAAAAGCACTGGAAGCTTTTACTGAGTTGAAGATATTGTGTAGCATAGTACTTTCACAGCACAATAAAAGCCTTGAATACCTTTGAACTAAATATTTTTCAAGGGGACAATGCTTTTAGTTTTCATGCTTAAAGCAACAAGCACTGGGTCTGATGGAAGCATTCCATTTCAGAGTTTAAGATTTTTTCCCCTTTTTTCCTTCTATTAACAGACAACTAGCATGGGTATTTTTCAAGACTGCTTCTGTGCAATGTGGTATAGATGCATGTAAGATCATAGCAACAGCTATATTGGGACAGCCCAATGGTCCATCTAGGCCAGTATCCTGTCTCTTATAGTCACTAGTGCCGGATGATTCAGAGGGAATGAACAAAACAGGGCATTTATCAGGTGATCCATCCCCTGTTGTCCAGTCCCAGCTTCTGGCAGTTGGAGGTTTAACGACACCCAGAGCATGGGGCTGTACCCCGGATCATCTTGTCTAATGAAGCTATTCACAGGACATTTGGACAGAAGTAAGGAATTGGTTGTCCTCTCAGAGGAATGTGGAAGATGACATGGTGGGAGATAACCTTCATGCAGTCCATCCTGTTAAGTTGGAAACCACAACTAATGTCATCAAACTGCCAGTTGAAAGCGAACTGTCAACTTCCCAGTTGAAAGAGCCACAGGATAAGCCTCCCCTTTCAGGGCCAGTGTTCTAAGCAGATCATCTTGGGGTAGTGATCCACCAGTTGGGTGTTGAAGGCCTCTCATAGTCTAAGCATGAGTAGCTGGAGAAAGACAACCAATATCAATGACCTTGTCCTCCTGGAGACCCGTGTATCAAATGAAGAAAAAGCCTGTTGTTCAAAATCAGTGACTATAAACTCATAGCCAGCAAATACACACAAAATATGGGCTTGCAATTTACATAAGCAGGAAATGAATGAATATGTGGTCCTACCTGCTGTGGCACACAAAGAAATAACTGAAGTCTCCATGCACATTGGCAAGCTATACATAATTACAGTTTATAGAGCACATAGTGCCCAGTGACCTCAACCAGCTCTGTGGAATACACAGGACCCTGCTGTATCTGTGGGTGACCTTAATAGTCACCACACACAATGAGGTTATGTTGCAAACAACGTTACAGGCAAAGAACTGACACTCCAGGCATTTGAAAAGGATATGCTGCTACTTTAGTATGCGAATTGGCATGCCGCTTTCCATGCTGCAGGATGTGGCAAAGGGTATGTCATTGTCTCAAGATCATCTCTAACAATGGTACTGGCACACCAATATTCGCATTGTGGATCTTCCTCAATGACTTCCCAGTGAGCAGAGAACTGGGCTGATCCATGTTATTGTTCAAATCACAGTTCTCTACTGAAAATCATCATATGCTAAAACTTCACAAAGGCAGACTGGGGATGATATGAAAGTTGCCTACACTTTCCCATTGCTGAAGATTTTTGAGTATTTTACTGTGCTCCTGATCTCTGCCACAAAGAAGAACCATCCCCACACAGGTCATCAGAGCTTCTCCACTGATATTGGTGTAAAGACCTAGAATTGGAAAAGCCTTCCTTGGCTATGTCTAGTCTGGCATGATTTTCCAGAAATGTTTTTAACGGAAAAGTTTTCTGTTAAAAGCGTTTACGGAAAAGAGCGTCTAGATTGGCATGGACGCTTTTTCGCAAAAGCACTTTTTGCGGAAAAGCGTCCGTGCCAATCTAGACGCGCTTTTCCACAAAAAAGCCCCGATTGCCATTTTCGCGATCGGGGCTTTTTTGCGCAAAACAAAGCTGAGCTGTCTACACTGGCCCTTTTGCGCAAAAGTTTTGCGTAAAAGGACTTTTGCCCGAATGGGAGCAGTATAGTATTTCCACAAGAACACTGACAATCTTACATGAGATCGTCGGTGCTTTTGCGGACATTCAAGCGGCCAATGTAGACAGCTGGCAAGTTTTTCTGGAAAAGTGGCTGATTTTCCGGAAAAAGTGGCCAGTCTAGACACAGCCCTTGTGTTTACTGGTTGTAGCAAGGAAAGGGTGGCTTGAATGTGTAGAAAGTCGAAACTTCACATTCTCGGGCTGGACTTGCATATTAGGGTAGTGAAGAGCTAGAAGAGGAGACACTGAAACTGAAGACTTTGTATACAAGCCTGTTATGCTGCAGTACCCCAGGTCTAAGGACACATTTCACATTCTCGTGGGTATTGGCTTTCTTCCATCTTTTTTTCCTATGCCTGGCCACGAGAGCTTGCTGCCCCACCACGGCTCCCCAAGTGGTGATGAAATCTAGAGTTCAGGCTCCAAGGGGCTGCACAAGACAGTGGCAAGCTGTTGAGGTTTTCCTCCTGATTATTTTAGAAAATTCTGAAATCTATTGTGGGGAAATTGTAGATCTGCTATTGTGCAGAGAAAAGTAGTTTTTCCTGTCAAAGATGATCTACTTAATCCAGATCAAGAAGTAATTTTGCTGAAAAATACATTTGTGGGGCTCCAAAAGTATTTGTGAATTCCACACCTAGTTTTAGGGAGGAAAAAATTAAATGTTTTGATTATTTGGAAATGCTTGCTTTCACATTTTCATTTTGAAACGTTTTATTTTGACTTTTTGTTTCAAAACAGCATTTGGTTTTGAATTTAAACAAAACAAAAAATAAGGGTGAGAAACACCTGGAAACAGCCCCCCCAAAAAATTTGGAGTAAAATGTTTGACAGATGTTTCTGATAAACCCCCTACAAGCTTTTAGTTGTTTTGATTTGATGAAAAAAATTAAAGTTGGATTTTGTTTGAATTGAACTGAACTTTTTTTGAATATTTTGTATTGTTTGGCCATGAACCAGAATGTCATTGATTTGCTCTCTGCTCTGTCACTGATACATATCAGGTTCACTAAATTTGGTTGCAAACCCCTCTATGTTCTATGGAACATGGGGAAATGGGTCTTGAATGGGCTTGCATAATATCAGGGCAGTGAAGAGCTACAAGAGGAGACACTGAAACTGAAGAAATTGTATACAAGCCTGTTGGGCTGCAGTACACCAGGGTCTAAAAGGAAACATTTCACAAGGTATAAGCAGGCAGAGAGAAATTCCTATCACAGAAATGTATATGGCTTCTGCTTGGAGCTTTATTCATAGTTTTACAAAATTAGTTTCTTAGGGTATGTCTACACTACCCTCCTAGTTCGAACTAGGAGGGTAATGTAGGCATACCGCACTTGCAAATGAAGCCCGGGATTTGAATTTCCCGGGCTTCATTTGCATAAGCGGGGAGCCGCCATTTTTAAATCCCCGCTGGTTCGAACCCCGTGTAGCGCGGCTACACGGGGCTCGAACTAGGTAGTTCGGAATAGGAACCTAGTTCGAACCAGCGGGGATTTAAAAATGGCGGCTCCCCGCTTATGCAAATGAAGCCCGGGAAATTCAAATCCCGGGCTTCATTTGCAAGTGCGGTATGCCTACATTACCCCGCTAGTTCGAACTAGCGGGGTAGTGTAGACATACCTTCTGTGTGTGGGCTACTCCTGGTGTCCATGTCAGGAAGGAGGTTCTGCAATCTTTCATTAATTAATTCTCACTGCTTGGCCTTAAGCAGTGTTGAAGCTGTTCCACCAAGGATAAGTAATTTTAAAAGTTGTTATGTGAGAGAGAGAGTGAGCACTCTCACCTGGTGTGTGGGAAACCCAGGAACCATCCCCCCAACTCCAATGACTTGTTTTTTACCTTTGCACAGTGGAACAGCTTCAAGAGGAGAGGGTGAGGAAGCCTGACAGCAGAATATACTGTAGCCCAGTGGCTGGGGCCAGTGTTCCCTATAAGTTGAGAGCTTGGGCAGCCACTCAGGTGAGATTCACATTCTGCCCAGCTGATTAGCAGAGCACCCACAGTTTCCCACAGTTGGTAGCATGTGTTTCTATTGGTGGTGCACATCTGCACATTCCTTGGTGAACATAACAAAACTTATTCTGCACCTGGATGGGAAAAAAATTAGAGGGAACACTGTCTGGGGCTCTCACTAGAGGTGGCAGATTACCAGTTCAATCCCCTTCTGCCCCTCAGTTGGTGAGGTGACTTGAACCAAAGGTCTCCCACATCTCTAACAACTGGGCGGAGAGCTATGTGCAGCAGCTGCTTGCAAAAGCAACATAGGCACCTCACCTCAATAGAGGATTTGCAGCTGAGACTCCAAAGCAGAGGGATCCTTCAGCCTGGAGTTAAGCGCCTATCTCAATGAAAATGGCAGGGACTAAGACACCCTTGGCAAAATACTTCATGTTGGCTTGTTTAAGCAAGGAGCCAGCCAGCATCCTGGCTTTTTGAATCCCATTCCTGGGCAGATCTTTCTCACCACTGCTGAGGGAGCCTACGTGCCTAACTCGGGTTTGTGTAGCTTGATGATTTTCTAAGGGCCAAAAAGTTAGGTGTGGCAATACTGTGTGTTTTGTGACTCTCGCCCTAGATATTTACAGTCATTCTCAAAAGAGGAGATGGGTGAGTTTTGACTGGCATATTAAATCACTTGTTCCTCAGCTCCTTCCCTTTGTTCTCCTGCATTAAAACAACCATGGTGGAAGCCATAAAACACAGTTGCTAAGTTCTTAGAGCAGTGACATCTCTTGCTGCTGAATCATAAGTACAAAATAGATAATTAGAGGGTCCTTCTGATACTTGGCAACCAATTGAATATTCTTTAGTATCAGGGCAGTGATATGATACGCAAATGATTCATATAAGCTTCTTTTTGCATTAATGAAAATCATGTTTGTTAATATAATGCACAAAATCTCCTCTTAACAGCTAGTTTCTAAAATACTTAAGTAGCTTATTTAATGAATTAAGTGGGAGTGATTTTCATACATGAGATTTGTAAAGTATCACATGAGTGAGTTTGTTTTCAATCACACTATGGTACACGTTGATCACCACGCATGACGCAGTAATGTTGATGCCAAGGCAAGGCACAACTGCCCCTAAGTTCCAATAAGCAGAGTGCATGTGTCATAACTGGAAAGAATAAGCTGGCATAGGACAATGATGAGAAGTATGATTGCCTTTGTTCTCCATAGCACATTCCAAATTGCACATTTGCAGGTGGTGTTATTGAAAATACCATAGTGGGAAGCTGTGCTGTGCCAATCTTTCTTCAAAAGCCAAAATGGAGTTTTTCTGAAATGTTGTGACAAGGGGCAATATTTATTGCCCTTGTGACTGGTAATAGCAGATGTGATTAGCTGCTCATCTATCAAGATGATTATTAACATGGTATAGCTGTTTAGTCAGAGAGACTATTTCTTATCTGATTAATCAGCAGCTCAGTGCAATATATGGAATATTTTCAATAAATGATCAAATACATTTTTTTTACTGACAGCAAATTAACCCTTATTTTAGTGTTTGCACTCACTGAGGCTAGAGGCTTACTGCTGTTTATTAAAGTTTGTTTAGGGGGATCATGCATTAAGGAGCCTTGTAGCAGATCAGAGACTTGGGTTTAAATACTAGTTCTTGCACAGTTTTGTGCGACTGTTGCCAAGTCACTTAACCTCTTCAGTTTACCCCCTCTGTAAAAAAATAAATAAGAAATAGTAGTTCAGAATGGTCTGTTTGCTTTAATAAGATCTGCACTGGCTATCAGTTGCCTTCTGTGGGAAATTTAACAAGCTTGTTTTGGACTCAGAAAGCTTTGATTATTTTAGAGAGCTGTATGGTGGCAGGCATGATCAGCTCAGGTGCTCAGACTAACATCCTCCTAGTTTAAATTGAAGAAGTGCAGAGAGTAGAGGATTCTTAATAATGTGCCCCTGACTCTGGAATCTACTGTTCTCTCCTTGTTCTGCAGAGCTATGTTGACTTTCAGTACATGCTGGGACACAAGTCTTTTCCACAGACAAAGCATGCAAATTTTCAGCCCCAAATGTTATAGCCATGTGAAAACAGGAAGTTCTAATGGGAACAGTTTTGTGTTTTGTAACATTTGCTATCAGAAATAATGCTGTAATGCTATCCTAAAATACTACAATCAATAATATTAAGATTGTGAAGACCAAACAAGTGGAGAACATCACTGGATTTTTTCTCTTTAGTCTTGTCCAGTTCTTCCCATGTTAAATGCCCAGGGGTCTGATCCTAAATATACAAAAATGTTTCAGAATGATATAAATGCTATTGACATTTACAAATATAACCATTTGGCCTTTTCTTCTCGGATTTAATTTGCACACAGCACTTTTTGAGTAGGCTAGAATTAATTAATGAATGTCATTTGTATGAGATTGTGAGCAGAAACACCACAATAGAATGTTTAAGGGCATAATTCTAATATATCTTAAAACATAATAGAGATATTAGGAAGTAGAAGGAATATTGCATGTTTTAATTTTATCATTAGAAGGACTAGTAAAAGATAGTCATTAAAAAGGACTTATGGACAGGATAATCATTGCACATCAGGGATTATATTAAACATGGTATATGCATTGTATATAAAGATTTAGAACAGCCTTTCAAAAAATTAAGAGCATTTGTTTATTAAAGGAATATTAGAATGAATTGCTTTCTGGAATTTGCTGGATCCTGTTGCATTAGCATGCCTCCATTACATAAAAGAGATTCCACCTTACTCTTTTTTTTGTTAACCCTGCAGACTTGTATAAGATATATTTTCCCTGCAGGAGAAAAAAAAAGAAAGAATGAAAATGGGGAAGGCTGTGAGCATGGTTGAGTGGGACTAATGCTACTCAATACCCTTTCCAGCCTAATTAGAGGTAAATAGGTGTGCTTTTTATCAAGAGAAAACCAGAATAAGAGGAGCTCATGAAGGGATAGATACTGAAGCCCTAGCAGCTTTTCTTTTCTACTGGAATTAAATGCTAGCCATGATTCACACCATTAAAGCTGCACTTACATAACAAATCAATATAAATAACCAGGCATCTTTAGGTGGCTTAAATTTATTTTATATATTTAATTAATGTTGTTTTTAATGAACAACTAAGCCTCTAATGAACAGCTAGGTTACTAAGAAACCTGGAGGCCAGAATTAATAGGGAAAGGCTAGTCACTAAATCTTAACATAGTTTACTTATGATAGAACCTTGCTAATTCATATTAATAATTAGACAAACCATTATGAATTATTGAATGTTCTGAATCTGTAAATGAACAAATAATTTTAGAAAAGCAATCATAATGCATCACGAAATGTATTTTATTGATTTTGTTTGACAGTTTTAGTTCCCTTTTAATTATTTTTCATAATATATTAAATATATCTCGCAGTATGTTGTGCAGAAGTACACAACACAATACATCTGCTATTAATTTTTTTAGAGAATAGGGGAGGCCCTGCCATTTTGGGTGCCAGGTGAAAGGTGTTTGCATTAGCACACTGAAGTTTAGCAAGGGTCTATTGTTCAGTAGACACTGTTTAAAAAGTAAACATTTGCCAACAGTTACAGTCTGTGGTACTGAGCTAATGCAGAATACCTGTATAATGTACTTAGAATAGGAAATAACTGCAGTACCTCAGTTACTGGGATGAGGTAACTGTTGCCAATTGTTTACTTTTTAATGGTGATCACTGTCTGTGGTACTATAACATAATATTCTTTTATATTAAAAATACAGAAAATAAAATTAGAAATTGCAATGAAGTAGATGAATATTTTTTACAATGTGAATATGCTGAAAAAAATATAAATAGGTGCAAGTGTAGGCCCTGATTCAAAGCCCATTAAAGACACTGACAGTCTTTTCATTGATTGCAGAGGGCTTTTGATCACGTCCATTGGGAGCACTATTTTGATCAATAGGCAAAATCCCTATCCAATTCACGGATTGTTTTTCCTGAATGAGGATCACAATTTTGGCCCTTTAGTGCCGTTGCTTATGTACTATAATTAAATTATAATTGTATTTAAAATGCCAGTAAATCCTTGTTAACTGTTTCTTAGCAGAATAATCCCAGTGTTATTTTTTAAAATGAAAAATATTCACTAATATTCTTCAATATTTATATCCCTGTTGAAAGAAGTGTGAATAAATGTCTTCCTCTCAACTGGTGATTTATATCATTTATTAATCCTGCTTTAATAAAGTAGATCATATGGCCTGGTTGAATATCCCTTGATATCAATTATAATCTGTTGATTTCCTCAGTCTTTGAATCAGACCAACAGTAGCAGAATTGCAGATAACTGAATTATTCACAGAATACCTAAAATACATAGATAAATAGATGTTCAATCTGTAGTGGTTTTGTGCAAGGAATTAAATAGTACTCTTGCAGTAGTTCAGTTGGAATGTATTTCTATTTTCCCATTTAGCAATTATAAATAAGTTATAAGCCCTATAAAATAAATTACAGAAACAGTTAAAAATGAGTTATATGTAATCCTTTTACTTACACATATGCACCATAAAGTTATACACAATTTAATTGTATTGTTTGCCTAAGCAGCTTTTTACCTCATTTGTATCAGTTACAGTTGGTAGAAAATGTTCGATGTTGTTTTCTTTGTTGTGAATTTAATTTTCTGGTCTCATCACAATCTTATTGTAATTCAGCATCTCACAGATTGCTCTCTCTCTCTCTTTTCCCTCCCCCCATATGCTTCACTAAATAACTTCAATTTCAGTCAATTAAATTGTCACAAGTAGGGGTGTAAAATCCTGGCTAGTCAGTTAACCTACCAAACCTTAGGTTTAACCGGTTAACTGATTAAGCAGGATCTTGTGCAGGAGGGTTGGCAGCAGGAGACAGCAGCCCCATTTGGGAGGGAGATGCAGCTCCTGAGTTGTCTGGTTTTACTTTTGGATGTGGTTTTTGTTAGCAAGTTTGGTTTTTTTTATAAAGTCTTCCTCCATTAAAAAAATAAGACCTCTTTTGGAAGGTACAGGCAGTCCCCGGGTTATGTACAAGATAGGGACTGTAGGTTTGTTCTTAAGTTGAATCTGTATGTAAGTCGGAACTGGCGTCAGCCGCTGCTGAAACTAATCAGTTTCAACAGCGGCTGAATCTGGACGCCAGTTCTGACTTACATACGGATTCAACTTAAGAAACCCAGGCGTCCCCAAGTCAGCTGCTGCTGAAACTGATCAGCGGCTGATTCCAGGAAGCCCGGGGCAGAGCAACTCTGCCTCGGGCTTCCTGTAGTCAGCCCCTGGTCAGTTTCAGCAGTGGCTGACTTGGGGACGCCTGGGGCAGAGCAGCTGGGGTGCTGCTAGGTTGCTCCAGTAGCGCCGCTCCTTGGTGCTACTGGAACAACCCAGCAGCACCCCAGCTGCTCTGCCCCAGGCGTCCTGATTCAGCCACTGCTGAAACTGACCAGCAGTGGCTGAATCAGGACGCCTGGGGCAGAGCAGCTGGGGTGCTGCCGGGTTGGTACAGTAGCGCCGAGGAGCGGCGCTGCGGGACCAACCCGGCAGCGCCCCAGCTGCTCTACCCCAGGCGTAGGCAAGAAAAGCCTGGTCTGCTGGGGAGGGGAGGGGGGGCACTAGCTGCACCCCCCCCAGCAGACCAGGGAGACGCGGGTCCGCCCGCGTCCTCCACGGCTTTGCTCCATCTCCCTGGTCTGCTGACCAGGGAGACGGGGAGCAAAGCCGCTGAGCACGCCCGCAGCGGGACAGCCCAGGCGCGCCCGGGCTGTCCCGCTGCGGGCGTGCTCCGCGGCTTTGCTCCCGGTCTCCCTGGTCTGCAGGGAGACGGGGAGCAAAGCCTTGGAGCACGCCCGCAGCGGGACAGCCCAGGCGCGCCCGGGCTGTCCCGCTGCGGGCGTGCTCCGTGGCTTTGCTCTCGGTCTCCCTGGTCTGCTTTGCTCCGCGTCTCCCTGGTCTGCTGGGGGGGGGGCTCCCCCCCCAGCAGACCAGGGAGACATGGAGCAGCTTTTCTCGCCCCGGAGGATGGGGGCGGCGGGACTGCAACGCATCTGGGCGTCCCGCCGCTCCAGTCCTCCGGGGCGAGAAAAGCCCCGTTCGTAACTCAGGGACTGCCCGTAGTTGCTAAATCTCGAGTCAACAGTGTGCCTCTATAGCCAAGAAGGCTAATGGCATATTAGGGTACATTAGGAGGAGCATTGCCAGCAGATCCAGAGAAATGATTATTCCCCTTATTCAGCACTGGTGAGGCCAGAAAGAATGTGGATGCATTGGAGAAAGTCCAGTGAAGGGCAACAAAAATGATTAGGGGGCAGGAATACATAATGTATGAGGAAAGGATGAGGGATTTGGGCTTTAGTCTACGGAAGAGAAGAGTGAGGGGGGATTTGAAAGCAGCCTTCAATTCCCTGAGGGGAGGGTGTTCCAAAGAGGATGGAGAGAAGCTGTTCTCAGTGATGGCAGAACAAGGAGCAATGGTCCCAAATTGCAATGGGGGAGGTCTAGGTTGGATATTAGTAAAAACTATTTCCAGGAGGATTGTGAAGCCCTGGGCTGGGTTCCTTGGGGAGAGGGTGGAATCTCCATCCCTAGAGGTTTTTAAGTCCCGACTTGACAAAGCCCTGGCTAGGATGATTTAGTTGGGGTTGGTCCTGCTTTGGGCAGAGGGTTAGACTCAATGACATCCTGAGGTCTCTTCCAACCCTGTGATTTTATGATTCTATGATTCTTGTTCATGTTAACCACGTAATTGTACATGCCTAAATGTCACATAAAACTTACCTTTCTGTTTTCTGCAGGAGAATAAGATTTTTCCTCTTGTTCTTAAAGTCTTTGTACTGAGCAAAGGCTTTAACTCTTTAAATATAGCACTTAGTGTCAGTGTGAAAACATACATAGCTGGGAGATAACATGATAACCTATGTATCTGATAGAGTACTTGAGATTAAATAGAGCTGTATATGTCCTCCAAAAGCCAATAACGAATGGTGTATTGCAGTATAGCTGCAGTGTTGCATTCTAAGCCAATTGGAAATTCTTGAAGGATCAGCAGTGTCCTTCCTAAAAATGCGTAACATGATTTAACTTAGAGTCTGATGGGCTAAGACAGTCTTCTGACCAGCTCTAGATGGACATTTTTTAGCAGGTATAGCTCTTTGGATAACTACAAGGAACGAGGAATGCAGATGGACACTACAGTTATGATCCATCTTGATTATAGGATGGTCACCTTGATGAAGGGTGAAATTATGAGTATGAGTTCTTCAAAACACTTCTTTCCCCACACCTGTTAACTTCCATCTTGCCATACAGCTGTTCTTCATCTAAGTGCAAATAGCTCCCAGGCCACACCTAAAACTTTGCTAATTCTATATCTAGACTGTAGACATTCTAACTAAGGTTTTGACGAGACTCACAAAAGCTCCCAAGCAAACGTCATGCAGCGTAGCTCTCATAGGTTCTGGAACTAGAGCCACACTCCTGGCTTTGAAGTGGTTTCCATCACATGCAGGCTTTACAGTTTGGTTCAATGGCTCTTAGCACCTTCACTATAAAAATTGCTGTAGCATCCCTGGTAGCTTCTAAAGTGCTCATTACCTTTAAACACATAGCAGCAGTGCTGAATACTCTGCATGGTCACTAAAATTAAAAAAAATAGACCTGATTTCTGGAAAATATCTTTCCCCCCCAAAGGCAACCAAATGGCTTTTGAACACACTTACATTTCTCCTGCTGTGCTCTCTAGTGAAATTTGCTAATTTCACATGCAGGGTGAGCTATATTTTACTTAATAATCCCAATTTAAATTTGAGCCAACATGAGCTGGCCAGCTTGCATGAAAATGGCCATGTATGTCAGTCAATTGAGGCCAAGATTTGTTGCGATAGTACAAACGCTTGTCCTACAAATGTCCAGTGATAACAATGGGAAACGGGGGAAGCAGAGTGTTTAATAGTGATGGTACCCTGCAACACCTGGGGAGTAACTGCACCCTGCAACACCTGGGGAGGTTGGTAGGGTTGCCAGATGGTTTAAAAAAAAAAAATACCGGACACACTTGACATTACATCACAATCTACATTACATCTTCCTTAGAAAATACCAGATATTTATATTTTCTCATTTATATTTTCTCCATTTGTTTCCCAAACGGAAAGTTCAAATACTGGACTGTCCAGTTCAAAACTGGACACCTAGCAACCCTACTTGTGGCATACTCACTAGTATTTGCCTGCATCCCACCTCATACATCAAACACTGCCACTCTTGAAAGGCTGCATGTTTTCCATAAACTGAACAGCACATTGATAGGCCTAGGGCATCTAAACAGGTGAGGAAAACAAGTGCAAAATGAGCATGGGAGGACCGCCCGCCCCACCATCATTGGTTAAAGGCATTTGTGGCATATTTCAACAGTAAGATGTTCAAGGCAGGTGCCCTTATTTATTCTGTACCTGTACTGTGTCTGGCACAATGGCTTCCCAGCTGCCATTAGATTCTCTAGGTCAGGGGTCTCAAACTCACAGCCCATGGGCCATCTGCAGCCTCAGCAGTTCCACAATCTGGCCCATGCGCACAACTCCTGGCACATGAGTCCCTGTAGCCATGAGGGGTTGTCTGCACCCTTCCCTCAAGTCCAGCCCCTGCTCTGCCTCTTCCCACCCCTGCTCTACCTCACCTCTTCCCTCTCCTGTTCTGCATTCTCCCTGCCCCGTCGCAACCCTTTCCTCAAGTCCCCTCCCACACAGAACATGGCCTCGGGGATTACTGTGGGGTCTGGTATGGGGTGGCAGCAAGGGTCAGCCCCTTCTACACTCACTGGCGTGTGCTGGAGGGGGGAACAGCCCCTCCCCATGGCCTACAGGCTGTCTGGGGGAGGCCAGGCTCCGAAGGTTTCCTGCCCTCTAACTGCCCCCTCTAGTGGCCCCCCCAGCCTGCAGGCTGTTGGAGGAACAAGGCTCTGGGGGCTCTCTCCCCCCCCATTGATACCCCACAGCCTGCAGGCTGTCTGGGGAGGGGGCAGGCTCTGGGGAATGTTTCTCCCCCCTCCAGCGTCGTCTTCCCCCTCTCCCCCCCCCCCCCCGCCATGAGGGAACAGGCTTCAGGTTTGGGGCAGGTCTCCTTACTGGTGTGCTGGCAGGGAAGATGGCGGAGCCCCAGCTCTGCTGGTCACTCTCTTGGTGCTGCAGCTGCCCCCAGTGGCTACTTTCAGTATCACATCCCTCCTCTCTCTGCTCCTCCATCTCCATGTTATGGGAAACAATCCCATTCCCAACACTTCCCATTTTCCAAGCACAACCAAACCCTGACCTTGGTTTAAGTTAGGGTAAGAGGAAGCTGCATACCAAATTTGGTAGTCCTAGCTCTTATGGTTTAGGAGGAATTCTTTAACAAACAGACACACTGTAAAATACACGTTGATGTATTGTTGAATCACAGCTAATCATGAGATTCTTCCAATGAGACCGGCTTATTGTAATCAGGGTCCTGCTACTGTGGGGAACTTTCCTGGCTTCTACACTACCCTGGTGAAATGGGGTAGTGAAAAGATCTGAGTCTCCACTCCCACTCTCTTTTACCCTTCCTGACCTCAAGGGTTAAGAACATAAGAACGGCCGTACTGGGTCAGACCAAAGGTCCATCCAGCCCAGTATCCTGTCTGCCAACAGTGGCCAATACCAGGTGTTCCAGAGGGAGTGAATCGAACAGGTAATGATCAAACGATCTCTCTCCTGCCATCCATCTCCACCCTCTGACAAACAGAGTCTATGGACACCATTCATTACCCAGACTGGCTAATAGCCATTTATGGACTTAGCCACCATGAATGTATCTAGTTCTCTTTTAAACCCTGTTATAGTCCTAGCCTTCATAACTTCCTCAGGCAAGGAGTTCCACAGATTGACTATGCACTGCGTGAAGAAGAACTTCCTTTTATTTGTTTTAAACCTGCTGCCCATTAGTTTCATTTGGTAGCCCGTAGTTCTTATATTATGAGAACAAGTAAATAACTTTTCCTTATTCACTTTCTCCACACTCATGATTTTATAGACCTCTATCATCTCCCCCCCTTAGTCTGCTCTTTTCCAAACTGAAAAGTCCCAGTCTCTTTAATCTCTTCTCATATGGGACCCGTTCCAAACCTCTCCTTTTTTAATGCCAGTATATCTTTTTTGAGATGAGGAGACCACATCTGTACACAGGATTCAAGATGTGGGCGTACCTTGAATTTATATAAGGGCAATAAGATATTCTCTGTCTTATTCTCTATCCCTTTTTAACGATTCCTAGCATCCTGTTTGCTTTTTTGACTGCCTCTGCACACTGCGTGGACATCTTCAGAGAACTATCCACAATGACGCCAAGATCTCCTTCCTGATTAGTTGTAGCTAAATTAGCCCCCATCATATTATATGTATAGTTGGGGTTATTCTTTCCAATGTGCATTACTTTACATTTATCCACATTCAATTTCATTTGCCATTTTGTTGCCCAGTCTCTTAGTTTGGTGAGATCTCACCCTGTGTGGCAGAGCCCTTGTAACCCCAACAAGGCTGGGCCCAGGATTCTTATTCTCTGCACTGCGTCTCAGGATCTGTGGTTGCAACTCTCCTCCAAACTCAGCCTGGGCCCCTGTTCTCTCCTTCACTTGGCCTCACTCAGTCTGACCTTGGCAAATCCAGCTCTCAGGACGGGACTCTCCCCAGCCTCCTGACTTACTCATTGGCCTCCTCGCCCTGTCATTCAGGCTGACCTGGGGCGTTGGCCTCTTCCCATTGTTCCTGGGCACTGTCAGTCTCAGGGTACACAGTGGTGCTATTTCAGAATAACGTCTGTTATCCCAAAATAGCGTTGTGTGCATCTTAACAGCACACCCGTTATTTTGAAATAATTTCAAAATAATGGGCAGCTTATTCCAGCTTCCTGTAAACCTCATTGCATGAGGAATAAGGAAGACGCCAGAATAGCACTCTTTTTCGAAATTTGGCGCTGTGTTTAGACAGCCTATTTTGAAATTGGGTGCTATCTCAAAATAAGCTACACAAATTGCTCAAATTAGCTCAGATTCCATAGCTTATTTCGAGCTATGCACAACTGTGTAGATGTACCCTCAGAGTTCTGATTTCTCATTGAACCTCCCCTTTCTTTTGATACTAGGGCTAGCCAGCCAAAAAGCCCACAGAGTTTTAGTAAGGTGCCAACAGTCCCCTTACCTTATCAAGATATGAAAGTCAACAGTCAAGAGGTCCAAACTAATCCTGTTGTTTTAGAGCAGTGATTCTCAAACTGTAGATCAGGATCCCAAAGTCAGCTGCAGACCCCTCCCCCCCCCCCCCCACACCATCTGGGACTGGAGTCAAAGGCCAAGCGCAGTAGCCTGTCTAGTGGGGCTCAGGTTACAGGCCCCTGCATGGGAATAAAGTCCTTGGGCTTTGGCTTTGGCCTTGCCACCCAGGACAGGGGGGATTGGGCTTTAGAGAGTGAATTATAACACCCGAATACACTCAGACAAATTTGTCCTGTTGGATAAATTTGTTGGTATTCTAAGATAAAGAGAATTGGTTGCATGTGGGATGCTGGGAAGAGGAGAGTGGGAATAAGTACGTAACAGAGACTTGTTCTTTAATTTAGCTTGTTTATTGCCACTGATATAAAAGTTTTTTTTAAAGTAGACAGCAGAACTCCAAGAGAAGTCTCTCGTATTACCATGGATAAATCACGCTGGTTGTAAGCAGACTGGTAACCGGTGTACAGATTTTCAAACTAGTTGCCCTGATCCCATTGATTCTAAGTGGGAACTGAGAGCCTAACTACCTTTTATACGTTTGAAAAGCCACCATCCGTCACCACAACACGGTCTGTGGTTTCAGCTCAGAGCAGAGCCAAAAGAATTGCATAACCATAAGGCAAAATAGTGGTGGAAATTTCATAGTATTGATCTATGCTGGTTGTTGTCCACATTTGTTTATATTAACATGATTCCATGCTAGAAACAAAAATCTGTCTCAACAGACACAAAATTCAGACCATTTAATAAACTCACCAGCAAAAGAGATTTTTCCTGGATAGTTTAATGCATGATTAAGACAGCAGTTCCCAAAATGTAAGTTGCACCCCAAAGACAAGCCAGCTTTGCGGTGGGGACAAGCCAGGTGAAGGACAAAGGAGCCTCTCAGCTGTCCTCCAGATCTCTGCTTGCTTGCTTTTTTCTAAATACATTTTTATCTGTTGTGGGTGTGAAGAAAACCTTGTAAGCATGACCCAAGTGCAGCAGTGTTTGCCAGGGCACCTGAAACTATAGCTCTGAAGTCTGAACTGCCGCATTCATTACAATCAGTGCTAACTCAGATGCCAGTGATGACAGAAATATCAATGCTGTTAAATATACCACTGTTGATTGCAGTGTGTGGAAAAGGAGAGGCTATGACATATTAAGAAAATCTACATAGTCTTACATCAATATTAAGAAATGATAAGTCAGGGAATACACACAGAAAGAGATTCTTACAAATCATGAGATTTTAAAATGTAATAAATGTTGGATTCTTTTTGTTTACCTTTTTAAAGTCTTTCTATTACACTTGGGTCTTATTTTCAAACTTTTTTCTCTACAACTATGATGGCTATGTTCCTTTTTTAAATATTTATTTACTTGGTTAATGAAAGCAAAGATTCTTCCACAATAATGGGAGTCCAATATCTGAGACAAAGGCTACATCTAGACTGCAAGCCTCTTTCGAAAGCCTCTTTCGAAAAAGAGTATCTAGACTACAACCAGTACTTTCAAAAAAGCAAACTGCTTTTTTGAAAGAGAGCACCCAAGCAGTCTGGATGCTCTCTTTCGTAAAAGCACAGTTTGCATTACATAGCACCTTTTTTTGAAAGAGCACTTTCAAAAAAAAGGAGTTCTTCCTCGTAATGAGGTTTTCTGCAGTCGAAAAAACTGCTGAGTTCTTTCAATGTACTTTCGAAAGAACGCGGCAGCAGTCTAGACGCAGGGGAAGTTTTTTCTAAAAAAAAGCCACTTTTTTTCGAAAAAACCCTGTAGTCTAGACACACCCAAAGAGAAACAAACTATCACAAAATCCATGATAAAAATCATAAAACTTGACAACGTTATACTATCTGCTCTGCACAACTACACATTTTTAGTAGCTCTGTAACAACTTGTGGTGAGACTTAGGTGAGGTGAATTGGTTTAATTTTCCTGAAAGGGGGCTCAGCTTTCAGTGCTTCAGTGGGTGGTAAAAATGAGTGCCATTCCTTTATAGGAATATGCCTAAATGGCCGATAACCTGTATCGGGCACAATGTGGACTCTGTCGAGAATCCTATTCCCTTTTTCATTATTCACTACTGTTGCCCATTGTTCAGTTGTCATGGAATTTTTCTGATGTGATAAAGTTCTTAGTAACCCTTTATTTAATTATTTCTTGTTGTGGGTGCTGAGCTTGGCATTCTCAGTATAAAAGTACCTCTCAACTTTCAGAATCTTTAGGGTTTTTTGGTTTTGTTACATGTTCCCATCCAAGGAGAGATCTTTATCTGGGATAGTGTGGATGAAAGTACTGCAAGTGTGGCCAAGGGTCAGTGTTCTGTTTTTAAGAATGCCCATACACATCAGAAAATTACTGCTGTTTCAGAATTAAAAAACATTGTCCTTTGAAAATGGTGTATAGCAGTACACTAAATAAGAGTGGAGAATAAAAATAGTTGTGTTTTGGATGGGAATACATTTACATGCAGATTTCAGACAGCACATTTTTATTTCTTGGAGTTGGACAACTTTATCTGCTCATTTTTAACCAGTGCCCCCTTTAAATTAAAAAGATTGAACTCCTTTTGCATAGGATATAACTACATGATTTCCTTTTTTTTCTCCCCTTCATCTAATATAGGCTACACATCACAGATGAGGCAGAACAGACTTTATTATTGTTTGTCAGTGAAAGGAGAGGACAGCTTCCTAGCAACAAAAAGGATGTCAGATATTGTCTTCAAAAGGAGACCATTTCATCCCATCTAGTTACAAGTGCCTTCCAATGAAAGCTTCTGTAGATATAAAAGTCTGCCAGCAGGGGGTCCCCCTCAAGAAGTGACCAAGTTTTTAAAATCAGTTATGCCCCTGGCAAACATTGTCGTCATCTACATATTTAGCTTGATCATTTTGGCAGGTTATGAAAAACTAAATGGTGCAAACACATGTGGCAGATGCTGTTCTCATGATAGTTGGGGAGCCTCTGAGCCTCTGTTGGGAGCATGCCAGGTTCATCTTGTACACTGAAGAGCATTATACTTTCAGGCTTTCTACAGCTTGCCCTTAGGGACTACTGTTGAAGTGGTAATAAAATTTAAAATGAGCTGCAGAAAGTCAACTTGTTGGTTGGCTTCAAGTGAATCTTTTTCATTATTAAACTTAACTTTAATGGAATATGTGTTGTATCTTGAGAGACTAAAACTAAATATGGTTGTTAGAAAGGTGTTTCTGTCTTAAGTATATTTATCTTATATATTTAAGTATATACATCTTGGTATATTTTTTCTTTTCCCATCTTACCTTTCTTTGACATTGACATTAAATGAAAAAAATTGAGATGAGTTAAGTTGTTTAAATATTTTGGGAAATTGTTCATTTTTATGTAGGTATGTATCTATCTTATTGGGATACAATAAATATATTTTAAAGTACATTTTTAAAGCAGCCCTTGGAGCTGTGTTCAGCTTCTGTAAGATTTCAAACCCCAAAATAGAGATGAAATCAGTCTTGGTAATGTTCAGGCAGTGTATAGCAAGATGCTCCTATGTCTGTCAATATGGAAATATAAAGGTGAGTAGCAGTGGCACTAAATATATGTATTGTGGAAACATCCTTCATTCTGTTTGGGGCCTGATGGTGCTGGGTGCTGTACAAACACAAAAGAGATAAGCCTTTACCTACCTAAAGAAATACAAGTGGAAGATGATGGTGAACAATTGGCAGAGTTCTGTTAGTAACATGCTGCAGTATTCACTGATTCATTAATATTTGAAGTCCAATGTAGTTTTTATTTATAGAAAAGTTGCTGATGGGATATATCACAAATCAAAATTTATAAAAGTTTTATCCTTTTAGAAAGCAACTGAATGATGGTTTTCTGTGGAAATTCTCCTTAACGTTTTATTCTAAAAATAAATATATTTATTGAAAGGACATTAGACCAAATACCATCAGAGTTACACATGCAATATTGCGCATTCATTAGAGCAATCCCACTGATGTGAATAGACTACCAGCTTCCAATTACACTGTTAATGTCTAAGGATTCCATAATCTGGCAAACATGCACATACGTAACTTTATGCTCTTCACTAGACCCCCTGATCTAAGTGAGATGACTTTGACATAAACAAAGTTAAGGATTTGCATAAATGTTTGCAGGATCAGATTATTTATCTGATGCCCATTTTTCTAATAAGTCACACTGATTCTTTTGGTCCTATTCTTTCTCCAGTGGATCATTTTGAGTCCCATTAACATTAATGAGACTGGCATGCACACATAACGCAAGGTATATTCTCTGCTTAATCTACAGATTAATAACAGCACAACAATTATGTTTCATTATATAGGAAATGGAAATAAAGAGCAGTTTGTCCTCCAGTTGTCTCAAGCTGCATGCATTGCATCTAATTATAATATCTCATTATGCCATTACAATAGATACTTTCATTTTTCTAACTTTTCACAGAAAAATGTGTAATGAATGCTTTCTGTCAGTAGACATAACATAAATGTTAAGAGAGTTTCTCATAGAACAGATTCAATTTGACTTCAGTGCACTAGTGGAAAGAACATATTGCAACGCTGTGGTGGCCTGTTTTTCTGGCCTTTATTAATCCAGAAACCTTAATGATGAACAACATTTGTGTCATTGTCTACACAAATTTAATTTGTTTATGCAGGAGTTCAGTTAATCCTGCAATCTGCTTTTCTCAAATGAGGACAGATAATGGAGACACCGTTCTTTACAGGTCTTCAGGCTTTTAAATTCTGATAAAATCAGGATTCTTCACTGGGTCTTGCCACAGCTCTGAATTAAGCCACTTTAAATGTAATTACTGAAGCTGGCTGTACATCAGGAACATCCATTAAAAGAATTGATTGACCATGTTGTTACGGGAGGCATTTTATGAACAAACGATCATGATGGGTCCAGAACTGTAATTTATAAAAGCCAAAAAGCAGGTAAATACTTTATTAGTGGTTAATGAGAGGTTCACTGGATAACTAAATTTCTTCTTTTTCAACCAGCTATTTCAGGGAACCTTGGTCCATGGCCATCTATCATGATCGGTTTATTGATCTTAAGAAAGAACTGCGCCAAATCCTAATATCCAGCCAGGTAAGAAAAATGAACAGCAAATGCATTTTGCTATTGGAGTAATTTGTTATTGTTGAGCACTTAGGTGTTTGCTCCCATTTTCCACTTTAAATTTCATTTTTTTCTGCTTTTTACTCACTTTGGAAAAGCCTAATTAAGATACAGTCTATGCAGCACAAGGGAGATTCAGTAAAGCCTGAAATGGCTCATTTTAATTATTTTTACAAATCTCAAAGATGCTAAGGTTTTTACATTAAGTTGTTCCATTTTTCTGTGCAGCATTTTTATACCACTTACATATTTTTAGTGCAACCTTGCCATGAAGACTTGGAATTCCCATTCCTTTAGTTCCTCTGCTTTCCATACAGTTTTGTTTACTTTTTTTGAGTAATGATATAAAAATACTGTCTATACCATCCTAAAATGGCAGATCTTGTGAGATGTAAATCTTTCTATAAATTCCTATGGGCACAAGCCATGTTGTTGATAAAGTGACAAAAATGTTTTTTCTGTAATAGATGAAACTCCCAAATATAGGGGAGGGGAGAAATTAAGACATTTGACAATGTCATTTGCACTGTAGACTTGAGCATAAATTCATAGTAATTTCTCTCTTTTTCCTCTTCAAGGGCATGTCTACACAAGGGAGTTATTTTGAAATAACTCCCCTTATTTTGAAATAACAAGGCAAGCGTCCACACTGCCAAACCTGTCATTTTGAAATAATTGGCTTGTTATTTCAAACTAATAATTCCTGCTTGTGAAGAGGAATAAGCTTATTTCAAAATAGCTATTTCGGGAGTTGTTATTTTGAAATAACCTGGTAGTGTAGACATAGCCTAAGTGTCTGACCCAAAGCTCATTTGAAGCTGATGGACACGTTGACACTTGATTCAGTGGACTTTGGATCAGCCCCAAAAGGCATAAAGTTGTAAACATATAATTTTCTCTAAAGAGGTTTTTCTTCCTACAGTCTAAATCTTGCTGCTGCCTAGTGAATGGTTTAATGCTGTTCTCCCATAGCCTTCAAAACACCCACTTTGCTTCTATTTTACATATCATGATTCTGTATTGCTCCACTACTTTTTAATGGGATTGCTGCATTTACCATACAAAATTGTTAACTGTGTATTGAGGTTACATCAGCCTAAGAAAGTCCCTAAGAAAGGTTGAAATAAAATACAAAGGTGTTGGATAGTATTGTCTCTTCTGTTTACATAATATGAAGAGTACGTAAGTGAAGTATTATTATTTCTATTTTCTTGAAAACAACTTATAAAGAACAGAAAATGAAATTCTAAACAAAAAAGTATGCCTGGAGGGTAGTAATTTTCTGCCCTGGTTCAGCAGTGTTTCCTGTATTGTAATGTGAACAATTTATCTCTTTTTGTGATATCTGTATTATGGTTTATGAACAGCCTGGAAAGGATGTCTTACGTATGTCAGGATTACAGACTCTGTCAGGCAATCTGTCTCTCATGTGAGTTAGTACACGTGTATATACACACACCTTCTCTCCCTCCCTCCCATTAAGATCATTGGGACTACTCCTATGAATCAGGATTACTCACATGAGAAAGGGGTTACATGATCAGGTCCTGTCCCTGACAGGGTAAATGCACATTTGTCGTTCCCTTTGTCTGTTTTTATTCTAATTCTCTTTACTCCAATTTTAACTGATTTTTAAGAAACAATGGGTTTAGTAAATATCTTGTAAACATATATCTAGTAAAGATGTTTTTGTGTTTGTGCAGCATTGACATGCTATCGAGTACTGAATAAACACATAGGCTGTGTCTACATTGGCCCCTATTCCGTAATAGGGATGCAAATATAGCACTTTGGAATAGGCAAATCCGCGGGGGATTTAAATATCCCCCACGGCATTTGCATTAACATGGCTGCCGCTTTTTTCCAGCTTGTAGATAAGCCGGAGAAAAGCGCCAGTCTGGACGTGATCCTCCGGAAAATATGCTCTTTTCTGGAGGATCTCTTGAAAGTAGGAATAAGAGATCCTCCGGAAAAGAGCTTATTTTCCGAAGGATTGTGTCCAGACTGGCGCTTTTCTCCGGCTTATCTACAAGCCGGAAAAAAGCGGCAGCCATATTAATGCAAATGCCGCGGGGGATATTTAAATCCCCCGCGGATTTGCCTATTCCAAAGTGCTACATTTGCATCCCTATTACGGAATAGGGGCCAATGTAGACACAGCCATACTGTACCCTTGACATATAATGAAAGTGTCTTTAAATGGTCTTTATATAATTTGGGAGCAGGAGGAAAAGGACCTTTCCTACCTCTTGCTCATATTCCAGTTGACCAAGACATTCAAGTAACTAAAATCAAATGTAACAAATAATTGACATTAGTAAGAATATTTAAAGAATGTAAATGTGCATATGTCAGAATTTCTAAGTTATGGTTACTGTAGAAAGTGGAAGTCAATTATGCACCCTAAAACATAAAATCCTTAATAAGACATACAGTAAAAAACTAAGACAGGCAGAAGAACCAACTTAGAGTCATTGTGGGGACCATGTCTGTGAACTTGTGCTTAAATTCTCAACCATAATGTACTTATTTGATGAGTCTCTTAGAGCAGTATTTATCTTCAAAAGCTGACTGATCATCCCTTAAATATTTACCCATTGTGTAGGATCACAGACATATTTATTTCAACATGTGATGCTCCAGCTATGAGGACATGCATATGATAGAGCTGGGTTTTTGCACCTCCATCCCCAAAATACAGAGGCATGGCGATGCCAAGTATTGCCACATTTAACCTGGAGGGCAGTTAAAAATTGCTGGGAGTCTCAAAGCCTGAGTTTGGCAGCTGGGCTTCCTGTGAGGGAGAAGGCACCTCAGAATGGATTCACAAAAACCTGCACATTGGGTGGTTCCTGCCTAAGCTGGCCAGTACAAGATGTCAGGGAGAGGGGTGTGTCCTAAGCCTTGTCCTTCTCAGTAAGTTCAGCACCTAAAATCAGAGAGGCGTCTTCTCTGACTTAGGATCCTCTGCTGCAAACCCTCCTCTGCATTTAGGCACCTATGCTGATTACATAAAAAGTTGGGAGGGGAAGGGAGAATAGAGAACATCCCTCATAACTTTGAGCCCAGTGGTTAAGGTACTCACCTGAGATGTGGGAATCCCCCTCTTCAAGGGGGGCAAAGGAATTTGAATGGGATTCTGTGTCTCGGGTGAATGCCTTAACAACGGACTATGGAGTATTCTGATGCTGGGTTCCCTCAGTCTCTCCTGTTGATGTTGTCACACTGTGGATAAATAAAATGGGATGTAAGTGACCAGTCAACTATCCAATAAGAAAATGCTGATCGGATAGTTGACTAGTGACTCAACTAATCGCTTTCCTCGCCGCCTTAATGCCCAGCCCCTTAATGCCTCTATCAGGGAAAGGCAGCAAGGGAGGGGAGCAGAATTCGGTGCTGGGGGGAGCTGACTTTAAAGCCAGTTCCCCCAGCACTGTCTCTCCATTGGGGAGAAGGGGCAGGGGTGTAGTGGGGAACTGGTGGCGCTTCCGCCTTTGAAATGTAGCAAGAGCAAGGCACTGCCGGGAGCGTGGGACTGCTCAAACTGTTCTCTGCTGGCCCCATGCTCCTGGAAGTACTTTGCTTTTGAAATGTACAAGAGCACTTCAGAGCGTGGAGCCAATGGGGAACTGCTTGAGTCCCCTGCTGGCCATGCTCCCTGCAGTGCTTCCATCTTTGAAATGTAGCAAGAGCTGACAGGCACCCTTATCGACTAATCGACAAGTCAATGCAAATTACTTCGATTGTTCAATTAGTTGATTAATCTAAATTTAACATCCTCATAACTAGAGCAATGGAACTAGATCCTGAGTCTTCCACCTTTCAATTACATGCTTTGACCACCAGCTCCACTAACTTCATGCTTGTGTGTGCTCTCCCTCTCTCTCTGGCCCGGAGATTCTTTCCTTATTTATCCATAAGAACAACTCAACAGGAGAGCTCCATGGCGTCTCACATTAGACTGTCCTCACCTGAGATGTGGCAGACACCTATTCAAATTCCATCTTTCTCAACCACGGGGCTAAAAGTTAGGAGGGAAGTCCTTCCCAATCCATATTGTGTAAGCTCACATGCAGAGGCCTGATCTGATAGACTATGTCTTTGTATGCTTTATGTGTGGGGCCCTGCAATGAGTTAAGCAAAGGAAAGTTTACTTTTCCCCAATTCATGCATTGTTCTAGGGCAGTGGTTCTCAAACTGTGATCTGTGGACTCCTTCCAGCTGGTCCATGGCTCGAGCTCAGCTTCCCCCTCCTTCCACCCTGCCTCCTTCTCCCTGCAGCAGGGAGCCCACGCTGCACCCTTCCTCCCATGAGATTGGAGCGCTGGCTTCCCTAGGTGGGGGAGAAGCCCCAAGCCTCCCCACTGGATCTGCCTCATGGGGAAGAAGTAGATCAACATGAAGTCAGAAGCAACTCTGCATGCTGCCACTTCTCCTCCCCCTTCCCTACCTGGGGAAACAGCAGTGCATTGACACGCTGCCTGGAGGCTTTCCCCACTGCTCCCATTGGCTGGATTCTGGCCAATACCCCCGCCCTGTTCCTGAACCCTCCCTTCTGGCCATGTACTACACTTTGCCTTGCTCTTGCCTCCTCCCCCCTACTTCCAGTCTGCTCCTGTACCCCTTCTCCCACCCAGACCTCGCACCCTCACCCCCTCCTGCAGCCCATCTTCCTGTCCACATCTGCACTCTCACCCCTCTCCCACTCACTGGCAGCCCTGTCCCACACGCTGAACCCCACATTTTTGTCCCCACCCCAAAGCCTGGAGTGTCCACAAAATCCACTAACCCCGAAACCCTAGAAAAGTAAATCCAGCCCATGGGAAACCTCAGTCCTTCCTGCTCCCCTCCGTTGCCCCACGGGGCTTGAGCTAGGGATGTTAAAATTGGATTAAGCAGCTAATCAAGTAGTCAGTGGACTTTCCATCAACTACTCAATTAGTCGATAAGGGGGGCAGGGCGCTTGCTATCCCTGCTACACTTCTGCAGAGGTGCAGCGAGGAACCCAGGGTGAGCGGAGACTCAAGGGCCGTGTCCAGACTCGGGGTTTTTTTCGGGAAAAGTAGCCTTTTTCCGAAAAAACTTCCCCTGCGTCCAGACTCAAGCCGCGTTCTTTCGAAATTAAATCGAAAGAACGCGGCTTTTCTTTCGATGGTGGTAAACCTCATTTCACGAGGAAGAACGCCTTCTTTCGAAAGTTCCTCTTTCGAAAGAAGGCGTTCTTCAATGTAAATAGGGCTTCTTCGAAAGAGAGCATCCACACTCGCTGGATGCTTTCTTTCGAAAAAGCAAGCCGCTTTTTCGAAAGTTCAACGTGCAGTCTAGACGCTCTCTTTCGAAAGAGGCTTGCAGTCTAGACATAGCCAAGCAGAGGCACAGCAGTCGAGACTCAGGGCGAGCGGGGACTGCTTGAGTCAGCAGGAGGCCACACCTGAGACACGATGCCTGGGAGAGGTGTTGGGTGTGAAAGCAAGTAAGTGCCCCCCCCCACCTCATGCTGAGACCCCACATCCCTACCGTGCTCCTGCACCACTCCCCACTGAGACCCTGCACTCTCCCCTTGGCCAGACATACCACCGCCAGCGTATTCCTACACTCTCCCTCCTGGCCAGACACCCTATCCCCACCATGCTCCTGAACCCACCCTTGCTCTTGCACTCTCCCTCCTGGCCGCACAGTGCAACTTCCCTTGCTCTTGCCCCCTCCCTCCAGCCATATATCCTACTTCCAGTCTGCTCCTGTGCCCTACCTCCTCCCCAGACCTCACACCCTCACCCCTCCTGCAGCCCATCTCCTACCCACATCCTGCACTCTCACCCCTCTCCCATTCACTGGCAGCCCTGTCCCACACACTAAACCCCTCATTTTTGTCCCCACCCCAAAGCCTGGAGTGTCCACAAAACCCATTAACCCTGAAATCCCAGGAGTAAATCCAGCCCATGGGGGGAAGCCCTGAGCCTCAGTCCTTCCTGCTCCCCTCACCCCCTTGCTCCATGGGGCTGCAGCTAAGGATGCTAAATTTCAATTAATCAGCTAATCAAGTAGTCAATGGCATTTCTAGCGACTAATCGATAAGGGGGGTGGGGCACTCACTATCCCCACTGTGCCTCTGCCTTTGAAATGTAGCAAGAGCCCCATGGGGTCTTACATTTAAAAGGCAGAGGTACAGTGGGGAACCCAGGGTGAGTCCCCGCTTGCCCTGGGTCCCCCCGTACCTCTGCCTTTTAAAAATAGTAAGAGCCCCTGTTTGAGGGCCTGCTCGCACTGTTTCCCCACTGTGCTTGTCTCCCCTGCATTCCCAGGGAGATGGTGCTTGAGGGAACTAGCTTTTAAGCCGGCTGCCCCCAGCACCGGCTCCTGCTCCCCCTTGCTGTCTCTGAAACAGAGGCAGCAAGAGTGGGAAAGCAACTAGTCGAGTAGTGACTCATGGGCTTATCGGGTAGGTGCTTACATCTCTAGCTGGAGCACCAGAGGAGTGAGGTGTTGTAGTTGGGGGCCATATCAGTGAGGGTTGAGTGTTTTTGGAGGTTTTTTTTTTTGGCTTCTCACTTGTGTGGTCTCCACCTGATTTTTCTGTGGGTCAGTGGCCCCCAACCCAAAAAAGGTTCCCCATCCCTGCCATAAATAAAACAAACATTGAAACTGGTTATGTTGGACATAAATTAATATTTTACTTTATTTAAAATGAAGTTTGATAAACTAACATGAGAAAGTTAAAGCACTTTAATAATTTAATATTTCCTTTCTTACTGATTAAATTAAACTGTTCTCCCTAATTGCAGCACTAGCAAAATGGCTCAGGCATAGTTATGTAATTAACAGTGAGTTTCCATTAGCAACTAGTGGTCCATGGAAAGGTTTGCATTGAGCCAGGTGGGCTAAAAAGTTTGAGAACCATTGCTCTGGGGCTTAAGTGTCCAGACATCTAGGCTACGTCTACATTGGCCCCTTCTCCGGAAGAGGCATGTTAATTTCCAACTTCAGAATAGGGAAATCCGCGGGGGATTTAAATATCCCCCGCGGGATTTAAATAAACATGGCCGCCGCTTTTTTTCCGGCTTGGGGAAAAGCCGGAAAAAAGCGTATAGACTGGCGCGATCCTCCGGAATAAAGCCCTTTTCCGGAGGATCGCGCCAGTCTAGACGCTTTTTTCCGGCTTTTCCCCAAGCCGGAAAAAAAGCGGCGGCCATGTTTATTTAAATCCCACGGGGGATATTTAAATCCCGCGGGGGATATTTAAATCCCCCGCGGATTTCCCTATTCTGAAGTTGGAAATTAACATGCCTCTTCTGGAGAAGGGGCCAATGTAGACGTAGCCCTAGAGCAGGGCTACAGTGCACATACACAGATGGGAGAAACATAGGTGCCTAGGGAACTTTCATTGCAAAACTTTAGGTGCCAGGTGAGTTTAGGCTCTCACCTGGCACCTAAGTACATACCACTTATGTACAGTGGTAGTTCAGCAGGGATTTTGTGAACCCCAGTGGGACCAGATTATGGGATTTAGGCACCTGAAGCGGCACTTAGGCACCTGTGACCTATTGTGACTGTAGCAATGGCTGCTAGAAAATTGGATAGTGTGCATATGCAGGAATAGCTTTTCAAGCACTTGTCCTCAACAAGAACTGCTAGCCTGGTTTTCAAATGACAGCTGCAATTGAGCAGAAAATCTAGCAAATTTGACATTTAAAAACATAAAATTTTCTGAACTATCTGAGCACCAGAAATGAATCTGGAAATTCAATTTCTAAGAAGTTCAAACATTAAAATTGTTGTTTCCTCACCTAAGACATTTGTCAGATTTCATGCATACATTATATGTATATCTGTCTGTAAACACATAGGCTATGTCTACACTGGCGGGTTGTTGCGCCAGAAGTATGCAAATGAGGCTAAGCGTGGAATATCGCCAAGCCTCATTTGCATACCTAATGAGCTGTCATTTTTGCGGAAGAGGCTCTTGTGCTAGAAGAAGCTGTCTACACTGCCCCTTCTTGCGCAAGAAAAACCCTCTTGCGCAATGCCTCTACACTGATTATTTTCAGGAATAACGGCATTGCGCATGAGTGTTTTTCTTGCGCAAGAAGGGGCAGTGTAGACAGCTTCTCCTACTGCAAGAGCCTCTTCTGCAAAAATGGCGTCTCATTAGGTATGCAAATGAGGCTCAGCGATATTCCACGCTTAGCTTCATTTGCATACTTCTGGCGTAACAACCCGCCAGTGTAGACATAGCCTTACTGTTGCCTTTTGCTGTAATCACGTGAGAATTTTCAGCCCAAAAGTTCAGTTTTAAACAGATTCATCCCTGAGTTTATGGGCTTGGCAAAGCATCCTTTGAGATGCAGTGACACTGCATTCCCGCAGTGTGTTAAGCCCTCCGCTGCTTTCCTGTTAGCCATTGCTACCAAACACCCGCTTCCTCAAGCAGGGAATGTGGTAACCAGCTGGCTCTAGATTTGTTGCCAGGGTTTTGACTGACCAGCATATAAAGAGAATGAAGGGTAAAGGCAGGCTTAGTTGGCTGCCTCAAATCCTCAAGCTCCGATCTCCAAACCACCGAGCCCTAATGTATCTGGGCCTTGAAGCCTGTAGCTGATCTAGGCCCCTCCAGTTGTACACGGCATTTAGTTCTGTTAGGTTTATTTCTGCAGTGCTGTTTGCAAATACTGCTGTGTGCAGCCAGCCTGTCTGCCGGGGTGCGAGGCTGCCCAGTCGTGGCCTGGCATCCAACCAGTCCTGAAGCAGCGCCCCCACCCCACCAGACAAACGGCCAGGTCGTAGCGGCTGGCGCGTTGCACGGTGGCATGGAGTCAGGCCCGTGTCTCCTCTCACTCTGTCGGCAGGCGGAAGGCCTTCCCTCGCTGGAGCAGCTGGTGCACCAGGTCGTGGACAGGGAGCTCGTTCTCTCCGAGAAGCCCAAGAAGTACCTGAAACGCGCCTTCCAGCAAAGCGTCTCCAGGCGGCTGGTGCAGGGGAGCGTGCTGAGCTACCTGCGCTACAACCAGTACCACCTGCCCATGTACGCCTGGCCGGGCGTGGTGTAGCGCGCCGCGGCCGCAGCAATAAAGGCCCGCTCGGCACAGGACGGCCCGGCTGCTTTGTCCGCGCGGGCGGAGGGGCGCGGGGCGGCTGGAAGGTGCCCGCGGGGAGGTGCCCAGCAGCGGCGGGGTTAACGCCCCGGCCCAGACAACCCGCCGGCCAATGGCCGCCGGCACCGCGCTCGCAGCCGGCCAATCCGGGGCGGGGCGCCCGAGGCGGGAAAGCCGAAGCCGGGCCCGGGGCAGGGTGGGCGCTGGGGCGGCAGGTGCCGCGCTGTGCGAGCGGGCCGGGCCCGGGCGTGCGCCAAGTGCCGGGGCGGGCGCGGGGCAGCGGGCTCCTCGGGGCCTTGATGGGGCGGGCGCCCTGAGCTGCCCCGGCCAACGCCGCCCGAGCCGCGGGGAAGGAAACGAGCCCCCCGCGGGCCAGGGCGCCCGTGGGAAGCGCCGCGCCTGCCCTGGGCGCGCCCTTTGCGCGGCTGCTGTCCGGGCGCCTGGCGAAGGCGCGCAAGCTGCGCCGCAGAAACCGGTGCTCGTGCCTGGCGCCCAAAGTGAAGCGCGCTGGGCGGGCGAGGGCGCCTGGCGCTCGGGGACTGGCTGGTCCCATGGCTCACAAAGCTCGGCCTAGGCGCGCCCGCATCCTGCGCGGCGCAGAGCAGGAGCGGGCTGGCTACTGAACACGGCTCTGGGGGCAGCAACGCGCTCGCGGGTGGGCTCCGGCATCGGCCGAGGACAACAGCGTTTCTGGCGCGGCTCCTGCACCAAACCCGCAGCCGCTGGAACTCGCCTGCACCGATCGCCGCACCCGGAGGCGGCTGCACGGGGCTTATTTTGTAAAAGCGTACGTGGCACATGAAACTGTACCCCTGCTGTACCCCCCTAAAAACGCCTGGCACTCAGTGAGCTTTGCATGGCGGCAGTGGCTGGCTAATATAAGTGAAGATGCTGCCATAACCCCAGCACGCCTGTGAGGTTTTTTTCCTGTACAAATAATAAAACCAAAAAAGAGGGGTGGGGAGAAAAGTTAAAATATTCTTTTCTGCGGAAGATGTAAGACACGTCTATCACTATTCAGACATAGCAGGGACGGGGGGGGGCGGCTAAAAACCGAGGGGGGGCATAGCCATGTGTGAGTAGCTGTTGATTGTTTTCTGGTTGAGAGAAGTGATGATAAGATTGGGCTAAAGTGTACATTGCTCGTGTAACCTGCAGCTGTATGCTAATGATAATGGAAACAAATCCACTGCCTCCCCCATTAAACAGGGAGGAGGCAGGGAAGCACACATCACTGAACAAATACACTCGCACTAGACAAATAAAATACACACACATACATACACCACAACCACGAGAGAAAGAA
The DNA here is from genome assembly GCF_052426305.1 of Pelodiscus sinensis. Lineage (NCBI taxonomy): Eukaryota > Metazoa > Chordata > Testudines > Trionychidae > Pelodiscus > Pelodiscus sinensis. The sequence continues at coordinate 197,351,495 of NC_143054.1, forward strand.
AGGAGAAAGGGGTAACCGAGTCGCCAGTATGTGGCTCGGTGCGCTCCTCTCAGTTATGCTCTCCTACTTATCTTTACAGGATATTGGCTGATCATTCGGTTTTAGGACATGCTTATTGGGGAGGCTCAAGGAAATCAGTGCTGGATTGCTGTGTGGCACGAATGGAAGGTAACATAATCTGGAGGGCGTTTGTCACGCTGGTCCTGCAACAAATGCCATCGAGTGCTGGCCGCTCACACTGACGTTTCTTCCCAGAAACGGGGATCAATTACCCACCTTGGGCTGAGAACCCCAAACTTCCCCTTCATTTAGGCCTTTAGGCATAAACAAGTCGCCCTAAATAGGCCACTTAAAAGAGAAAGCTCTGCTACCCAATATACTTTGCGTAATAAAAGAGCTACTCTCTTCTCCCCCCCCCAACTACCCCCTCCCCAAAAAAGCCGAATAATGGGAGCAGATTGCCATTGGGGATACTTGAAACTTAAGCAATGGAAAATACTTCAGGTCTTTTTCTTCTGGTAGCTGGGTGAAATGGAACAGACTCGTGGGCTCTTTCTTGTTTTCTCTCGCTTTCATGTAGTATTCTTTTGTGTGTAATTATTTAAACGGGAGATCCATAGCAGCTTTATGCTAATCTGCTGAACAAAGGGAGCGGGGCGGGGGGGCGGCGGGGGAGAAGGGAAGGTGAATAGAAGGCGCTGGGCCGGGGGAGGGGGGAGCGGGCTGAGGGATTCGCGTGTCTCTCGCGTGGCCCTCAGACAGACACAACAATCGCTAATTCCTGCAAACGCGCTGCGCTCGCTCCGAGCCCCAACGCGACCCGGGTCAAACAGTAGCAACCGAGCCCATTGTTTGAGCGCCATGCAACAATGGGGTTTAGAAACCTGACGAGCCGCTCTGATTGCAGCCTACAAGGGGGAGAGGGGTGGGTGTAGGGGGTAGTGGTGTTTCATTATAACTCTTATGCACTTCTCTGCAACCTGCCAGGTGTGTAAAACATTCATGAATCTGATGAAACTGTCTGAGTGCAACTTACAAGTGTGTGTGTGTGTGTGAGAGAGAGAGAGAGAACAGCTGACTGCAAACAACTTGATACTTACACCAAGAAGGGGGGAAATATAGATTTAAAAAAACTAATGGTAGATGGCTCTGCTCTTTGCACGTCATCTATCGCTTGGGTCCCTGGCCCCTGTCAGGGCTGGGAATGGGTGAAAGGGGAGGGCTCACTTGACATACCTGTTCTGTTCACTCCCTCGGGCACCTGCCACTGGTCACTGACAGTAGGACACTGGGCTAGGTGGACCAGTGGCCTTTCTTATTTTCAACTCTGGGTTTGTTCCTCCAAACGGGTGGGGCAGGCTGCTGCAGTGTTCAGTAACCAAAGCTCCTGCGCCTGACGGCTGACGGGGGGGGGGGGGGGGGGCAGGATTAAGTTAAAATCATGAGTGAAGTAGGCAAATCGGTAGCTGTGAGGGGCTGACAAACGGTTCAGCTGTTCGCTTCGATGCGCTCTCAGTGACATTCAAATAGCAAACTCTTCGGCCCCGGGGCTGCCCCCGCATCCCACCCCAAATGCCTCATTACAGGACAGGCTAATGAGGGATCTTGTAGGAACGCGTCTCCCCAAAAGGAAAACGCCTTGCAATTGTGCTGTGCTGCCACCGACTCTTCAGTTTGGCAGAATACAAGCCAAACACAACGAAAGAAAAAAAATCCCACAACACAACGTGCCTTATTCTGCCCTCTCCTCCCCCACCCCAAATTGCAAATCGTGGCGCTGAAGGCTGGATCTCTTTGTCAGGGCCGGGCTGGGTTTCAAACAGCAATGTATGATGGGGGGAGGCTTATGGGCTGTGCCACGCAGGAGGTCAGACTAGATGACAGCCGACTCCCCGGACTTGAGGAGCCATGAAATATTCCCTGTGCAAATTCCCACATATGCCGTTGGCCTCGTCTTGCTTGTGAAGGGAAGTTGGCGCAAACAAAGTGGCTTGTGAGAGAAGGGGAGGGGGCAGTGTGGACTCAGCTGGGAATCCCGGGGGGGGGGGCGGACACGTGGAAGTTTGCTGCCGAAAACAAAGCGTTCAGTGGGGCGATGGTCCCTCTGTAGCTGCAGAGGGACCGTCACTCCGCTAAAACGCTTCACACATAACGGTTGCGGATCCGGACACGATTGCCTTTTGTGCACGGCTGTTTAGTGCGGTGGCGCGAGAGCCGGCGCCCGTCCTTAGCACGGGTACAGAGGCGAGCCCAGGCCTGGCCCCTCAGACTCTCCCGGCGAATACGCCTTTCGCGTGGACCCCAAGCGGCGTTGTAGGGTGCGCCCGAGCTGTAGTGCGAGACAGCCTAGAGCCGGCCGCAGCTCCCTTGTCAGACCTTGCAAACTGCTGCACCTGCTTTTGAAGACGTGTCGCTCCCGCTCTCGCTTCCTCACCCCTCCTCCCCAGTATCCCCCCCCCCCCGTTGTTGTGAAAATTAGTGTAGAAGACTTGTACCTTTCAAGTTGCAATTCATCTTTACCGGGCACAACTGAAAGCAACGAGAGGCCTTTTTATTTATTTTTTTCAGCTGGCTGGAGCTAGTAAAACAACAAAAAGAAACGGATCCTTTGAATCTAACTGTGTCAATAGGGTTCAATAGATTCCCTTTGATTAATTCATAGCACCGTTTGAATCCGCTGTGCTGCAGCGGGTTTCTGATTTATTTTTGTGGGTGTTTTTTCCTTTCCTTTTACACCTAAGCTTTTTTTATGGTAACATATTTTGACTTACAGTATAATTTTTAAATGACAGAGTGCACATAGGACCGGAACAGCTACAAAAACTAGCCGATATGGCTCCTGCAAAGTAGTAACAGTCGCAGAAAGTAATTGGCGGGGAGGGGGGGGGGGGCTGTGCCTTTATCACTGTTGTATCCGCAACGTGAATCGGGATTAAAACGTCTAGTAAATAACATCAGTTGCATTCGGCTTAGCAGGCATTTCTGGCTGGTTGCTATGTAGACGGGACGAGACCTGGTTTGAGCAACGCCAATCCGAGGGCGGAGAGCTGTGGGTAAATGAAGGCGTTAAAAGCGGAGTTCCTCCATGGTTCTCGTTTTGCACAATGGTCTCATTAGATATTTGTCTGCGGGCCAATGGCAGGCACCATATGAATTGTGACACCAGGTCTAGCGCGCATTAGGAGCTCGGCGCTACCTTAAATTCCCAGTCCTGCAGCCACGCGCGTGCTGCCCCTAACTTTATCCCCGCGACCATAACGCCTGGGCGGCACGCGACCCGCACCATTTCTCTGCAGGTCCCTGCCCAAGCCTGGCACCGCGCAAAGAAGGGCCCGAAGTAACCCGCCAGCAACCGTACCGCCGTGTAGCTTGACTAGCGAAGCTCAGCGTCGGGGTACGGGGCGGGGTAGGTTTTTGCTGCATGTCTACCAGGGGTTGGGGAAATCAATGCCGCCTTTTCCCCCTTAATCCCTCCCCTGCGTTGGTCTCCAGACAACATTAAAAGGCAGCAGCTCTGGGGAGGTGTCAGCCCATCCCCGTGTAACAGGTATTATTGCAGACTTTGGTCCATGCGTTTCCTCGCGAATACTTCTACCGGGTTTGGGAAGATAACGCCTTTTGCGTCCCACATTTAGAGGCTGGGGGCAGGGAGGGAGTATCGGGGTGGGTTGTTGGTTTATTAGTTCTTGTGATTTTTTTCGGAGAGGAAAGTGCTATTGCAGCCGCTGCCTTGTGTTGGTGGACAGATTCCCTCCCTCCCCCCCCCCCCGCTCCCCACATCTCCCCCCGCCCCAGCCCCGCAGCACGCGTCTCTTTCTCGTCCAGATTGGCCGCGGGTCGCATTCAATAGAAAGAGGTTAATTTCCTTCACAAAGGTGAAGGGGGGTGAGGCTTTGGGAAGCTACTGTGCAGAGACAGACAGACCCTTTCTTTATTTTTAGCTACTTGATTAGACCCCTTGATTTAGCATCTGATGTCAAACAGCAGACAAAATGCACCAACTGAATTAAAATGCATGAGCCCGCAAAGGATCATGTAAAAGAAGTTTGCCAGACTGAAGAAGATAGCTAGCTAGATAGATAATTTTAAAAGATAAACTGAGGTTACCAGATTATATTAAGTGAACAAAGCTTCTTTTGCCAGAATGAGCAATTATACTGTCGATAATTTAAGTTATTTAAATTACGTAACAAGGATTTTTGTTGCAATTAAAGCCCCCACCCCTAAAAAAGGTCATGTTCGCCTCCCGAGCGCCCAATCGCTTCCATTCCAAAATGCACCAAATCAACAATTTGCTTTACTGATTAAAAAACAGTTTATTTAAGGTCAGAGCTTTTCGAAGATTCCGAACCATTCAGCGCTGGATTTTAGGAGACCTTCAGACTAGAATAACCAGTTTTTAAACCCTTAAAGTATCCGCTGCTAATCAAAATACCAACATGCATGTTACTCCTCGAAATGGCTTCCCATCACTTCCCTTGGCAGTACATGTAAGGTCCTGATTTTCAGACGCCAGTGGCAATCCCCTAAAATGTTTTGTTTGCAATTACTGCCACCGCACACCTCCTCTCCCCCCTCCCCATCTCATCCCAGCGCCATTTCAGCATTTCCATGGGGTGGGCAGCTTTTAAACAATTCAGAACCTACATTTTCTTTCTCTTCTCTCCCCCCTCCTGCCCTTCCCTTTCTCCAGTTTGCATATTGAACTCTCCTGACATATTTCTGACCATTCTTCTCCTTTGTTGCTATTTTGCTCCAGAACCGCGGGTAATCCCCCGGTGGGAGATGCTGCTCATTGTCATGCTGATGGACATGTCCATTTGGCAGATCGGTGCCCCCCGGAGGAGACACACAAAGGCCAGGCACGTGTGCCTTCCTATAGAAAACCATCAGACCGTGAAAAGAGGAGGGGCCAGGCGTGTGCCTTGAGCCGGGAGGGGCCAGAAGGAAAGGGGGGAGGAGGGGGAACGGAGCGCGGGGCGGGAGGGGGAGGAAGGGAAGGAGCGAGGCCGGAGAAACCCCTCAGGTACATCTGCTGCACCTAGCCAGCGGCCCCGCTGTCCCTGCCCCTTTCTGCGAGCCTGCGCCCTCCCACACCGCACTCGCGGGGAGCCGCGGGCCGCGCTGATTGGCTCGGCGGCGGAGCAGCCGGCTCGAACAATGGCATCCTCTCCCCTTAAAAAGAGGGCAGCGATCCGGGCCGGGGCAGACGGGACCTGCTCGCGGGGCGCCCACCAGAGCGCGTCGGGGGGCTGCTGAGCCCGGCCCGGATGGCAGGAGCCGGAGCAGGGAGCCGCGCCTGAGCCGCCCGACGCACCAGCCTTCGCCGCGCCCCCAGTGCCTTCCCCGCCGCCAAAGATGCCCCGCGGCTTCCTGGTGAAAAGGAACCGGAGGGCCACGCCGATCTCCTACCGGGTCCGCTGCGGCCAGGAGGGCGAGCCCGGGCCCGCGCTGCTGCTGTTCGCCGGCTGCTCCCCGCCGCCCCTCCCCGATCCGGCCGCCCCCGCCGCGCCCCGGGAGCCGCCGCCGCCCCCCACGCCGGTGCCCTTCGGCACCCCCGAGGCGGCGTGCCAGGCGCTGTACAGCCCCACGCGGCCGGTCAGCCGGGAGCACGAGAAGCCGTCCCTGGAGCGCAGCGTCAACCTGGGCTCGCCGGTCTCCGCCGAGTCCTTCCCGGCCGTGCCCGGCCCCACGGACCCGCTGCTCTTCGCCCCGGCCGAGCTCAAGCTGTGGGCAGCCGAGCCCGCGGACACGCAGGGCCGCAGCGGCCCGGCCAGCGCCAGCCCCGGCAGCCTGCCCGCCCTGCCGCCCCCCGCCGCCGGCCGCCCCCAGCCCAAGCGGCCGCCCGCCGGCGCGGAGCCCGCCAAGCACAAGCCGCCGGCCGCCAAGAAAGCCAAAGCCATGCGCAAGCTGCACTTCGAGGACGAGGTCACCACGTCGCCCGTGCTGGGGCTGCGGATCAAGGAGGGGCCGGTGGAGCCGCCGCGGGGCGCCCGGGGCCCGCTGGGCGAGTTCATCTGCCAGCTGTGCAAGGAGGCCTACGCGGACCCGCTGGCCCTGGCGCAGCACAAGTGCTCGCGCATCGTGCGCGTGGAGTACCGCTGCCCCGAGTGCCACAAGGTCTTCAGCTGCCCGGCCAACCTGGCCTCGCACCGCCGCTGGCACAAGCCGCGGCCGCCCCCGCCGGCCGCCAAGGCGCCCGAGGAGCCGCCCAAGGAGGCCGGGGGCGGCAGCGGCTGCAGCAGCGAGCGGGACACGCCCAGCCCCGGCAGCAGCGGCGGCGCCGGCGGCTCGGAGTCGGGCTCCGAGGAAGGGCTGTACGAGTGCCCCTCCTGCGCCCGCCGCTTCCGCCGCCAGGCCTACCTCCGCAAGCACCTGCTGGGCCACGAGCCGGCCCCCGGCCCCGAGAGCCCCGGCCCGGCCGCCAGCGAGTGCCACCTGTGCCCGGTGTGCGGGGAAACCTTCCCCAGCAAGGGCGGCCAGGAGCGGCACCTGCGCCTGCTGCACTCGGCGCAGGTCTTCCCCTGCAAGTACTGCCCGGCCACCTTCTACAGCTCGCCCGGCCTCACCCGCCACATCAACAAGTGCCACCCCTCGGAGAACCGGCAGGTCATCTTGCTGCAGCTGCCCGTGCGCCCTGCCTGCTAGGCCGGGACCCGGCCGTGCCTTCTGCCCCCGGCCCGGGCGGCAGCCCCGCGGAGATCCGGCGCCCGGGTTGCTTCTAGATGACAACAAAGGGGCTGGGGAAGCGAGACTAAAATCCACTTGTGCCAGTGTCTCCTTGGTGGTGCGTCCTTCCTCCTCCTCCCAGCTCAGCCCCGCTCTGAGCGCTAGCGGGACCGAGGTCCCCTTAGAAAGTCTCTCTGGTTTTCCTCTGCCCCATCCCCTCTCTCTGTGTACGTAGCTTAGGGGTTGAGTTGGTTGGTTTGTTTTTTAAAGTCAATCTCGAAGAATAATGCCTTTATATTTCACAGGCTGTAAATCGAATTTACCACATGATTAGCTTTATTATGGCTTGTGAACTGCTGGAAGCTGGCTTTACCCCCCGCCCCCTTTTTATGTGAACAAATAAAACTGCTTAATTTTGTTTTCTTTAGTATAGCCACAAATGCCTTGACTCTACTGTTGATGGTCTCCAGAAAATGCTGTAGAAACTGCCTTAAATATTACCTGCCAACTTTTTCTTTTTTGTTTTTTTTCGGTTGTTTGTCCGTAGCGAGGTAGAATCATGAGCTGACGATATGTATATGTTGATTTGAGTAATTGTTATTTATTCTTTATTTATTTATATTAATTATGAAGATTGATATTATTTGATCGTGAATATTTTAATGCGCTTTCCCCCGCCCCCTTCTTACCATTTCACTGTGCATTTTAGAAGAAGATCTTGTTCTGAAGGGATCTGCTAAAAGGTTTTAACTTTTCTACCTAGAATAACACACAAACTTGACCATTTTATCCTGCACCGAGGGCGTAGACAGCTCCGGTGCAACCGACAGCTCTTACTTTTAGATGCAATCTCTTTTCTACACACATTATTTTCTTAACTGTTAGCTATTTATAGAATGCTTCAATAGAACTGTTTCAACTGTATAACTATTTACTATTCAAATAAAAATATTTTCAAATTCAAATACACATCCTGTCGCGTCTCGTGTTTCTCGTTAGTCGTTTATCGAAGGGCAGTTTTCCTGCTCTTTTTAAAACCAGTACTGATGTACGCAGGAAGATTTACAGAGCCCTGTAGGACAGACCCCCGTAGCCTTCTCCTCTGACGGTAATTTTCATGCGCCCTCCTTGGAAGGCTACCGCAGAGGACAATTCACATTTACACTTTCTTTCAGGGGTGCTGAGACGCACAAGAACGGCCTCACTGGGTCAGACCTACTGGCCATCTAGCCCAGGAGCTAGGGACACCATTCCTACTCATCCTATCTAATAAGTATTGATAGACCCTATACTCCATGAATGTAGCTAGTTCTTTTTTGAACCCTGTTGAAGTCCTAGTCATCACAACCTCCTGCGGCAAGGAGTTCCACAGGTTGATCCTGGGCTGCCTGAAGAAAAACTTCCTTGTGCTTGTTTTCAATCTGCTACCTGGTTTTGTGTGTGTGTGTGTGTGTGTCTGTGGAGGGGGATGCTGTGAGCCATTGAACCCAACTGTACCTCCTGATTAACTGGAAACCACTTCAAGCCAGGGGTTCCTGCAGCAGCCCGGATGCTAGCGCCGCTGCTTTCGTTTACAGCGTCAGCCTCCCCCTAAGCACAAGAGCGGCCGTGTTAGGCATTTGCTAAACGAGTCCGCCTCTGAGCGCGCAGCTGGGGCGGCGTTTGCCCATCGGGCTGCAAAGGCAGCAGGAGCCGGCGCCAGCCCCTGGCTCTTGCTCGCGTGTCCTTCAGCACCACGGACTGCGGGCGGGCCGCGTGGCACCCTGGCCAAAGGCGCGCGCCGGCCCCCGCGCGCAGGAGCGCTGCCCCGTAGCGTGTCCCGCTGGCGGGTGAGAAAGGTGCCGGGGGGGGGGGGGGGCGAGCTGGGTCCCGCTACCGCCCGGCCTGGGGGGGGGGGGATCCGCTGCGCTCAGCCCTTAGCCCCGGCTGGACTAACGCGCGTGGGGGGCTGGGATCGGGCCCGAGCTGCGTTGCTCCTGCAGCCCAGGCGGACGCGCCCCCCTTGCTGCGCCCCCCCCCCCCCCCCCCCCCCCCCCCCCCCCCCCCCCCCCCCCCACGCGCGGGTCAAATAGCGCGTCCCGCCGCGGTTCCCAGCGGCCAGGCGCGCGCCAGGGCGAAGTGGCCGGGTCAGGCCTTTGGGCGCGCGCGGAGCTAGTCACCAGCGCGCCCCAAGCCAACCCCGGCGCCGCAGGCAGGGTGGCCGCTCTGCCAAGGGCGGGAGCCAGGGAGAAACCTTCCCTGGGAACGAGCAACCTGCCGCGACAGCGCCACAGCCGCCCGCCCCCACTGGCTGCAGGGTAAGTGATTCTTCCCAGCGCGCATTTAGCCTGATCCAACGCCCGTGGCAGCCGGAGGGGGCCTGTCTAGTGACACTGCAGCCTCCCCCCTTAAGTCCCCAGAGCAAATCTGAGAGACGCAGCGGCCACAACCCTTGAAGGGGCAGTGATGGAGAAATGGTCAGTGGCTGGGGGCCTCCTGTTCCAACAGAAAATTGAGCCTCCTCCCCGTTTAGCTTGGGCTCACGTTGTTCTGCGCTTAGCTAGGATATATTGCTGTGGCGAGACCTATTTAATGCCCTAGGTGGACCGTCACTGAGGAAGCTGTGAGCTATTGCAAATGGCCAAGGCACCAAAGCAATGACAAGCCCTCAGAAAAGGAGACTGAGGGGATCCTACAGCCTAGCAGTGTTCAACACTCTGAAATCACACAGCCTGTTAGTCCAAATACTCCCTCCCAGGTCAAACAGGGCTCTGCTGTTGCATGGGACTAGCCCCAGGCTTTTGAAGGTTTCTGAGCAAAAGCTGGTAGGGAGGGGTAGCGCCGTCAACTGCAGCCTTTGATAGTGAGAACTCTTGTCTACACTTACACTGGTTTAATCGATTCTTTTTGTATGTGACCCTGCTAAGCTAGATCATTAGAAGCCTGTTGTAAACTGAGGGAAGAGGGTCCACAACAAGGAATTGCATCGATTTCACTGAATTGACTTTGGTTCCATGGCTTGTCTAGGTGGCAGAGTGAGACTAAAGTTGTGCCAATTTGAATTCAGTCTCACTTGGCTCCCAACATGCAAGTCTAAATGTGAATGGCTCATTAAATAGCTGGGCCGTTCATTCAGCTCAGGCCGAAAGGCTTCAGTTTTAATTTTTACTGGTTTTTTGACTGTTTAATCCATTTTGAAAAAATGATTTGGGTTGTTCTGGACCTTGCTGCAGGTGATGGGCCTACATGAAACCACCAGGTTTAAGAGGCACTTTCTAGCCCTACTTCATTCAGGCAGGAAAGAGCCTTTTCTGCTTGGGGAATGACAATGGTTGCAAAGCCTTCGCACTAAAACGCTTCCTACATGCACTGGAAGCTCCTGTTCCTGGGAGGTTCCCCCCTGAAAAGGGATCCTTAGACATGAAGCCTGATACAAAACTGTGTGTCTGAAAAGAGTCATTCTCTCGTAAAGGCTGCCAAAAACAAGTGCACCAGACTTAGGAGGATTTGGGTTTGTTGGATGGAAAACTTCAAGAGGTTGTGTGATAGGAAAAGAAAGTTATTTCATGGATCCTGTTGTTGGATCCATCCAGATTCCAGACTGTGTGCGTTCAGATTCCCTGGAGCTTAGGGGTCCACAGAAAGACCTCTTTCGATCCTGACCCATCAGACTGGTCACCCCACATCCTTCACTCCCTCCTCCCTTCACCTCAATCCTCTAGAAATCTACAAAAGAATGTGAAAATTCCCATGGGGAATCCCTTGGCTGCCTCCACCCCAGAATTCTGGATCAGTTCTAGCTGATGTCGAGTTTCCCACTGGTTCTCTTCCTCTGAGAAACAGAAAGTAAAGACCTCATTTCCAGTTCATCCTCAGAAGATGGTCTTAACCACATCCACATTTCCTCTGAGGGACACCAGGACCTTTCAGGACATGGCAGGCAGAAATGGCTGTAGGGCAGGAGTGTCTTTCATGGGATTGTTTTTCTCAGGAAGTCTTGCAAGTTGTTTGATGACATATAGAGCTCTAGGAGAAAGAGAAATAAGCTCTGCTGATCAGTAAGAGCCTTCTGGAACTGGCCAAAGAGGTATACTACCGTGTTGCCTCAGTTTCTAGGAATGAGACTCATTACATCAAGTCCCAAATATCTCACTTGTGGTCTTGGTTCTGAGAGACTCAAACTGGGGTAGTGGCACTTGCCTCTGGGGACAAGGAATCTGAGTCTGGATATGTTTGTCAGGAAAGCTTTTCTCTCCACACTGATCCTGGGAATCCCTGTCAGGGTCTACTGCAACTTCTCCTTACAATCCAGAACGGAATCTTGGACCCATTTCATTGCACAAGATAAAATGTGATAGTTCTTTCAGGAGCGATCTCAAATGATGTATCCGGCACAGCCGTCAGATTTTGGCTTAGCAGTGCCTTTCAGAAGAGCCTCTAAGGTTCCAGAATTCAGGTCTTGGCTGCAGCCTGCGGTAGAATATCAGAAATTCCTTGCTTTGATCCTCCTTAGCTCAAGACAGAGAGCTTACATCCTGTGCTTGTCAACCCTACATGTCATCAGCGAGCAGCACAGGAATTAATTTGTGGTGCCATCAATGTCCCTGTTGTCAAGGGAATCCAGCTATGTTCCTGTTGGAGGCAGATGACATCCATTGCAGTCAGAGACATTTCTGTAGGATGAAGGTAAAATGAGGCTACACCAGCACCCCCAAACTCCCTGTGTTGTATGCTGAATGAATCCACACACAGGCCCACATTTCTGAATGGGACAAGTGGCTTAAGGGGCCCATCTTGAGTCATGTTCAAGTGCTCTTTCAGAAAGTGTGGGGCACTATAAAATCCAGGCCTGGAATGTGCCTGCAATTAAGCATCCCAAATCACTTTTACAATTTTAAGGCCCCAATGTTTCTCACTTTGGTACATGGCTGCTAGGTCAGAAACAGCTGAGATGATGTATATTATTTTTTACCTTCAGCCATGTATGCACTACAAAACTAAGTCCACCTAACTTATGTTGCATACAGCTGCTGCAGTAATTATATAGCATGTGCATGTCTACACTTTGCTCCTTGCAATGGTGCTCTTGCATCGATTACACTGTCAGTGTGGTGCATTGTGGGATGGGTCTGGAAAGCCATTAAGTTAACATAAGCAGCATAATGTCTACTGCTGACATACCAAACTACATCAATCTTAACTCCACCACTCCTGGAGATGGCGTGATTAAGTTGACATGGGGCAGTTACCTCAGGAGCCGTGTGGAAACATTCAAAGTTAGGTCAGTGTGAGCTGTCTTACATTTACCTGTAATATAATATGCCTCTCTCCTAGAACTGGAAGGGACCTTGAAAGGTCATTGAGTCCAGACCCCTGCCTTCACAGTAGGATCAAGTGCCATCCCTGACAGATTTTTGCCCCAAATTGCCACCTCAAGGACTGAACTCACAACCCTGGGTTTAGGGGACCAATGCTCAAACCACTGAGCTATCCCTGCCTGTTAACTATCCCTCACTCTGTAGTATAGACCAGATTTCAGTTACTTGATTTGGGAGGTGACATCACATAATCTGAAGCATTTCCTAGATGTACAACTTAAATTCTGAGCAGGATCATGCATTCAAAAGAGACAACACAGTAAATGAAACAGCTACAACCAAGGGGCACAGGAAAGTGTCTCTACTCTCTGTAGAACAAGTACTGACTAATGGCAGGGCCCTCCTTAGGCCTATGCAACTGCGTGGGGTACCACTAAGGCTATGTCTACACTCGTGGCGTCTTGTGTCAGAAGTATGCAAATGAGGCTAAGTGTGGCATATCGCCGAGCCTCATTTGCATACCTAATGAACCACCATTTTTGCAGAAGAGGCTTTTGCGTCAGAAGGAGCTGTCTACACTGCCCCTTCTTGCGCAAGAAAAACCATTTGGAATACTGTGGGCAGTTCTGGTCTCCCATGTTTAAGAAGGGTGAATTCAAACTGGAACAGGTACAAAGAAGGGCCACTAGGATGATCCGAGGAATGGAAAACCTGTCTTATGAAAGGAGACTCAGGGAGCTTGGCTTGTTTACTTTAACCAAAAGAAGGCTGAGGGGGGACATGATTGTACTCTTTAAATATATTAGAGGGATAAATACCAGGGAGGGAGAGGAATTATTTAAGCTTAATACCAATGTGGACACAAGAACAAATGGATATAAGTTGGCTAGTAGGAAGTTTAGATTTGAGATTAGATGAAGGTTTCCAACGATTAGAGGAGTGAGGTTCTGGAATGGCCTTCCAAGGGAAGTAGTGGGGGCAAAAGACCTATCTGGCTTCAAGATTAAAC